>NC_069501.1:134129659-134456326 GCF_027579735.1 Bombina bombina | reverse complement strand
GAATCCATGGATATAGTCCATCTTGTTTAATATGTTTATCAACAATATGTTCCTTGATATGAATAATGACTGTGTTGTGTATAATTTTAAACATCGAATTCTGAAATATGCCCTATTGTATTTGAATCAAGTTATCAATATGCATTGACCTTTATCATATGCTAAATTTTTCTGACTTCTCCCCAAGCCTTGAAGTTTGATGTGAGTACCATCAGCTACCTTCTCCATCTTGCTCCTGTTTGTGTAAAGGGTATTTTCACATGCAAATGAAGGGGTATTGTGTTATTTCCCACTTGGAATGGGCTTTCCAGCTATCTTTTCAACATAGCTTAACAGATTTTCTAAGTAAGTGTTTAAATCGTTTTATCATTGATTTTGATATCAGTATGTGGTCATCTGGTTGTTTATAGTAGTATCTATTACATGCAGTTGTCTGAAAATGATTGTATACTGTCCCTTTAATGTAAATGTTGAGTATTTTGTCATGTATGAGTTCCACATTGGTTAATTTCCAAATATATTATTGTGAGCATATATTTCGAAAGTAAATCCTAAAAGGACCTGAAACCATATTCCTTCTAAATTAAATGTCTTACTTAAATAAATTCAAACACAATAATGTCTCTTTAAGAAAATAGACTTTATTTAACACGTCATTGGAAATCCTAATGCAATATTTTCATTTTTTAACAAGTACATGTAGATATACCAACAATCAAAGAATTAGCATATGTTAGCATATGTAATTTTTTTAAAGGGACAGTCTTGAAAACCACTAATGAATTTTTTTTATTTTTTTTTTAAATTATCTAAAACGTTTCTCACCTATTTCTCATAACTCTCTTGTTATTCTTAGTCAACAGCTAAACCTAGGAGGTTCATTATCTAATTTCTTAGAGCTTGAAGAGTGCATGTAATCTGAATGATTTTTGACCACTAGAGGGCATTTCTTTCATAATTTCATATAGAAAACATTGAGCTCATACAGCATAGTGACCTTGGATTGATCAGTGATTGTCTAAAATGTTGGTCTGTCAAAATAACATAAATAAGTGGTCATTTTTCAGAGGCATAGATACAAGGGTAATCAAATAAATCCCATGTGTATTTCACAAATTTTGTTTTCAAAAACTTGATAATGCGTAATACAGTGTTTTCTTGTTAAACAACAATAATGTTCTGACTGTCCCTTTAAGCTGTGTTATTGGCATTCAAACAGTAATATGCCATCATGTATAATTGTAATGGTCATTTTGTTTGAGATTAGGGAAACAGTTTGGACATCACATCCCAGAAACCAATCAATGAAATGAACAAGGATAGGTATGTGATGATGTGGTGTCCACACACTTGTAACCCACGCTCTGCAAAAAATCTGCCTCCATGGACCTGGTCCCATAGAAGAAGATTATATGCAGAGTGTGGTCCACAAGTGTGAGAAGACATCATCACATACCTATCCATTACACATTAAATAACCAAAAAAATATAATATACGTGAAAATACTTACTTCCTCTTCCTTCCCCTCTTCCCACGAGACTGAGACTCTGGGGGGGGGGGGCAACTGCCCCCTCCGACAAGATGTTTGTGGAAGAGGAGAAGGAGGAGTACTGGGATGACCAGGCTGAGGAGGAGATTTAGGAGTACCAGGAGCAGATGGCCCAGGTTCAGATGGCCCAGTAGCAGATGGGCCAAGTTCAGATGGCCCAGGTTCAGATGGCCCAGCAGCAGATGGCCCAGTATGCGCCTCCCAGAGGAACTGAAATAGATCTGTGACAATCTGCACAAGCTGGTTTTGGCTTCTATAATTTGTCTTTGTCCTTCTATAATTTCTCTTTGTCCTTCTCAAAGGGCACGAATATCTGCTGACATCTCTACTCGAGTTAGAATATTTTCCCTCCGGGAGGCACGCATTTGTTCTTGGAAATCCAGCAATACCTGCACCCCGGCTATCTCCTCCTCCTCAGGTGCTGCTGGTGCATGGCGGGCTGCTGGTGCACGGCGGGCTGCAGGTGCATGGCGGGCTGCTGGTGCAAGAGGCTCTTCTGGTGCACAAGGCTCTTCTGGTGCACGAGGCTCTTGTGCTGCATCACACTCTTCTGCTGCATCAGGCTCTTCTGGTGCAGGGATTTTTTCAGCAGTGGGGGCGGCTTCTTCTTCTTCGTATAGAGGGATGTCTTCGATGTGTCCCCGAGGTGGCAATTGATCCCCACCACTCTCATACCTGGGTGAATGAGGAGCCTGTGGTTGCTGTGCTGGCTTCTCCCCAGACTCTGTATATTGCAAAAAGAAAGAAATGTATATATTAGCATATTTCCAAATAAAGATGTAAATGCTTTTGCTTACAATAGAATTACAAATGCAGCCTCATTAATCCACTTTGAAATCTAACAATCAATACGATTTCTGCATTTTCAAAACCGTGTTTGTGAAATCTATCTGGTCAAGCTGAATGTTTTTACATAATGTGTACAAAAGCGTAATAGCATTAATGATATTCATAAAGGAACATTGAACCCACATGTTTTCTTTCAATGTTCATATCGAGAATACTATTTTAAAGAACATTCAAATATACTTTATTGAATTTTCTTCATGCTTTAGATATCCTTTGTTGTTGAAATACCAATGGCCATGGGTAAGCCAATCACACGAGACATCTATGTGCAGCAAAAATCATCAGCTTCTAAGCCTATCTAGATATACTTTTCAGCAAAGGATATCTATAGAAGGAAGCAAATTATATAATAGAAGTAAATTATCAAGTTTTTAAAAATTGAATGCTATTTCTAAATCGTGAAAGACACATTTTGTGTTTCATGTCCCTTTAAATCCATTCTTTATTTTCGATTTTGAGAAATTCTTAAATGAGCTTACCGTCAGATGAGAGTGGCAGGTACCCGGTATCGACTCCTCCGATACCGACTATGGCCACCTCGGAGATACTGGGACGCAACATCTCCTCCCATCGGTTATACTCCACGTTCAGTGGAGGGCTGCCACCGGTTGCTGATGCATGTTGGTACTCCTGAGACATTTTTCATTTCAGCTCCATTTTGCAGTCCCGGTAGCGATGTTTAATGGATTCGACATCCCTGTTGTGGCACCCTACTGCATTAACTGCATCCCTTATCTCCAGCCAGAGCTTCCTCTTGTCCTTCGGGGTGGCCTTCTGAGCTTGCAGCCTCCTAGCCCTCGGCACATATGCCTCTACGAGGGCCTTCTTCTCCTCCATAGTAAACCTCGCCTCCCTAATCAGCTTGGCCTTCCCCTGTGATGGTGTCCTCCGTTTCCCGGACTGTGAAGCCCTACTCTGTCTGCCACTGGGCCCAGCCACTTGTTCATCTTGAACTAAGTGGCTGGGTCCACCCACCGCTTCCTCCCTCCCCTTCCTGCCCCCCTTCCTGCTCCCCTTCCTGTCCTGTTCCTCTCCCTCTCTCCCTCCCCCTCCCTCTCCCCTTACTAATCTCCTGCCTGCCCTCCTCTTCCATTTCTTCCCTACACTAATCCCCAACTCCTACAACAAAAAGTGAATGTGCCCAAATTAAAGGGGGTCAAAATAATAAAAATAAGTAAAAAAAAAGTGCTCAAAGTGTGAAAGGGATATAAATAAAAGAGGTTACGGAGTATTTAACAAACTAAAACGTTAAAGTAGACTAAAATAAGGATATGTAAACTAAATGTAACGATGGGATGGGTATGGGATTCGAGGGAATGGGGTATGGGATTCGAGGGAATGGGGTATGGGATTCGAGGGAATGGGATTACAGGGAACGGGGTATGGAGTGTAGTATGAGAGGGTATTGGGTATGGAGTGTATGTAGTGTTATTGATAAGTGTATGTATGTATTGAA
This sequence comes from Bombina bombina, assembly GCF_027579735.1. NCBI lineage: Eukaryota > Metazoa > Chordata > Amphibia > Anura > Bombinatoridae > Bombina > Bombina bombina. Next base: position 134,452,471 of record NC_069501.1, on the reverse strand, counting down.
TGTGTTTGCGTGTAAATGTGTTACGTATACAGAAAAAGCACTCGCACACTCAGCCAAACAAACTCTCGCTCACTACCACTCTCTTCCTATCTCACACTACAACTAAGTAACTCACAACACCACTAACTAACTCACAACACCACTAACTCACAACACCACTAACTCACACTACCACTAACTCACACTACCACTAACTAACACTACCACTAACTCACACAACCACTAACTCACACTACCACTAACTCACACTACCACTAACTCACACACGATAACAATAACTGACTCTCTCACACTAACACTAACTCTCCCAATAACAGTAACTCGCACTAACTCTCACAATAACTCCGTAAATCTCCAAAACCCCACCAGCAACACAGTCAAAGAAGCCATGCTTGTGTGGTGCTTATATACCTTGTGTAAATGTTTAATGATGTACCTGTTTGCCTTGTAAATTGTGTTCAGGTGTGCTTTGTTAGTAATTAGTATGTGTGCAATGTGTATTTGTTGTGTGAATTTGCACATGCTCATATTGAGTTAGTATTTGTTGAATGTGGAGAATGCGATGATGTCATAGTGATCGTTTTGCATGACATTGTCCAATAGTATTATGTGTAAATGTAAATGTTTATTTGTGATGGTGTCATATTTGTGAAGTGTTGTAAATGTTTGTTTGTACTAATATTCCGTAATGTTGAATGCAAGTGTTTTGATTGTGTATGAGTGTGCAATTTTTCTTTTGTGTTGTTTTGTTCCGTGTTTCCGGATCGTAAGGTATATCTGTTTTCTTTGTTTAGTGTAATGTTTTATTTTCTCCGCTTGTGAATGTGTAGTGCGTGTGTGCTACATTTTGTGATTGTTGTTATGACATTTTCCTTTTGTTTTTATTGTGCATTATGTGTTATAGGTCATATGACCGAGCAGTGCGTATTTCTCGCAAGATCGAGTGTTAGGTGAAAAAAGCGTACTTTTCTGATTACTCATAGATCTCTATAGGAGACTGTCTAACGCGGGCTTGATTACGCGTCTAAAATATACGCGCATTGAGCGCATAGTTTGTACATAAAAGAAGCATTCTTATAACACTCAATTTGCAACATCAAAGTACTAAATAATAAGGATAAAAAGAAGGGTTCATTTTACAACGTAACTTTTAATGTAGGCAAATAAACACATTATTAACATTTAATTGAAGCAAATATGATAAAAATCTAGATGGAACATAATCTTTTATGAAGGTGATAATACATTTAACATAAGCTCAATTATTAGTAGTTCAGCATTACATCTAATATAAAGAGACCGTATCCATGACAACACAAAGCAAATTCAAGGTGTCATATAAATAAGTAGTAAAAAAAATATATATATAATTTAATATTGCAAATAAATCCATTTATTTTCTGTCAATCAACAGTAAAACAATTACTCGTATAAGGACCAGCACGATTTCCCCTTTAGAATATTATCCGTTATTTGTAAAATGTAAAATTCCCAGTGACAGTCAAAATTGGCGCCTACAAACACTTGGAAAAATGTCACCAGTAGTTTTCTCAAGGAAATTATTCTGTAGTGGTAAAAGTCTTGAAAAATCTCTTTTTTATTTATATTCAGCAAGAAGTAGCCCGTTATTACTTTTCCTTGCGCGATGTGGTCTTTTCACAATCAATTTCCATCGCACAGCTATTACAAGTCTTGAAAAAAGGCTATGGCACGCGCCCATTCACCTTTTACGCAACAATCCTTTCCACGCTCGAAGAGCTGTAGTTAACAGCTTGGCGCAACAAAAAAGTTTCACAAAACACTTCAAAAATACATTACATTAGTACAGTTACACTCATATTAACACTATTTAAAACAAATATTGCACACAAAAGTTATAAGGACTCAAAGATACAAGATCTCGGGTGTTAGAAAAAAAAGCTGACGCAGGGATTTTACATTGACATACATACATATACATAGAGAAACATGAATTTATATGTATAGAGATATGTTTAACTATGGAGATTATGAAAACATTTTACATAACAATCTTATGCACAATAAACAATATCTCAGATGGATTTTCAAAGAGATATATTCACAAATAGATCTCGAGATATCTATCTATCTATCTATCTATATATATATATATATATATATATATATATATATATATATATATATATATATATATATATATGCATATATATATATTCATATACATATCTTGCTATAAATAGATATATCAGTCCAAAAATCATCATATACTGTATATACAAAAAATATTTATTTTTTAATATTTATTTAAAATTAAATAGAACATATTCCGTTGCTAAAAAATTTAGCATTTTCATGTACTTTTTTCTATTTGTCTTCTCTATTTACTTCTATGGGGAACACATGAACGCACACATGATCCCGCAGTTTGCATTACGCAGCTTAACACAAAATAAGTAATTTCTCAACTTGTGATAGCTGTGCAACCCTAAATGCGAAAAAAACAGAAGATGCTCAGAGTTTTCGCAACTGATTTGCCGTTTGATTGAACTGAATGCTAGTGTGTAGTTTGCAATTTTGCATTGACTAGTTCTTTATATATATTTTTTTAATAATTGATGCACTGTTGACATATAGACTATTGAGTTGCTTGTATGGGTAAATCAGCAATTAGTGGTTCTCTGATGCATTGATGCATCTTGTATTTGTAAAGTATCATCTACTATTGGATAGATATAAAATATAAACATTGTTAGAGACGGTCTCCCTGTATTATTTGTAAGATTAAATGGTTAAATTACTAGTGTACTGTGTTGTTTTTTTCTCCTTAAATATGTTCCCTAAGAACCATTTTACCTTTGGGAGTTTATTAAATTGTTTACAGATAGTTCCTTTACCTTAATTTTGTCTTTTGAAATGTCTGGTTTTGTCTGTTGTTTACCCACCTATAATGAAAATTTTAATACTTTGGTAATGGTTAGAGAAAAGCTACAACAAAGTTTAGAAAATATCATGCACTCAGTGGGGAGGTTGGACAGAGAGGTACTAAAATGCTAACTTTCCACTGTTCTCTTTAAGGACCTGATGATCTAAAGCTCTCTGCTCAGATGAGATGATCTAAAATTATCCACCAGTATTGCAAGATCCCTCACAAGATTCTAGAAATGCAAATTTTGCTTCACTCCTCTGAGGAGCGTTCCCAGCATTTATGGATATAAAGAAAAGACAAGCCCAGTCAGGGCTGGCCCAAGTCATTGTGGGGCCCAAGGCAGGATGAAAAAATGGGGCCCTCTGTATCCCTGCTCCATCCTCACCCTCAACTCTACCCTATCCCCACCCCAACCCCGCCCCACCCCCAACCCTGCCCCCACAGTTTTTAAAATGAGAAAATTGGAGAAAAACAATTTAAAGGTACAGCATAGACCAATTTTCATATAACTGCATGTAATAGACAGTACTAAAAAGAAGAATATGCACAGATACTGATCTAAAAATCCAGTATAAAAACTTACTGAGAAGCTGCCAGTTTAGCACTGTTGATGAGGTTAGGCTGGGATCCCCACTGAAATGGGCTGGTAAGCCAGGAACAGGTAGTCGGTAGACCCCCTCTCCTGCATATGAAAAGACCCATTACACAATCAGGAGTCTTTAGACATAATTATACATCTAAAACATTGGGGCTTGGTTAGAAGTCTGAAAACCAGCACATTATTTAAAAATAAGCAAAACTATATATTTTTAAAAAAACACCCCCAGGTGGGCTATATAAATATATAATCTACAAAACATTTATGAAAAGAAAAAACTACAATGTCCCTTTAAGGTAATGCACAACATTTTATTTAAAAAAAATATACAAATCCACAAATGTGGGGCACTACAGCATTGTATATATTGCAATATACCATTAGAACACCAATATTTATGAATATAATGAAGAATTATGCAGATAATTAGGGACAATTGATTTGAACTGAGCCTTATTTTTACGTATTTTTTATGATGATAACAAGAACATTGATAACAAAGAGATTGAGAAACTGGCACTAGATATAGTTAGTTAGGAATAATAGAATATTACTTCCGGTGCTAACCCTAATATCAAACATACAATTACAAATTGGTAAGGGAACCAAAAAAGAAAAGGGTTTTATTAGCACTCATTCCTAATTAGTAGTTTTTTTTAAAAAATTATTAATTTTTATTTGGTTCTAGTTAAAACAAGGAACCACCTTGGAAAAGTACCCAAACATAAAACTGAACACCTAGCCCCCCTGTTTCCTGGCCGATAGCAGCTCCCTCGGCATCAGGTGTCAGGGACTAGGGACAGCGTTAAAAACAACAGTTAGTGCACCTAAAGTGTGCTTACTGAGAGCACAAACGCGTTTCGGCTGTGTTATTCAGCCTTTTTCAATGTGATATGTCAAGCCGAGGCCCCGGTGCCACCCTCTTAAGTAGTGCTTGTTGTTGGCTTTCCAACCAATCCCATTCCTTTCTCGTGAGACGCCCTATTAACAGCCAATGAGAGTCTGTATGCGGTAGGCGTGAGAACCGGCTATGAACTGATTGGATTGACCGTATAAATTTCAACACCAATGATTCATTAATTTCAGAGAGCGCATAACTTTATATTCTTAAAACCTATCGTGTATAATCCAATATTTTCAAAGAGACAAACATATCAAGAGACACTATATTTGATCGTTAGTATAATTTATGTGTGTGTAATGTCCCTTTAAGACATTCCACTCAATTCCTCCTGCCTATAAAACCACTCCCCTTTCTTCACATCATTGCTTGATTATTTTGTGCTTAGCCTGTTGTGTTCAACTTGTCCACAGCAGCCACTTTCAAGTCTGACCTCTAATGCAAGTGCTTATTTTATTTAAGCAATCTCTATAGTTATTTACTGCTGTGTTACCTTGCTACTTTTTCAACTGTGAAGGATTCTTACTTTGGAACCTGCTTCCCTGCTTCAAGCAGCTCAGCATACTGGATCTTTTTCCTTTTGGATTCCTACACTGCATCAAGTCCCGGCCGCAAGGATCACTTCCTCATTTTTGCTCACCTGCTGCACACTGTCTGCAAAGCTCTCATCTGTTCCTCCCAGCAATCTCTCCTACCAAGTTGTAAGTAGATTGTTATCTAAAACATTGTTCACTGCTCTGAAAACTGGATCCAGTCCTTTCTTCATCTGCAACTAAGGTACAAACATTCATTAACTATTTATGCCATATCCTCCACCTTTTACAGGCATAACAAGCTGTTATAACCTCTGTTTGCTTAAGCTGCATATTAATCCACTGACTCAGTAATCACTTATGAACTCTCTTTATTGACCAAGTGAAATTCATTACCTGTGACTGTTAACCTATCAACTCCTGTTACTAGTTGCATGAGATTTCTAAAGGCACAAATTGTGATACTAACTATATCTTGTCTGCTATCCATTATGTCTTATTAACTTGCTGGCACAGTTTTTACCAGTTGTTACAGAATAACATTCTGTTTTTTTGTCCAGCTACATTTACAACCTTACATAATAATCAAGCCTATAAAGTTAAAGTTATATAGCATAATGGATCCACAGGCAGTTAAAGCAGAGTTTGACACTCTCAATCAGAAAGTTGATTTTCTAGCAAGAGGGCTCACAGAACTTCAGGCAGAGAATGCTGCACTGAAAAATGTACTTAAAGATATTGTTGCCCCAAAATCTCCAGACCCTCCAGAACCTTTAATTAACCCACCTGCTGTTTTTTCTGGTAAAAGATCTGACTTCAGAGGTTTTAAAAACGCCTGTTACCTACTGTTTTCAATGAAGCCAAGAACTTACTGCACAGAGACAATAAAGGTTTGCACTGCCATATCCTATCTTGCAGGTGAACCCAGGGCGTGGGCTAACCGCTTTTTTGAGACACAAGTCAGTTGTTAGACTCACTAGATCAATTTTTTGCTGCAATGGCATCCCTTTATGAAGACAGCAATAGTCAAATAAACGCAGAAACAAAACTAAGAGCATTAAAACAAGGAAAACGTGCTGTGGAGGACTTTATAACAGAGTTCCAAATGTGGGCCACAGACACATTATGGAATGATATCACCTTGAGAAACCAGTTCAGACTGGGACTTAATGCCACACTAAAGGATGAAATATCCAGATTTGATATGCCAGAAACTCTGACTGGACTTATTAAATTAGCAACTACACTGGACCGCAGACTTAGGGAACGCCGTTCAGAAAGACTGACTACAGAGACCACTTTAAAGAGACCCTCACCTATTTACACAGAAAGAGAATCCCATTTCCCCACACCAATGGAGATTGGTGTAATTAAAGCCCCACTAACCTCAGAGGAGAAAAATAGAAGACGCATCTCCAGTTTGTGCCTCTATTGTGCCAGTAGAGACCCCCCAGTAGCAACATGTCCCATACTACAGAGATCAAGGAAGGGTAAGCCATTACATTTATGCAATACCTCCCTATATAACCACAACAATGCACTCACACTGATTTTATCTTTACAGTGGGATCAACTTCAAATCAAGACTGAGGCCATTGTTGATTCAGGGGCGTATGGGTGTTTTATGGATGCCACTTTTGTTAGTGCTAATAAAATACCGTGTGTTACAAAGCAAAAACCTCTGTTTATTAAAGTAATAGATGGTTCATTGATTCATAGTGGTCCTATAAAACAACACACCATACCTTTATTAATAACTACTACTGATGGTCACACAGAATATCAAAGCTTTGATATAATACCCTCAGCACTACATACCATCATCTTAGGTTTTCCCTGGTTAGTCAAACACAATCCCACTATAGACTGGAAACACTCAAAGATAACATTCCCCTCCTTATTTTGTAAAACCACTTGTTTTCAACAACAAACTATAGGAATGTTAGATGTTAGCATACCAACAGAGTATCAGGATTTAAGTGATGAGTTTGATTTAAAGGAAGCAGAGACTCTTCCTCCCCATAGGGATTTTGATTGTCCCATAGATTTGGTACCCGGAGCAGTAGTTCCATATGGGAAAATATATCCCCTCTCTCAAGATGAGTTACAGTATCTCAGAGAATATCTAGACGAGAATCTTAGGAAAGGTTTCATAGTACCATCTGTATCACCCGCAGCTGCCGGAATATTTTTTGTAAAAAATAAAGATCAATCATTAAGGGCCATTATAGATTACAGAGCTCTGAATGCAGTAACTGTAAAAAACCGTTATCCACTTCCACTCATCCCTGAACTTTTAGAACGTCTCAATGGTGCAACTATTTTCACCAAATTAGATCTGAAGGGGGCATATAATTTGATAAGAATTAAAGATGGGGATGAGTGGAAAACTGCATTCAGGACAAGATATGGCCTATTTGAGTATAAGGTCATGCCTTTCGGCCTTTGTAATGCCCCTGCCACTTTCCAACATTTTATAAATGAGATATTTAAAGACCTCATTGACGTGTGTGTTATAATCTACCTGGATGATATTTTAATTTATTCTCGGACTACATCTGATCACATTAAACATGTTAGGTGGGGTTTGACAAGATTGCGTGAAAACAGGTTATTTGCTAAACTTGAAAAATGCCTTTTTCATGTCCATGAGATAAAGTTTCTTGGATACATAGTAACACCAGATCAAATCCGAATGTATCCAGATAAGTTATCTGCAATAAAGGATTGGCCAAGACCCACTAATGTGAAATCCTTACAGAGATTTCTGGGTTTTACAAATTTCTATCGCAAATTTATTCATAATTTTTCAACAATTGTTAAACCCCTAACCAGTTTAACCAGCAAAAATACTAAGTTTACCTGGTCTCCTCGCGCAGAGGAAACTTTCCTTTTATTAAAAGATAGATTCATCTCTGCTCCTATATTGAATATACCTGACCATACTTGTCAGTTTATAGTTGAAGCAGATGCCTCAGACACTGGAATTGGGGCAGTTCTTTCTCAAAAGTCTAAATTAGACAATATACAACATCCCATAGCCTATTACTCCAGAACCTTACAACCAGCTGAAGCTAATTACTCCATAGGGGACAAGGAATTGTTAGCAGTTAAATCAGCACTAGAAGTATGGAGGCATATATTAGAGGGCACAAAGACTCCTTTTATAATATATACAGACCATAAAAACCTACAATATTTACGCCAAAGTAAAACTCTCTCCTCCCGTCAAGTGCGATGGAGTTTATTTTTGGACAGGTTTAACTTCCTGATTACTTATAGACCTGGACATTTAAACACAAAAGCAGACGCATTGTCCCGCATCCATGAACAAAGCTTAAGGCCAGATCAAAATATGTATTTAATACCCCCACATAAGATAATAGGTCAGTTAACAACATTTGAGAATGACATTATCAGAGCACTCCAAACAGATGACCTACCTAATGATAGCCATCTAATAAAAGAAAATACTGGACTTTACATTTATCATAAAAAGTTATACATTCCAAAACAATTACGGAATTTTATCTTAAACTACTACCATGACAACCTATTATCAGGCCATCCAGGTATACATAAAACCAAAGAACTACTTTGCAGGGATTTCTGGTGGCCCAAAATATCAGATTCTGTACAGGATTATGTCAATTCCTGTGATGTTTGTGCCAGAAATAAAGTTGAAAGAAAGAAACCCATTGGATATCTTAATCCCTTACCTATACCAGAAATTCCATGGTCACTGATTTCTATGGATTTCATAGTGGAACTACCTCTATCTCAAAACCATAATACCATTATGGTCGTGGTCGATCATTTGACCAAGTTGGCCCATTTTGTTCCCTTAAAATCACTTCCCACCGCAACAGAGACCGCACAAGCTTTCATTAACAACATTGTGCGCTTACATGGCATACCACAGTCCATCATTACTGATCGCGGTACTCAGTTCACCTCTCATTTTTGGAAAACTCTTTGTACCAGTTTACGTATTCAACCAAGACTAACCTCATCTTACCATCCGCAGGCAAATGGTCTCACAGAAAGAGTGAATGGCTTACTTGAGCAATATTTACGTTGTTATATCACTCACCTACAGGACGATTGGATCTCTCTCCTTCCCTTGGCAGAGTATTCCTACAACAACTCAATTTCATCCTCCACTAGGGTAACACCTTTTTATGCTACTTATGGCTACCATCCTCAATCCATTCTACTATCACCAGATAGAAGGGCATCCCCTTCAGCTTCAACATACTTAACCAATTTACAAAACACTTTGACTTTACTAAAAGAACATTTAAACACTGCTAAAGCTGGGCAAAAACTTTATTATGATTTGAGACACAGGCCGTGTCCTGATTACAAACTGGGAGATCGAGTCTGGCTTTCCACCAAATACCTGAAACCGGCAGTGCCCTCCAAGAAGCTGGGCAGTCAATACATTGGTCCATTCCCCATTGTTCGAATTCTAAGTCCAACGTCTGTTACCTTGGACTTACCGAGACATTTCAGAATTCACCCCACATTTCATGTTTCGCTTCTGAAGCCCTATATCTCGAGCGCATCACGTTCGCGTCCCCAGGCACCTCCACCGCCCATTCAGTTGGTTGGTCGGGAAGAGTTTGAGCTTGAAACCATCTTGGACTCCAGAATCTCTCGTGGACGTTTGGAGTACCTCCTCCGTTGGAAGGGTTACGGTCCTGAGGAAGATTCTTGGGTACCTCGCTCCCGTGTTAATGCTCCTCAGCTGCTTAGGGCTTTCCATCTCCGTTATCCTGATAAACCTTCTACTGCATCCTCGGAGAGGATGCCCTGTGTGGGGGGATATGTAATGTCCCTTTAAGACATTCCACTCAATTCCTCCTGCCTATAAAACCACTCCCCTTTCTTCACATCATTGCTTGATTATTTTGTGCTTAGCCTGTTGTGTTCAACTTGTCCACAGCAGCCACTTTCAAGTCTGACCTCTAATGCAAGTGCTTATTTTATTTAAGCAATCTCTATAGTTATTTACTGCTGTGTTACCTTGCTACTTTTTCAACTGTGAAGGATTCTTACTTTGGAACCTGCTTCCCTGCTTCAAGCAGCTCAGCATACTGGATCTTTTTCCTTTTGGATTCCTACACTGCATCAAGTCCCGGCCGCAAGGATCACTTCCTCATTTTTGCTCACCTGCTGCACACTGTCTGCAAAGCTCTCATCTGTTCCTCCCAGCAATCTCTCCTACCAAGTTGTAAGTAGATTGTTATCTAAAACATTGTTCACTGCTCTGAAAACTGGATCCAGTCCTTTCTTCATCTGCAACTAAGGTACAAACATTCATTAACTATTTATGCCATATCCTCCACCTTTTATAGGCATAACAAGCTGTTATAACCTCTGTTTGCTTAAGCTGCATATTAATCCACTGACTCAGTAATCACTTATGAACTCTCTTTATTGACCAAGTGAAATTCATTACCTGTGACTGTTAACCTATCAACTCCTGTTACTAGTTGCATGAGATTTCTAAAGGCACAGATTGTGATATTAACTATATCTTGTCTGCTATCCATTATGTCTTATTAACTTGCTGGCACAGTTTTTACCAGTTGTTACAGAATAACATTCTGGTTTTTTGTCCAGCTACATTTACAACCTTACAGTGTGATCGAGTCGCCTGACTTTTCGGCAATTTTATTATATCTCCGTGCTAAGTGTAAAGATTTGACATCCGTGTTATCCATTGCACTGTATAATACATTCACACTCGTGATCATATATCTCCTGCATACCACAATTTGAAAGTTAATATATGTCTGATCATTCGTGAAATTGTGTCCATTATCAAAGCACATAGCCTTGCAGCATGCAACACGTCCATCTAAAAGATATTACTACAAAAGTCATTAACCCATTAGGGGCGACTCGATCACACATAAATTATACTAACGATCAAATATAGTGTCTCTTGATATGTTTGTCTCTTTGAAAATATTGGATTATACACGATAGGTTTTAAGAATATAAAGTTATGTGCTCTCTGAAATTAATGAATCATTGGTGTTGAAATTTATACGGTCAATCCAATCAGTTCATAGCCGGTTCTCACGCCTACCGCATACAGACTCTCATTGGCTGTTAATAGGGCGTCTCACGAGAAAGAAATGGGATTGGTTGGAAAGCCAACAACAAGCACTACTTAAGAGGGTGGCACCGGGGCCTCGGCTTGACATATCACATTGAAAAAGGCTGAATAACACAGCCGAAACGCGTTTGTGCTCTCAGTAAGCACACTTTAGGTGCACTAACTGTTGTTTTTAACGCTGTCCCTAGTCCCTGATGCCGAGGGAGCTTCTATCGGCCAGGAAACAGGGGGGCTAGGTGTTCAGTTTTATGTTTGGGTACTTTTCCAAGGTGGTTCCTTGTTTTAACTAGAACCAAATAAAAATTAATAATTTTTTTAAAAAACTACTAATTAGGAATGAGTGCTAATAAAACCCTTTTCTTTTTTGGTTCCCTTACCAATTTGTAATTGATAACAAGAACATTACAATGGCGTAAACCTCAAGTTGCAAACCAAATAGACAGTCATACATATTATGAGAATTTTATCAAAAAGATGTAAATTACAAGTATATTAAATACATCAGGGCCGGCCTTTTGGCAAGGCGGCCGCCTAGGGCTCCACAGTCGGGGGGGCGTGGCACCAGTTAAGCCAAAAACAAAAAAAATCCAAATTTTTTTTTTTTTTATTTACATTTTTTTTTGGTGCCATTTTTTAAAATTTTTTGGCACAAATGTGTGTTAGCCCAGGAGTGAGGAGGAGGGCAGGCACAGTGTCAGGTGCGGTGCTGAGAGAGGGGAGTAGGAGGAGCACCGAAGGCAGCCTGTCAGCACAGTGGGGCCAATTTGCAGGCAGTGCAGCGATGATGACTTGATGAGTGAGTCTGGTCACTGACTGTCAGACAGTGGTGGACCTTCTGGGACTGTGTGTAGTGTGTGTGGGAGTTGGACTGGGACCAGCAGGGGAAGGAGGATGCAGCCGCGTTGCAGAGCAGCAGAGGAGGGAGATGATCATCTATGAGGGGCAATGTGGCATATTATTATATGATAAAATCTAAATTAATGACATGATGAGGGGCATATTATTGTTAGTAGATCGATGAGGGGCATATTAATATTATTATTATTATTATACAGATATGAGGAGCATGATATTATTGTTATATGAGGAGCTGCAGGGCAATGGCATATTATTATTATATGACATGAGGGGCATATTATTTAATGTTAGAAGTAGATCGATGAGGGGTATATTATTATTATACATATGGTGAAGCTGTATTGTATGCTGGAGGATTGATGGTGAACTCACTATGTATTGTTCTCTGCTGAGCCTTATGGGGGGCAATAAGGGGGGCACGGTGAAGGGCAATGGGCATATTATTGTTAGATAAGGAGAATATTGTTGTTAGGTGAGGAGCATATTATTGTTAGGTAAGGGGCATATTATTGTTAGGTGAGGGGCATATTATTGTTAGGTGAGGGGCATAGTATTGTTAGGTGAGGGGCATATTATTGTTAGGTGAGGGGCATATTATTGTTAGGTGAGGGGCATAGTATTGTTAGGTGAGGGGCATAGTATTGTTAGGTGAGGGGCATATTATTGTTAGGTGAGGGGCATATTATTGTTGTTAGGTGAGGGGCATATTATTGTTAGATGAGGGGCATACTATTTAAAGGGCATATTATTGTTAGGTGAGAGGCATATTATTGTTAGGTGAGGGGCATATTATTATTAGGTGAGGGGCATATTATTGTTAGGTGAGGGGCATATTATTGTTAGATGAGGGGCATATTATTTGAGGGGCATATTGTTGTTAGGTGAGGGGCATATTATTGTTAGGTGAGGGGCATATTGTTAGGTGAGGGGCATATTATTGTTAGGTGAGGGGCATATTATTGTTAGATGAGGGGCATATTATTGTTAGATGAGGGGCATATTATTGTTAGGTGAAGGGCATATTATTGTTAGGTGAGGGGCATATTATTGAGGGGCATATTATTGTTAGGTGAGGGGCATATTATTGTTAGGTGAGGGGCATAGTATTGTTAGGTGAGGGGCATATTATTGTTAGGTGAAGGGCATATTATTGTTGTTAGGTGAGGGGCATATTATTGTTAGATGAGGGGCATATTATTTGAGGGGCATATTATTGTTAGGTGAGGGGCATATTATTTGAGGGGCATATTATTGTTAGATGAGGGGCATATTATTTGAGGGGCATATTGTTGTTAGGTGAGGGGCATATTGTTGTTAGGTGAGGGGCATATTATTTGAGGGGCATATTATTGTTAGGTGAGGGGCATATTATTGTTAGATGAGGGGCATATTATTTGAGGGGAATATTGTTGTTAGGTGAGGGGCATATTATTGTCAGGTGAGGGGCATAGTATTGTTAGGTGAGGGGCATATTATTGTTAGGTGAGGGGCATATTATTGTTGTTAGCTGAGGGGCATATTATTGTTAGATGAGGTGCATATTATTTAAAGGGCATATTATTGTTAGGTGAGGGGCATATTATTATTAGGTGAAGGGCATATTATTGTTAGGTGAGGGGCATATTATTGTTAGATGAGGGGCATATTATTTGAGGGGCATATTGTTGTTAGGTGAGGGGCATATTGTTGTTAGGTGAGGGGCATATTATTTGAGGGGCATATTATTGTTAGGTAAGGGGCATATTATTGTTAGGTGAGGGGCATATTATTGTTAGGTGAAGGGCATATTATTGTTGTTAGGTGAGGGGCATATTATTGTTAGATGAGGGGCATATTATTGTTAGGTGAGGGGCATATTATTTGAGGGGCATATTATTGTTAGGTGAGGGGCATATTATTGTTAGATGAGGGGCATATTATTTGAGGGGCATATTGTTGTTAGGTGAGGGGCATATTATTTGAGGGGCATATTATTGTTAGCTGAGGGGCATATTATTGTTACAAGATGAGGAAGAAGGAAGGCTGAGTCTAAGTGTCAGGAAAAAGGTTTATTGCAGAATAGGCTTTCTGGATGCAAGGTAAGCTCCAATCTTACGCGTTTTGCGCATGAGCACATGCGCTTCATCAGAGATATCGGTCTCTGCTGCTCAGGATCCATATAAAGGGGTGAGTGGCCTATCAGGACAGGTATAGTCCTTTACTCATCAGGTGGGCAAATTACCTGCAGGTGTCTGATTTGATGGTCACCCATTACTTTGTTTACATCGATCCTGTGCAGCAGTAGACTGAGAAGAACAGATAAATAGTGGTTAAATGGTTTTAAATATAGAACTTGATTATACATAATGTTTCAAACATATATATATATATATATATATATATATATATATATATATATATATATATATATATATTTCAGTAGGTGTAGTACTGAATATGGTCACAAAGGTAAATGCTTGCTCTAAATGCTTATTGTGTGCTTTACTTTAAATTTGGTTTATATATTTACACATTTAGAAATAAGCACATCTTCAAATCAGACAGTTGGGCAATGTTTTAAAACCTTGTAGTTCAACAAAGCCCCTTTATAGGGGGATTCTAACTTATAAAGTTTATACCTGGCCAATCTGAAACAAAAATTGACAATAGCCTTTAATGTGACTTACAGTACTACTCCAGACATCATCATGCATTAAAATGATTAATAACATTCTGTGATCTAATAACTTTGTAACAAGCTTTACTAAGCTGCATTTGTAAGTTGCTTCTGTAAAGCCACTAGGAAAGTATATGTTTACTTTTCTGTATACCTGAGATCCCCTAATAATGTTTGACTCATAGTTGTGTGTCACTAATGATGTTAAGTAAATGTAGACAGTAGATGTAAAATTTCTCTAAAGTGAGTATTAACAATAATAAAGGAGAAAAATTCTGTTATATGGTACTATAGGGGAATGCTGGTGTGTGTTAGCTGCCTTGCCTGTTGTGAATAACAACACGGGATAAGGGATTAAGACTATTAGATAAGCATGATAAAAAATTTTTTATTTTTTATTATTTCTATAGATAAGCTAAAGGAAAAATAATCTATCTATTATTGGGAGAGGGATAAATCTAACTAGGCCTTTACTAAGACTATTGTTAGATTCTTTTATGCATATATCTCTTAATTATTTCTTCTAGTCTCTTTCTTTTCTCTAAGATTTTCTATCTTTGGTCAGGGGATTTTAGATCTAGAAACAGCTTGGATGAATGTGGGAAGAGTGTCCTATTCACTAAATATATAGATTAACATCATATCTTTTGTTCATACCTTGTGGTACCCTAGTTTGCAACATGAAGATCCAGTGTACTTCTCTTTTGGATAGTGTTTTATTCCTATCTCCTCCCAGAGGATTGTTTATTATATGTTCAATTGCTTTGAATGTAAAATGGGTCAGTTTTTGTGGATGTGTATGAAAGTGTTTGGCTACTGGTGTTCTGGGGAATTCTTCCTCTATGGATAGGAGATGTTCTCTTATACGATCTTTTAAGGAGCGTGTAGTGATGCCAACATATTGTTGTTGGCAGTATGAACATGTGATCAAATAAATTATGTATGTTGATGTACAGTCCATCCTAGTAGTAATGGGATATGATTTGTTGGTTTGTGAGGAAGTGAATGTTAGGCACTTATCAGTATGTTTACAGCTTTTACATGGTACACGGCCACATCTGTAATTTCCTTTTGTAGGGGTGAGCCAGTTAGTAATTGGTGGAATTTTACTGTGAAACTTATGCGTGATCTTGTCTCGTATTGTTGGTGCTTTTTTGGCTACAAATCTAATACGTTTCTGTAGTTTATCCCTTAAAATGGTATCACTGTTAAGAACAGGTAGATACTTCTTAATAATTCTAGTGATGGTGTAAAATTGATTACTATAATTTGTGACAAAACATATGTCTTCTTTTGTATCATTTCTGTTGGATGTGATTTTGACTACTTTGCTGGTTAACAATAGTGTCCTATCCATTCTCATTACTTGAGATTTGGTTTTGAGAAGCAAGCTTTTTTTGTAGCCTCTAGCTACTAATCTGTGTGTGAGTTCATCTGCTTGTTTGATGTATGACTGGAGAGAACTGCAATTTCTCCGCAGTCTGAGGTATTGGCCCTTAGGGATGCCTCTTTGTGTATGTGGGGCATGGCAAGAATCTGCTCTTAGTATCGTATTTCTTGCTAGAGGTTTTCTAAATGTACTAGTTGTGATTTCTCCTGCATTGTTGTGTTCTAGTGTGAGGTCCAGGAAATTAATGATGTGGTCATCATTTTGATGTGTAAATGTCAAATTGAGTGTATTATTATTGAAATGATTTATGATCTCTTGGATGGTAAGTTCTGTGTTCTTCTTGTAAATTAGAATTAGGTCATCTATAAATCTGCCGTATACAACTACTTTGTCCTCGAGGGCCAGTCCACCCCCAAAAAGATAAAGATGTTCGAAATACCCCATATACAAGTTTGCATATGAGGGGGCAAACTTGGCCCCCATGGCGGTGCCACATTTCTGGAGGTAGTAATGGCCCTCGAAGACAAAGTAGTTGTGTGTGAGAAGGAATTTTGTGAGTTCCTCAAGGAATGTAATGAATTCCTCTGAGTAACTAGTGTGTCTTCTTAGCATGTATGTCAGAGCTGTGAGGCCTTCCTCATGGGGGATGCTCGAGTAAAGTGCTGAAACGTCTATGGATAACCAAGTATAATTTTCTTGCCATGTTATTGCTTGAATTTGTTGTATTAGATGTGTGCTGTCACGTATGTACTCTGGCAGGGATTTGACTATGGGTTGTAATATGTTGTCTAGCCAATTCCCTACTCTTTCGCACAGTGAGCCTCTGCTGGCTACTATGGGTCTGCCAGGTGTGTCAGTAAGATTCGTATGTATTTTAGGGACTGTGCGAAATGTAGGGATGGTAGGGTACTCTACTAGGCAATAAGCAGCTGTTTCTTGAGTTGTGTCCCTCTTCTACTGCAAAATCTAATAAATTGTGAAGTTCTTGTTTGAATTTGTGTGTTGGATTGTAGGTCAATTTTGAGTATGTCTCATTGTCATTTAGTTGTCTGTATACCTCTCTTTTGTAGTCTTCGGTGTTGAGGATTACAATTGCCCCTCCTTTGTCTGCTGGGGTAACCACTATATCTTTGTTGGTGCTAAGTGATTTGAGTGCCAATTGTTCACTGATAGATAGATTGTGTTTACATGTGGGGTTAGTGATGGAGTTGGAAACATTCTCTAAGGAGGAATGTAAGCTAGTGAGTTCCAGCTCTACAAGATTTTGGAACATCTCTATTGCTTCGCTTCTGCTGTGAACTGGGTAGAAGTAAGATTTAGTGTGTGGTAAAGTTTTGAATATAGGAACTGTGTCATGAGTGATGGCTTCTCTAAGTGTGATGGCTTGAAGTGAAGTGAGTGTGTTCAAGTCACAGAGATCTCTAAATTGTAAGCCTATGGAATCAGCATTTTCTTGTGTTGTGTTTTCTTGCTGTGGACTGTTCTCTTGTTCATTATCAGTGTATGTGATTTGTGAAAAATGCTTATATAGTGTAATTTTTCTAACCAAGGCATTAATATCCAAAATGGTGGAAAACAAATCAAAGTTAGTGGAGGGAGCAAAGGATAACCCTTTGTTTAGTAGACTAATTTGTGAACTGTTGAGGGTGATGTTAGATAGATTAATTACTGAACCTACTTCTTTTGTGTGGTCTTTTTTATTCTGCTTGGGTAACGTAGTGGTAAATCCTTTTTTGGTGTACTACTAATAATCGGTGTTTGTACTAGTGTTGATAGTTTGATTCTGCCATCAGAGGTGCTATGGCTTGTTGTTTCTTCATTCAAAGTGTGTGCTTGTGTTTCTTCCACTATCTGTGAGCCCTCTGTATTATCTGTGTCAATACTTGAGAATGTAACTCGCTTGGCATTCGGTGTGTGATTGAAGTGACCCTTTCTTTTGTTTTTGTTCTTATTTTTGTGATTGTGTTGTTGGGGATGATCTTTGTGTCTATATGGCTTGTCTTTCTGCCAGGAATATACGATATCTAATTCGTAATCCTTTACATCTCTCTGGTATTTACTAACTTTTCTTTCTGATAGTGTAGAATCTAGCTGTTGCATGGTTGAATCCAATTGGGTTTTGTAATCTATATATTTCTTAGTCTGTTCAAATGGCTTAAGAGACTCTAAGGTCTCTTCTATCTGTGTTAATAGGGAATCCCTCTCTTCTTTCTTGTGTTTGAGCAGCTGCTTCATCAAAATGATGGAGCAGTTGGTCAAATTATTATTCCATTCATCCATGAAGCTTTGATAGTGTCGAGCAAAGGATGGGTATTTCTTCATCCTAAGCCCCCTTGGGACTTTTCTTTCGTTGATATAGAGTTCTAGGAACTCTATATCCCACCAAAGATTGCTTTCTTTGTATTTAATATTATTGTTAGATGAGGGGCATATTATTTGAGGGGAATATTGTTGTTAGGTGAGGGGCATATTATTGTTAGGTGAGGGGCATAGTATTGTTAGGTGAGGGGCATATTATTGTTAGGTGAGGGGCATATTATTGTTGTGAGGTGAGGGGCATATTATTGTTAGATGAGGGGCATATTATTTAAAGGGCATATTATTGTTAGGTGAGGGGCATATTATTGTTAGGTGAGGGGCATATTATTATTAGGTGAGGGGCATATTATTGTTAGGTGAGGGGCATATTATTGTTAGATGAGGGGCATATTATTTGAGGGGCATATTGTTGTTAGGTGAGGGGCATATTATTGTTAGGTGAGGGGCATATTATTGTTAGGTGAGGGGCATATTATTGTTAGGTGAGGGGCATATTATTGTTAGATGAGGGGCATATTATTGTTAGGTAAGGGGCATATTATTGTTAGGTGAGGGGCATAATATTGTTAGGTGAGGGGCATATTATTGTTCGATAAGGGGCATATTATTGTTAGGTGAGGGGCATAGTATTGTTAGGTGAGGGGCATATTATTGTTAGGTGAGGGGCATATTATTGTTAGATGAGGGGCATATTATTTGAGGGGCATATTATTGTTAGGTGAGGGGCATATTATTTGAGGGGCATATTATTGTTAGATGAGGGGCATATTATTGTTAGATGAGGGGCATATTATTTGAGGGGCATATTGTTGTTAGGTGAGGGGCATATTGTTGTTAGGTGAGGGGCATATTATTTGAGGGGCATATTATTGTTAGGTGAGGGACATATTATTGTTAGATGAGGGGCATATTATTTGAGGGGAATATTGTTGTTAGGTGAGGGGCATATTATTGTTAGGTCAGGGGCATATTGTTGTTAGGTGAGGGGCATATTGTTGTTAGGTGAGGGGCATATTATTGTTAGGTGAGGGGCATATTGTTGTTAGGTGAGGGGCATATTATTGTTAGGTGAGGGGCATAATATTGTTGTTAGGTGCGGGGCATATTATTGTTAGATGAGGTGCATATTGTTCTTAGGTGAAGGGCATATTGTTGTTAGGTGAGGGGCATATTGTTAGGTGAGGGGCATATTATTGTTAGGTGAGGGGCATATTGTTGTTAAATGAGGGGCATATTATTTGAGGGGCATATTGTTGTTAGGTGGGGGACATATTGTTGTTAGGTGAGGGGCATATTATTGTTAGGTGAGGGGCATATTATTGTTGTTAGGTGAGGGGCATATTATTGTTAGATGAGGGGCATATTATTTATAGGGCATATTATTGTTAGGTGAGGGGCATATTATTGTTAGGTGAGGGGCATATTATTATTAGGTGAGGGGCATATTATTGTTAGGTGAGGGGCATATTATTGTTAGATGAGGGGCATATTATTTGAGGGGCATATTGTTGTTAGGTGAGGGGCATATTATTGTTAGGTGAGGGGCATATTGTTGTTAGGTGAGGGGCATATTATTTGAGGGGCATATTATTGTTAGGTAAGGGGCATATTATTGTTAGGTGAGGGGCATATTATTGTTAGGTGAGGGGCATATTATTGTTAGGTGAGGGGCATATTATTGTTAGGTAAGGGGCATATTATTGTTAGGTGAGGGGCATATTATTGTTAGGTGAGGGGCATATTATTTGAGGGGCATATTATTGTTAGGTGAGGGGCATATTATTGTTCGATAAGGGGCATATTATTGTTAGGTGAGGGGCATAGTATTGTTAGGTGAGGGGCATATTATTGTTAGGTGAGGGGCATATTATTGTTAGATGAGGGGCATATTATTTGAGGGGCATATTATTGTTAGGTGAGGGGCATATTATTTGAGGGGCATATTATTGTTAGATGAGGGGCATATTATTTGAGGGGCATATTGTTGTTAGGTGAGGGGCATATTGTTGTTAGGTGAGGGGCATATTATTTGAGGGGCATATTATTGTTAGGTGAGGGGCATATTATTGTTAGATGAGGGGCATATTATTTGAGGGGAATATTGTTGTTAGGTGAGGGGCATATTATTGTTAGGTGAGGGGCATATTGTTGTTAGGTGAGGGGCATATTGTTGTTAGGTGAGGGGCATATTGTTGTTAGGTGAGGGGCATATTATTGTTAGGTGAGGGGCATAATATTGTTGTTAGGTGAGGGGCATATTATTGTTAGATGAGGGGCATATTGTTCTTAGGTGAAGGGCATATTGTTGTTAGGTGAGGGGCATTATTGTTAGATGAAGGGCATATTGTTGTTAGGTGAGGGGCATATTGTTAGGTGAGGGGCATATTATTGTTAGGTGAGGGGCATATTGTTGTTAAATGAGGGGCATATTATTTGAGGGGCATATTGTTGTTAGGTGGGGGACATATTGTTGTTAGGTGAGGGGCATATTATTGTTAGATGAGGGGCATATTATTGTTAGGTGAGGGACATATTATTGTTAGGTGAGGGACATATTATTGTTAGGCGAGGGGCATATTGTTGTTAGATGAGGGGCATATTATTTGAGGGGCATATTGTTGTTAGGTGAGGGGCATATTGTTGTTAGGTGAGGGGCATATTATTGTTAGATGAGGGGCATATTATTGTTAGG
This sequence comes from Bombina bombina, assembly GCF_027579735.1. NCBI lineage: Eukaryota > Metazoa > Chordata > Amphibia > Anura > Bombinatoridae > Bombina > Bombina bombina. Next base: position 134,431,486 of record NC_069501.1, on the reverse strand, counting down.
TGAGGGGCATATTATTATTATTATATGAGGGGCCTGCATATTATTGTTATATGAGGGGCATATTATTGTTATGAGGGGCACATTATTTTTAGGCTAATCATTTCTTTGAATACACCATTCTATCTAGCACACTGGTTTTCAAACCTGTTCTTAGGCCTCCCAAACAGGGCAGATTTTCAGGATTACTTTGGATGAGAGCAGGTAAAATAACCATGTTCACTAATCAGCTGCTTATTTCACCTGTGCTCCAGTTAAGATATCCTCACAATGTGGCTTGTTAGGGAGCCCTCAGGACAGGTTTGTAAATCAGTGATATAACATGTATGTGGTTTTAACTTTAATGATTTAGACAAAGTGTACAATTAAAAAACACAACTTACTGCAAGCACTGCTGCAATATAGTGCGCAAGGCACCGAGATCCATCCTGCTTTAGAGCCCCAAAAAGTTTGATAGTAATTCTATTAGGCTCAGAGCACCAATGATAAAAGTAAAACACTTGATTTAGAGGCTAAAATCTTAGAATATCAGGGTTGTATAGACTTTCTGACCTATGGAACGGTCCACATTTTCTAAGGTACTAGGTCATTTCTGAGGGGCTCTGTAGTTGCACTTCCAGAAGTCAATTTCTTTTCCCTCTTCCTGTTAGATATGGTGTAGTGTGAAGAGGGGCAGGTATTACATGAAGCCATAAACTGTCACAGGAGGCATAAACTGCACTCTGTTACATTCAGAGTACTTCAAAAGCAAAAGGCAATTTATAGAAAACACTCTATACGACGAGTAGAGTAGTAGTCAGGGGCTGACCAGGAGGTCAGATAATAGGAACTGCTGTTCTCTCATTCAATCTGATGCTCACACCACATGTATTTAGCACTGCTATGTTACTATCTGCTGCACAAGGTACAATACTCTATTCAATCTGATGCTCACCACTTGTATTTAGCACTGCTATGTCACTGTCTGCTGCCGAAGGTACTATACTCTCTCCAGTGTGATGCTCATGTATTTAGCACCGCTATGTCACTGTCTGCTGCAGAAGGTACAATACTCTCTCCAGTCTGATGCTCACCACTTGTATTTAGCACTGCTATGTCACTGTCTGCTGCCGAAGGTACTATACTCTCTCCAGTGTGATGCTCATGTATTTAGCACTGCTATGTCACTGTCTGCTGCAGAAGGTACAATACTCTCTCCAGTGTGATGCTCACCACTTGTATTTAGCACTGCTATGTCACTGTCTGCTACAGAAGGTACAATACTCTCTCCAGTGTGATGCTCACCACTTTTATTTAGCACTGCTATGTCATTACTGCACATTTTACAGTACTCTCTCCAATAATGCTCACCACATTTATTTAGCACTGCTGTGCCACTGGAGCTCACTGAGAAACAAGCAGAGTAGAAAAGGAGGGGAGTGAATGAAAGCAAATCCTGCATACCGCTGCACTAGATGTGTTTTCAGCTTCTCCCATGTACTAGTCAGTGGAGAACTACTATTCCTGCAGTATAGACGGTAAGCTAGGGTTAACTGTACATGGGAGAAGCTGAAAATACATCTAGTGCCGCAGTATGCAGGATTAGCTTTCATTCCCTCCCCTCCTTTTCTACTCTTGCTTGTTTCTCAGTGAGCTCCAGTGACACAGCAGTGATAAATACAAGTGGTGAGCATCACACTGGAGAGAGTAGTGTACCCTGTGCGGCAAACAGTGACATAGTAGTGCTAAATACATGTGGTGAGCAGCACACTGGGGAGTGTATTGTACATTGTGCAGCAGATAGTGACACAGCAGTGCTAAATTCATGTGGTGAGCAGCACACTGGGGAGTGTATTGTACATTGTGCAGCAGATAGTGACACAGCAGTGCTAAATACAAGTGGTGAGCATCACACTGGAAAGAGTATTGTACATTGTGCAGCAGATAGTGACATAGCAGTGCTAAATACATGTGGTGAGCAGCAGATTGAATGAGAGAACAGCACTTCCTATTTAAACTGAGAAAACAAAGCATTTAGATGAATTTTAAAACGTCAGAGTGATTTACATAATTTATTAAACTCTGCGTACAGCTTTGTTTATTTGTTATAACATATATTGTCAGTATATTTATGAAAATCTTAGTAGTGCTATCCAAATAATATATATAAGTTTATGGCAGGGTTATAAACACAATACAAAGAAATAGAAACCCTTATCAACCATGCACCTACTAGACCATAAAATTAATATAAATATCTGAATTCTTTTATTTAGTTAATATCCATAAACATATTGAACTATATTTGCAGTAAAAGGAAACTAAATAAAAGTTTATATGCGTTAAAACCAACTCTTAAGATATGCTATCCTTCTTACAAAACCCAGAAAAATATACCTTCACAATTCAGCCTTATTTATTTAACACAATGGGACTAAAAACCTTTAACATCCAAGCAATACAATTCTAAACAGTGTTTATAAAACAATAGGATAAAATATATATTCTGCTATTTAACTGCAATTTATCCTAATACAAAATTAACCGACAATATCAGAACTTGTATAGATGAGTTACTTAGCCAATTCAGACACAGATTTGAACAATACCTAGGCTTATAACTACCAATTTAAAATACAATATACTTCACCAATTTTGAACCAATTCGTAGCGGTCTTTAGGTCATCTCATTTGAAAGAAGGTTTTTGCACAAATCAAGGATAAGTTTTAAGCTCCTTGCTGAAGTGAACTTTTTTTTTTTTTTCAGGTATATCGCAGCCAAAATCAGATCACTAATTTTCAACAAGTTACAGACAACTCTCCCTTGTGCATTCAACACTCCCATTATATAATCATTGATGACATCATGTGGGTGGCACTACGGGAGCTGACCTTCCCATTGGTTATCTGGGAAGTCTAAATCGGATTGGCCCTTGGAAATTTCATTTTTAACAGCCAGAAAGAACCTTCTGGCTGTAGTTCTCGCAACATAACACCAGGTGGCAGCATACAGTACAACATAGCAATACAATACAGCATTTCTGACATTTTTAAGCAAGTTAATTTTTTTTTTTATAAAATGGTTATTTAATCAGATCACACTCTCTGCATTAATCATATATAACCCCAATTACAGATGGTTAATATTAGGTTATTTTTTCTGATTATTCTGATACCAAATATGTTATATTATTAACATTTTATTATATTAAGGTAATTTAACACTGCTAATTATTAGCTTAAAATGCATTATAATTTTATCAGTATTCTGGCATTTCTTTGCAAATAACAGCTTATTTTTATATCTCCAGATTGGTAGTATTTAAAACTCCTGATATTTGCATCCACCCAGATATAGTATGTGACATTTCTGTGTATTTCTTCCTGAATACATAAATCCTGTTTATGTCGACCTGAAATAAAAATAAATGTTAATAATCACTTCTCTTCAGGTCCATAAACATCTATTCATGTTCTTAAACACACAGAGGCTAAGATATTCATGCCTTCAAAATATATATATATATATATATATATATATATATATATATATATCATTCAATCTTTTACTTTCCATATATATATATATTTAGATGTTAATGTTTGATATCACATAAATATACATCTCATATCCATTAAAATATATATAGTTGTTTTGAAATCATAATGTAAGTCATGGGCCTTCACTGTATTATCCTAACATTCTAACTTTTCAGTAACTTCAGTTGCCAGACTTTTTGTCTCATACTCACCACATGGGGTCAATCCATGAGGAGTTGTAAGAGTCTTTAAAACAGCATATTTCCTGTTTAGCCAGCAGTGCAGATGTGTATTTGATTTTATTTGTGTCACCTTCCCCCAAGAGGGGTTTTTGCAGTAAGTCTTCAAATAGAGATTCAGTGAGATAGAACTGTTGTATCACACGTGTCAAATTCCAAAGGGGTCCTTGAACACATTCTTTTCTCACCTCACCAAATGTTCTGAGGTTATAAAAATCTGCATATATAGTCAAATGAATAGGGTCACTGAGCTATTTCCTTTAGAAAAGAAATGTTTGTGTGTTTTACACTACAGGGGCCGTGCTTCAAAAAGGCTCTACTGATCGTCAATCCTGATAGACGTGTATTAGAAGCTGTGTTCAACAAACTCATGTTTAATTAATCCTGAGTTCTCATCTAACATATACAGTGTATAAAATATACATATATATATATATATATATATATATATATGTACACATATGTAATATTCATCATAATATTCATATACTCTGACATAAATCCCCCTTCCAACTTCAAATAGATGTAGGACACATGTATTTGAATTGGCTTAAAGTCAGTGGTATTTGATGAGGATCAACCGTATACCTCATAGACAGTCTGTTATGAAGAAAGTTTGTTATTTTGAGCTTTCATGTTTATCAGTTAGGCATCTTTAAATTACAGTATGTCTTTAGTGCATTTGGGGATATGACACTTCATTCTCCCTCTATGACTTGTAGTTGGGACCTGGGATGACATGCCCGCAGTTGATTTATATGTACCCATTTATCTATGAAACCTTCATTTTTGGGGATCCGTATTTTATAGGCCACTGGAGATATTTTGTCAGTAATGACAAAAGGACCTTTCCATGAGGGAAGAAATTTCTTCTCCCTAACCTGATCTCTTCCAAAGTTATAAAGATAAACTTTATCATTTATTTCATATTCCTTTTTGGATGTTTTGAGATCATAATAGGTTTTAGTGGCAGTTGCGGCTCTTTCTAAATTCCTTTGAGCAAATGCAAAGGCATATTGCAGGTGCTTTCTTAAGTTTTCCACATATTGATGTGTATTGGCAGCGTTTATCAAATTTTGGTCTGATGTACGGTACAGCAGATGCTGAGGTAGAACCATTCTTCTACCAGTCATCAGCTCAAAAGGTGACATCTTGGTAGCACTACTTGGAGTTGCTCTTAATGCCATTAAGACTAGAGGTAGTTTTATATCCCAGTCTTTACCTGTTTCACTCACAAACTTTTTGAGGATTTTAACAACGGATTGGTTGTAACGCTCTACACCACCACTTGAGGCAGCTCTATAAGCAATATGGAGCTTTCTTTTAACCCCTAGTATTTTCCACATTTTTGTCATCACTTCGCTAGTGAAGTGGGTCCCCCGATCTGATTCGATTCTTTGGGGCAAACCAAATCTGGAAAATACATGGTTGATGAGCAATGCTGCACATGTTTCAGCACTATTGTTAGGTGCACTAATGCACTCTACCCATTTAGTGAACAGGCATGTCACTGTTAACATGTACTTGTTACCTCTTGATGACCTTGTTACCGGACCAATAAAATCAATTTGTATATCTGACCATGGCATTACCATCCCCCTTTTCTGCAATGGCGCTCTATGCGTTGGTGCAGTGGGTTGGAACTGTGGACAGATTAAACACCCTTGACAGTAGGTTTGAACATCTTTCAACATGTGTGGCCAAAAAGCATAATCACGTAATATTTCATACGTGAGTTTGGCACCACGATGACCAGATGTGGGAGCATCATGGGCATGTTGAAGCATTAGACCTCTGAACTTGGTGGGTACTACCCACTGCTGAATGCCAGTTTTGGAGGTTCTAATTAACAAACCATCCTGTAATTTGAATTGTGATTTAGATTTTATTAAGATTCTCAGATCTTCTTTGCCAATACAATCATCTTTTGAGATGGGGTTGCTTTCAGGATCTTCTATGTGTTTATAGAAGATGCCTACAATGGGGTCTTCTTTTTGACTAGTGATCAGGTCCTCACTAGGAGAATCCTGACTCCATTGTACCAAGTTAGGCTCACTCTGTTGTTTTGCCTGGTTTCTGGTAATGGCTTCTACCTGAATTGCACCCATTAAGTGTTCAATATTAAGGAGTTCTCCAGTTATGGCTCCTTGTTTGGCTAATGAGTCCGCAAGGTCATTGCCTTCCTTATCAGGACCTAAAACTCTGGAATGACCCTTGGTCTTTTTCCAGTGTATGGTTAAATCATTGGATACTACCAGATTATCAATCTCGCAGAACAATTTGCCATGCTTGACTGGTTTGTTATTGCTTTTCTGCATGCCATTTCTTTTCCAAGTTGGCAGGTATTCAACAAAACTGTCACGCACATAATTTGAGTCAGTTATGATCACAAATTCATGAATACCATGTTCAATAGCCATTTCAATGGTTTTGAAAACAGCAGTTAGTTCTGCAACTTGACTGGATCTTGGTCCAATGTTGAAACCTACAGATATATTTGAGAATCCATTTGCCCCAGTTATACCAATGCCAGCGACTAGTCTGCGCTCATTATCAATAGTGGCATGGTAAGAACAACCATCAACATATACCCAAGGTAATGTTTGACAATGGTCTTCATTGTACATTTTATATGGGGAAAGCAATTGTTCTTCCAGAAAATCATCTTCTGATAATTTTTCCCCAGGATCTCTAGCAGTACAGTCGTGGAGCTCAGCAAGCCCTTGTGCAACTGGATTCTTTTTATTCTGCTTGTAGCGAATTTCTAAGGGCCAGCCTTGTAAGGAAAGAGTCCACGCTGTTATGCGGCTATTAGACAAATTCCCATCTCTTATTCTCTCACTTTGCAAATATAGCAAAGGCTGGTGGGCCGTTTCTACAATAATTTTCTCGCCCTGTATATAGCTGCGGAAATTTTGTAGAGCCCATACAGTAGATAAGAGGGCTTTTTCGCAATCGTTAAACTTTATTTCTACTGGGGATAGATTTTTGCTCGCATAAGCAATGGCTTTGTTCAAATTATCATGCTTTTGGTATAACACAGCACTCATGCTTATATCTGTGTAACCTGTCTCTAAGAAGAAAGGTTTGCCACCTTCAGGGTATGCTAAGCAAGGTGCTTGAGTGAGTTTTCTCTTCAGCTCTCTGATGGCTGTCTCTTGAGACTCACTCCAGTGCCATTTCACATCTTTCTTCAGAAGAAGTAGTAGTGGTTTAGTTAATTCCGCATAATTATCAATGAATTTGCGAGAATAATTCGTCATACCCAGGAATGATCTCAATTCCTTTAAGTTAGTCGGGTTTTTAGAATTCACTATAGCTTCCACCTTTTTCTTCTGGGGATTTAATCCGTCAGAGGTAACTTCATGTCCCAAGAAGTTTACACGAGTGCGGCACCATTGAGCTTTTTGCAGGGATAATTTGACACCTGCCCTTTTAAGTTGGCTGAGGACATGTTTAAGTTCTGTGATGTGTTTTTCAAAGTCGGTGCTTTTGATTAAAACATCATCAACATAAGATAAGGTCCCCCTTTCCAGTGCGTCAGGCATAGCCTTATGCATGAATACAGAAAATTCATGTCCAGAATTTATGTATCCAAATGGAAGTCTCTGGAATGCATATTGGACCTTTTGGAAAGAGAATGCCAGCTTATACTGGTCCTCCTCATGTACCTTTATGGTCCAATATCCCTGTGCACAATCAATGGCAGTGAATATTTTGGATCCCTGCATTTGTGCTAGGCACTGGTCAATGTATGGTACAGGCCAGCCAGACATGTATACTCGTTTGTTTAGCTGTCTTAAGTCAGCACACAAACGCCATTGTCCATTGGGCTTAAGGACACCTAGAATAGGATTATTGTAAGAGCTGTGCACCTGTCTGATAATACCTCTTTCTTCCAAATTCCTTATGATCTCTGCAAGAGAATCATATGAGGCTAAGGGAAGTCTGTATTGTTTGACAAATACAGGTGGCGCATTAGGATCTGTTTGTATTCTTGCAATGTGCAAGTCTGTGGTACCACAGTCATAAGAGTCCTTAGCGAAAATATCCTTGTATTCCATTAGGAGTTCTCGCAGCTGTTGGCGTTCATCATCGCTGGAACAGCCATTAGCTAAGGATATTTGCTCTTCGACTATTTGCTGAAATCCTGGAAAGATTTCAGGCTGTCCTATTTCATAGGCTTCTTCCAGTCTAGAGGTGAGATCCCCTTGATTATAATTTACATTGCTCCCATGACTCTGGGTATTGGGGTAATCTTGCTGTTTGATTGGCTGATCAAACACTAGAGAGGCTTCTTCAATTTTACAGATGCCTTCCTCTGAGCTGAAGGGATAAATAGACTGAATTTTAAATAGACCCTCTGGCATAGATGCAAAGGATTGTTCTATTAATTGTTCTTCAGTTAAATATCCTTCAGGTATTAGCCCAATTACATTATTCTGGAATCCAAAAGTGTAATAACTTGATTCCAGTGCATATCCTATGGTAGTTCCCTTGGATAAGGTTATATCCTGTGGGGTCATGTTATGTACAATAATATGTATTGGAATAGTTCCAATATTCACCATAGGAGTGTAGGTCACTGTGACACCCAGATTTTGTATTCTATGGGAGAGGCAAACCAGTGTTTCAGAAGTTTTTAATTTCTGACCTCTCTTTACCTGTAAGGGTAACAGAAATTTATCAGCCCCAGCAGGAATTATAACATCGCTAGATACCTGCATATTCACAGCATATGGCAATTGCTGGTTTGATTTCAGGGCTGCATTTTCATCCTGAAATACTTCAGGGTCCCCCTTTAACCTGCTCCAGAGGCAAGAATTAATCAGATCTATTTGTATGGCATATCTATGTAAGATATCATTGCCAATGTATATTTGATTATGGGGAGTATTTAAAACTAAAAACAGGTGCTTCACTGACTTATTACCAAGAGAGATAGATAATAAGCACTTAGCTGTGATGTTATAGCTTTCAGACCTGTCATCCAGGCCGTTGACACAGTGGTCTTGGGGAGAAAGATATTTAATCACTTTAGGTTCAGCTATTTGCTCTAATAAACCTTCGCTTATATAGCTAGCTTCCTGTTTTAAGTTTATTTTAGCATACTTGGTTTTACCAAGGTCATGTACTTGTATAAGGATAAATAGATCCTCTTTAACTCTCTCAATCCCTGTGAGGTATTGAGCATGGTCTCCCCCTTTAGGGATTTTAGGATCCCCCTTGTGGAGTGATATGGTTAATATATCGCCATCTAGGGAGATATTTGCTATCTTTCCAGGCGATATTTTAAAAGTATTACCATCAGAGCCACTAAAAGGAGTCTGATCATCTATTTGTAGAATAGTGATTTCAGGTGTAGAGTTATTCCTGAAATGAATCTCCACAGCATCTGGTTTCTCTTCCACCACGTGACAGCTGTGTCGGGTGCGAGATGTACCAGATTTTTCATAATTGATAGGCCGTTTAACTTGCGACCAAATTACATTATTTATGCAATCAATTATGGTGCTTAATCGCTTCAGGAGATCACTACCAATAATTAAACGATCAGTTGGCAGATCCACTATAATGACAGGGTGTCTTATGACCCTGTTCCCCAATTTAAATTTTAACCAGGCAATACCGTAGACTTTTAGGGAATCACCCCCAACACCTATCAGAGAACCGTCAAATTCTTTTATTTTAGGTTTGTGGGGTGTTAGCTCATTTAGCTGTGTGTAGTATCTGTGGGATAAGATAGTTGCCTGTGACCCAGTGTCAATTAATCCCCTGATAGGGTTGGAGACTGAATCTTGCAGCTCAACTAGTACATAATATCTTCCTGCAGTTTCTATCATTTCACACATAAAATTTGCATTCTCATACATTTGTGGGCTTCGCCACGTATTACCTGAGTTTGCCATGCTTTCCGATGCAGAAGAAGCTTCATACCTACCTGTTTCCTCTATGACAGGGTCGGCTGGATTCTTTTGTACTGCATCTGTGGAAACAAGGTTAAGAGAGAGCTGCAAAGGAAGAGATTTGTTAACTTTTTCCGGCTGATGTCGCTCATTGTCACAGCTAATTTGTCCGTTTCCGGTCTGTGGGGAGATAACATGATTAGTATCATTGATATTTATTACTACATTTTGTATATCTCTCCCCACCCCTTCAGGTGATACTGCAGTATTTATGACTGTGCCTGTGGTCCACTGCTGACCACTGGCTGTACCCCTAAAAAAGTATTGTTCGGTTGCTGAGCCGTAGATTTTTGACTCATATTAGCGATTTGTTCGCTCAACCGATTTAATTGGGTAAACAGCATATCTACCTGATTGTACAAGTTACCTCTACCCCTGGGCCTATCTCTTGGTGCCCCATTGTACTGATTCCTGGACCATTGGGTTCCCTCAGAATCAGGGCCACTATTTCTATTCTGGCGTGGTTGCCCCTGGGGTTCAGCTTGTTCAGCATTAGTACTTTGGGGAGCATTATATACCTGGGGTGTCTGGTTACCCTGAGAATATCTTCGCCGTCTATCGTATCTACCCTTGCGCGGATACCAATTATTTGGTGAGTATTCTCTTTGTGAGTAATTATTCACCTGATTATGTCCCCCACTTTGGTTATAGTCTCCCTGCGCCTCAACCTGTGTAGGGGGAGGGGCAGAATTAAACCTCTGTGGAGATGGCCTGTTTTGACTGGCCACCTCTGCATAAGTCCTCTTGTTGGACTCCAAATTGAGGGGGCTAGGTGACACCCTAGTTTCTGCCACAATTTTGGGTTTTGACTCCTTTTTAACCCCCTGCTCACTGGACTGCTGAATAGAGTATAACTTCGTACTCTCTTTGATCAGCCATTCCAATGAGCAGTCCTCATCAAAATCTCTAGCTAAGTTGATTTTGATGGGTGTAGGCAATGCTTCAAAAAATAAATTTACAAATTCTGAGCCATCAAATCTGGGATTATCTTCAGCCATACTGTACGCATTTTTCAATACAGAAAGGAATTCGACTGGACTCTGATTCGCACGACACTTTAAACCATATACCGCTATTTTCGCAGCAGTTTTAGTGCGATATTGCCCGAATTCTTTTCTGCATTGTTGTTTTACCCCATTCCAGGAATGAATATTCATATCCTTTAGTGAAGCAAAGAATTTGTGATGCTTACTGTCAAATACCCAAGGCAGAAATTCAATTTTCAATTTCTCACTTGTAACATTCATTATAGATAACGCATTTTCAAAAGCCTGTAAATGATCAATTACAGATGTTGTTCCCTTATTGGAGAATATAGGTACTGCGCGTTGTACAAAGGTGATTATTTTATGTGAATCATAGACTTTATCAGACTTATTTTGGGATTCTCTGTTAGAGTTTCCCTCCCCTGCATCAGCTGCGCTACAGCTGTCCTCTGGATTTACATCCTGAGGGGATTGTCTATTTGGGAAATCTACTTCTGACCCGTTAGGGGTCATTTGTCTATGTTGTTCTATATATTTTCGTACCTCGTCCCTGACGCGTTCGCTAAAGGAGTTAGCATTATCTGTATTATTCTCATTGCTAATATAGGGGTTTTCATTATGGCGATATGACCTTTTTAAATCGCTTAATTCTCTCTGGCTTTGCGCAAGCTGTTTATTTAAATCTTGTATCTGCGCGATTAAGTCCATATTGTGCTTATCTAAGGTGGCTAGGTTTTGGGCAAATTCATCCATTTTATTTTTGGCTATTTTTAAACCCTCTTCGCGTCTGCGCGAGGAACGAATACTATTTTCTAGCTCCTGTATTTGCAATCGTTTGTCTGTGACACAAAACGACATTTCGTCAATTATGCATATTAAAAGGGGCCAGGATTTTAGTATTAGTTCGTCTCGCTTTTTGGGAGCTTCGCATTGATTAATCATTAATAATTCCTGGAAGAATTCATTCTCTTCATTCCACATATTATTATTAACGGTAATATTTTTAGCCCTAGTTTCAAGCATATCCATAAAATCATTTAATTCACCCGCAATATTAAACTTCCCTTTAAGGTAACTTAAGATATCTTTCTTAAGGACCTGACCTTTAGTAATAGGTATGGTTATGGGACCAATTTCATTGCTATGTATAGAATTAAATGAGTCACTTCTGGCTACAGACATTATTATATTGGTTTAGTACTTAGTTAAACTAAAATGCTAATACAATTTTTGCCAATAAAAAGAGAGAAGGAAAATTTTTATATTTAAAAAAAAAATATTATTAATTTTGAAATATGAAAAATTAATATTCCAAAATATGAGAAATTTATATTTTTGATTAACTTTGAAAATATGAAAAATCAATATTTTTGATTAATTTTGAAATATGAAAAATTAATATTTGTATTAATTTTTCAAAATTAATCTTTAATAATATTTCAAGATATTAATGTCAATCTCGAAATATGAAAATTAATATTTCAACTTTTCAAAAAAAATTATATCTTCAAAATATTAATATCGAAATATGAATTTTTTTTTTTTTCTCTTTTATAATAATTTCTATTTACTTACAAATATATTATATCAATTATGATGGAATATTAATAAATCTCAGAAAAAGTGCCTCCAATTATTATGTCAGTATATTTATGAAAATCTTAGTAGTGCTATCCAAATAATATATATAAGTTTATGGCAGGGTTATAAACACAATACAAAGAAATAGAAACCCTTATCAACCATGCACCTACTAGACCATAAAATTAATATAAATATCTGAATTCTTTTATTTAGTTAATATCCATAAACATATTGAACTATATTTGCAGTAAAAGGAAACTAAATAAAAGTTTATATGCGTTAAAACCAACTCTTAAGATATGCTATCCTTCTTACAAAACCCAGAAAAATATACCTTCACAATTCAGCCTTATTTATTTAACACAATGGGACTAAAAACCTTTAACATCCAAGCAATACAATTCTAAACAGTGTTTATAAAACAATAGGATAAAATATATATTCTGCTATTTAACTGCAATTTATCCTAATACAAAATTAACCGACAATATCAGAACTTGTATAGATGAGTTACTTAGCCAATTCAGACACAGATTTGAACAATACCTAGGCTTATAACTACCAATTTAAAATACAATATACTTCACCAATTTTGAACCAATTCGTAGCGGTCTTTAGGTCATCTCATTTGAAAGAAGGTTTTTGCACAAATCAAGGATAAGTTTTAAGCTCCTTGCTGAAGTGAACTTTTTTTTTTTTTTCAGGTATATCGCAGCCAAAATCAGATCACTAATTTTCAACAAGTTACAGACAACTCTCCCTTGTGCATTCAACACTCCCATTATATAATCATTGATGACATCATGTGGGTGGCACTACGGGAGCTGACCTTCCCATTGGTTATCTGGGAAGTCTAAATCGGATTGGCCCTTGGAAATTTCATTTTTAACAGCCAGAAAGAACCTTCTGGCTGTAGTTCTCACAACATAACACCAGGTGGCAGCATACAGTACAACATAGCAATACAATACAGCATTTCTGACATTTTTAAGCAAGTTAATTTTTTTTTTATAAAATGGTTATTTAATCAGATCACACTCTCTGCATTAATCATATATAACCCCAATTACAGATGGTTAATATTAGGTTATTTTTTCTGATTATTCTGATACCAAATATGTTATATTATTAACATTTTATTATATTAAGGTAATTTAACACTGCTAATTATTAGCTTAAAATGCATTATAATTTTATCAGTATTCTGGCATTTCTTTGCAAATAACAGCTTATTTTTATATCTCCAGATTGGTAGTATTTAAAACTCCTGATATTTGCATCCACCCAGATATAGTATGTGACATTTCTGTGTATTTCTTCCTGAATACATAAATCCTGTTTATGTCGATCTGAAATAAAAATAAATGTTAATAATCACTTCTCTTCAGGTCCATAAACATCTATTCATGTTCTTAAACACACAGAGGCTAAGATATTCATGCCTTCAAAATATATATATATATATATATATATATATATATATATCATTCAATCTTTTACTTTCCATATATATATATATTTAGATGTTAATGTTTGATATCACATAAATATACATCTCATATCCATTAAAATATATATAGTTGTTTTGAAATCATAATGTAAGTCATGGGCCTTCACTGTATTATCCTAACATTCTAACTTTTCAGTAACTTCAGTTGCCAGACTTTTTGTCTCATACTCACCACATGGGGTCAATCCATGAGGAGTTGTAAGAGTCTTTAAAACAGCATATTTCCTGTTTAGCCAGCAGTGCAGATGTGTATTTGATTTTATTTGTGTCACCTTCCCCCAAGAGGGGTTTTTGCAGTAAGTCTTCAAATAGAGATTCAGTGAGATAGAACTGTTGTATCACACGTGTCAAATTCCAAAGGGGTCCTTGAACACATTCTTTTCTCACCTCACCAAATGTTCTGAGGTTATAAAAATCTGCATATATAGTCAAATGAATAGGGTCACTGAGCTATTTCCTTTAGAAAAGAAATGTTTGTGTGTTTTACACTACAGGGGCCGTGCTTCAAAAAGGCTCTACTGATCGTCAATCCTGATAGACGTGTATTAGAAGCTGTGTTCAACAAACTCATGTTTAATTAATCCTGAGTTCTCATCTAACATATACAGTGTATAAAATATACATATATATATATATATATATGTACACATATGTAATATTCATCATAATATTCATATACTCTGACAATATATATATATATATATATATATATATATAATCTGTGTATATATACATACAATACAAGTATGCACTCTGTGATGTCATCTTGGCAATATCATCTTCAAGTAAATTTGTATAAGGTAATTTGGGGAGACAAGCTAAGAGGAGCACAAAGAATACGGTTATAGTATATGTGTTTCAAGAGTTTCTAATGCTAATGAATCTGTTTTTTTTCTGTATTTCTTGTGATACATTTGTGGTATGGACCATTAATTTGTGGTATGGCAAGTGCTTTGATTTCTGTGACATCCAAAAATAATACATCCCACTGTTGTGATAAATTAAATTTACCTTGACTAAAATGTGTCCACCACTAAAATGCATTGTGTGTATGTGAGACAGAATGAAAGTGTGTGTGTGTGTAGGCTGTTTGTGTGTGTGGGCGTGTGTGGGGGCTGTTTGTGTGTGTGTGGCCTGTCTGTCTGTGTGTGTGCTGTCTGTGGGGGCTGTGTGTGTGTGTGGGCTGTGTGTGTGTGTGTGTGTGTGGGCTGTGTGTGTGTGTGTGGGCTGTGTGTGTGTGTGTGGGCTGTGTGTGTGTGTGTAGGCTGTGTGTGTGTGTGTGGGCTGTGTGTGTGTGTGGGCTGTGTGTGTGTGTGTGGGGGGGCTGTGTGTGGGCTGTCTGTGTGTGGGGGTGTGTGTGTGGGCTGTCTGTGTGTGTGTGTGTGGGCTGTCTGTATATGTGTCTGAGTGTGTGTATTATATCTGTGCACTGTGTATGTGTGGTACAGTGCATTGCCCCATTTCTTTTAAGTATTTTTTTGTTCTGGGAAGAGGCCCACGCTGTCATTCTGCCTAGGGACCTGCACTTGCTAGGGCAGCACTGACATCTCTGTAATGTTCTTGTTATCATAAGAAAACACATAAAAATAAAGCCCAATCAACTCAACTGTTCCGAAATGTCAGCATAAATCTTCATTATATACATAAACCGATGTTCCAATAGTATAAATGATATATTGCAATATATACAATGTTATAGTGCTCCACTTTAGTGGATTTATATGTTTTTATTTAAAATGTTGTGCATTACCTTTAATGATTTTTCTCCCATTTTTTTTTAAATTTGTAAAAATGGTGGGGGCGGAGTTGGGGGCGGAGTTGGGGTGGAGTTGGGGGTGGAGATTGGGCAGAGTTGGGGGCGGGGATAAAGGGGCCCCATTTTGTCATCCTGCCTTGGGCCCCGCAATGGCTAGGGCCGGCCCTGAAATACATTTCTAAGCCTTTTAATACTTGGGTTACATGAAAAACTTCAGTTTGATATTACATTTTCATAGAACCTTAATGAGCATATAAGACTAATCTTGGACAATAAAAAAGATAAATAAAGGTAATGTTTTGAAGACTATGAAGCCTATTTATCAAATATCTGTCGGACCTGATCCGACAGTGCAGATCAAGTCCGACAGATATCTCTGAATGCGGAAAGCAATACGCTCTCCGTATTCAGCATTGCCCCAGCAGCTCTTGTGAGCTGCTGGTGCAATGCCGCCCCCTGCAGATTCGCGGCCAATTGGCCACCAGCAGGGGGTTGTCAATCAACCCGATCATACTCGATCGGGTTGAATTGTGGTGATTCCATTCCGCCAGCTCAGAGCAGGCAGACAGGGTTATGGAGCAGCGGTCTTTAGACCGCTGCTTCATAACTGCTGTTTCTGGCAAGTCTGAAGAATCGTCAGAAACTCGGGCCCTCAAGCTCCATTCAGACCTTGATAAATGGGCCTCTATCTGTCCAATTTAAAGACTACCTGGCAGTCAAAATGTAGCAGCACGTGGCCATATATCTAGTAGCCAGGTATTTTTTGCTTATTTTAAAGTTGTATTATATATAAGAAACCAAAATGCATTATCTATACAGGAACAAGACATTGGGCAAAAAACGATAAATGTTCGACTAATTATTTATTTGGAATTTTCCTGCTAACATGCAATTTTTTAAGATACAGATAGAGGAAGACGTGAATTTACCTCAAATTATGCATCATCCTTTGAATCATCATACTTGTGCAAGTAAACTGTGTAAAACTATTTTTTTTTCACAGCTTGATAAAAAAAAATACATTTTGTATTCCCTCACACACAGCCCCCTCCTCACCCTCTCAGCCCCCCTCTCCCTCACTCACAGACTCCTCCTCACCCTCTCAGCCCCCCTCTCCCTCACACACATGCTCCTCCTCAACCTCTCAGACCCCTTCTCCCTCACACACATCCCCCTCCTAGCTCTCTCAGCCTCTCCCCTCACACACAGTCCCCTCTCCCTCACACGCAGCCCACCTCTCCCTCACACAGAGCCCCTTGCTCACTCTCTCAGCCCTCCTCTCCCTAACACACAGCCCCCTCCTCACTCTCTCCGCCCCCTCTCCCTCACACACAGCCACCTCCTCACTCTGTCAGACCCCCTCTCACTCACACACAGCCACCTCCTCACTCTGTCAGACCCCCTTTCACTCACACACAGCCCCCTTCCCACTTTCTCAGCCCCCCTCTCCCTCACACACAGCCCTCTCCTTACTCTTTGCCTCCCTGTCCCTCACACAGTCCCTTCTTAACTCTCTCAGCCTCCTCTCCCTCACACACAGTACTCTCCTCACTCTCTCAGCCCCCTTCTCCCTCACACGCAAACACCTCCTTACTTTCTCAGCCCCCTCTATTTCAGACACAGCCCACTCTTCACTCTCAGCCCCCTCTCCTTCACACACAGCCCTCTCCTGAATCTGTCAGCCCCCTCTCTCTCACACACTGCCCCTTCCCATGCATTTCAGACTGAGGGGTCAACTGATAGTTGGCAGCAGGTCATTATCTCAGAGACATTATTCATCTCATGGTGAATGGCTCTCCCTTTTCCAATGGCAGGACTGACACACTTGTGGACAACTGGTGTAAAAGAGTTTCTCAATAGGCGACAGCAGTTTTATTTAGATATTGCATCACAACTCACAAGATAGTTCAGTGCTGCCTCTGTCATCTTTCTGTGAAGAGCAAAAATGGGTAAACCTCAGCCTCCCTTGCCAACCCCAGGTTTCAAAAAGAAGTGGGAGTAAGTGCTAGGATACTAGTGAAGGGTACTGGCGATAGGTCAGGGGCTGCTGGGCATGCCACACGCATATACCCTATCGTCTGCCTGGTCATGGTAAACATACGTATGTGTCTGACTGTGGAGTTCTCTGAGGAGCCGCTGTACCACCGGGCAACACAGTAACATCTAATCCGACCAATGCACAACGATATCAGCTGCCCTGTCACACTCTCTCAGAATGTGCTCACAGGTCATGTGGTTTCTAAGAGTACTGCCTGTCCTGGTGCTGCCCCCTGTAAAGTTCTGCCAAAAAAATGCCACCATAAAAAAATAATGCACCAGCGTGGGTCCCCCCTAACCAATGGGCCCCAGGCAGCCACATCACTCATCTTACCCTAAGGCCGGCCCTGAACCCAATGCAATATAGCACTGCTTGAGAGTTCTGTTACATTTATACCTTGTTCTCTGTATTTTATATTATTTAGACTGCAAAATTTTGTTCTTTAAGTTTTATTATAATTAAAATTTGCACTTTCTATTTTGTATTTTAGTGCTTTTAGGTTTTGGATATAGAAGTGTATTTAGGACTGTAACTTTACAAATTCTGATTATGCTTTGAAAGTTTCAGCATAAGTTTGAGATCAAACTTGGTATATTTCAGTGTTTATGGTCAGGTATAGCAGGGGAGTATTTAGTTATAGCAGTCGAGAAGACTGTTGTCAGGTATAGCAGGTCAGTATTCAGGTATAGCAGGCAAGTATCCAGTGGTCAGGTATAGCAAAGTAGCATTCAGGTATAGCAGGCAAGAAGCCAGTGGTTAGGTATAGAATGTTAGTATTCAGGAATAGCAGGCAATAAGCCAGTGGTCAGGTATAGAATGTCAATATTCAGCTATAGCAGGCAAGACGTCAGTGGTCAGGTATAGAATGTCAGCATTCAGGTATAGCAGGCAAGAAGCCAGTGGTCAGGTATAGAATATCAGTATTCAGGTATAGCAGACAAGAAGCCAGTGGTAAGGTATAGAATGTCAGTATTTAGCTATAGCAGACAAGAAGCCAGTGGTAAGGTATAGAATGTCAGTATTCAGGTATAGCAGGCAAGAATTCAGTGGTAATTATATGAGAGGCAAGAAGCCAAGAAGCCAGTGGTCAGGTATATAATGTCAGTATTCAACTACAGCAGGCAAGTAGTCAGCAGTCAGGTATAGCAGGTCAGTATTCAGGTATAACAGACGAGAAGCCAGTGGTCAGGTATAGAATGTTAATATTCAGGTATTGCAAGACAAGAAGCCAGTGGTTAGGTATACCTGGCATGAAAATGGGGTCAGGTATAGAATGCTAGTTCTCAAGTATTATAGAAGTCAGTGATCAGGTATAGAATGTCAGTATTCACGTATAGCAGGCAAGAAGCCAATGGTCAGGTATAGCAGGTGAGAAGCTTGTGGTCAGGTATAGCAGGTCAGTATTCAGGTATAGCAGGCAAGAATTCAGTGTTATGGTATGACAGGCAAGAAGCCAGTGGTCAGGTATATAATGTCAGTATTCAGCTATAGCAGGCAAGTAGTCAGTGGTCAGGTATAGCAGGTCAGTTTTCAGGTAGGGCAGGTTAGAAGCCAGTGGTCAGGTATAGCAGGTCAGTATTAAGGTATAGTAGGCAAGAAGTCAGTGGTCAGGTATAGCAGGTCAGTATTAAGGTATAGTAAGCAAGAATCCAGTGGTAAGGTATAGCAGGTCAGTATTAAAGTATTGTAGGCACGAAGCCAGTGGTCAAGTATAGCAGGTGAGTATTCAGGTATAGTAGGTGAGAACCCAATGGTCAGGCATAGCAAGTCAGTATTCAGGTATAGCAGGTGAGAAGCTAATGGTCAGGCATAGGAGGTCAGTATTCAGATATAGCAGGTTAGAAGCTAATGATCAGACATAGCAGGTCAGTATTCAGGTATAGTAGGTGAGAAGCTTATGGTCAGGCATAGCAGGTCAGTATTCAGGTATGGCAGGTTAGAAGCCAGTGGTCAGGTATAGCAGGTCAGTATTAAGGTATAGTAGGCAAGTAGTCAGCAGTATCAAATAACAACAAACACTTAACTGCGGTGGCCCTTGAAATTAGTGCCAAAAGACCAAACAAGTGAACTAAAACATTTAACTCTTCCTCAAATAGGGCCAATAGGATGAGAGGTTCAAAACTCTTTACTCAATATTACTGTAAAGTTTCTCCTGTTTACTGTCTAAATGGCTATGGTGTTCTTCTTTATTATCTTTTATGCTCCAGCAGCCCGTCTCCAAATTCAGATATGGCAGCAAGACTTTACAGGTCTCAGAAGACAGCAGAGTTTAAAAATGTTCAAGCTAACAAGCAGAGAAACCTCATGTAGATATTAGCTTGGAGCAGGGTCGGCTCCAAAGGGGGGCATTGATAGGCAATGCCCACCCAAATGGAATGCTGTGCCCCCTAAAAAAATATTTTTGTTATTGTATAAATAAGTGTGTCATAATTCTGGAAAGGTGGTAACCCTACTTATGATACCAGTCACACCAAGTGGGTATTCACACAGCATATTGTGCGTGTATCACTTTCTAAGTGAAATAATGCTGACCTTTTTACAAGCAACACACAGAAACTGTTCCCTGCACAATGTGTGCAAACCAGACTCTTGCAGGGAGACTGTATAGAATAAATCTATTACACACAATGCGTCTTCACCTAGGGTAGCTATGACACCAGTCCCCGACCTGTAAACGTTCTCAAAAAACTTTGTAAACCAGTCACTCAGTGGGAACAGTTCACAAATGATTCCAGCAACCACTCAGCAAATTATGTACATATCAATCATGGTGTGGGTGTTCCCATTATAGTGTGTATATAGCAGTCACACGCAGTAGGTGTTCCTATTATAGTGTGTATATAGCAGTCACATGCAGTAGGTGTTCCCAGCATAGCGTGTTTATCTATACAAGTCACACACAGTGGGTGGTTCCTTATACTATGCCAACCTCTTGTCCAGCCCATATGCATGTCATGCTCAAGTTACAGTCCAATGCCTGCAGTAGGGGAAGGAGCCCTTCTCATTCGACAGCAGCAGCACACTAACTAAGGGAATGCTTCCACTTTACTTAAACATGGCGGCCCTCAGAGGCGCACACCAGTTTCTGTATCACAGTAAGCCCCAAGCTTTTCTATTTACCATATTATACAGTGTTAACCAAGGTTTGACCCTGCTCTGTGCCCGCATTATATACCAACCGGGCAGGCGGGCAGCATTCGCTCTGAGCCTGTGACTGGCATAGCGGGTCACTCACCACCTTGTACAAGCAAAGCGTGTGGTTTCCTGATGCTAATATAGCTTCACGTCACGCATATTTTATGTCGTTTACTAACATTACCAGCTGATTACATTAACCGGTAGTTTACTCTCTATATGCATTTGCTTGATATATCCACTATAGTCTGGATTAAAAGTGCTTCTGTCAGATGCTTCTGTTGCGAGTGTATTTGAGTAGAAACGCCAATGTCACTCTAAGTGGTAATTGCACTGTCAGTGTAGCATTATTTTATTTCTCTTGTAAGGGATGTCCCCTCACTCTGCTCTTATTTTACATGCTTTGTAAAAAATGCGTGCCCCCTCGTGAAAAAAAACGACCCCCATTTAATTTATTTTAGAGCCAAGTCTGGCTTGGAGACTGTGTGTGTGGTTTCCATCCAACAAAATTCACCTTCTAATACATTCTCCTGTAATTTGCTAGATTACATCTGTTGAATTTATCATCAATGCAGATCTCTGTAGTGTTTAAATTTATTCACCAAGTCAACTATTCGAATTTACCTGGCATCAGGTGGTGGTTGATAGTTTCTTATCTAGAACATTGTTTGTTCTAATAGAGGCAAGTTTGTTATCCTGTGCCTTGTCTTCAGGAATAAAGTAAAATAATTATTCCTGCAAAAAACTGTCATGAATGATTGAGAACTTGGATATCCAAATGTAAATACAGATTGCTATCTGCTGTTCATAGGGCTCTTATATATAGGGGATCTCTAGGAAAACACAAAAAAAAGGGCATCCAAGCAAGAATGGAAAACATTGCAACCATGGGCGCGATCCGATATACGGCATCGTTTTCGGCACAAGCGAGGGAACCCGTGCTGCCCGTAGATTCACCTTGCACATCGGGGTATCCAATATACCCCGCCAGCAGTTCCTAAAGTGCCGTAAGTCGGACAAACTAGCGATGTCCAGAAATAAGCATAAGTACAAATTTCTGGAGTCGCCAGTGACTTACGGCACTTTAGAAACTGCCTGCGCCTAAAAAAACCTACTAAATATGAAATCTCCCGTAACTGTCTAACACGCCTCCCAAACATCATCCCGACACGTATACCCCTATATCCGCAATCCCCCCTCTCACTCCTAATAATAAATATATTAACCCTAAACCGCCGCTCTCTGACCCCGCCGCCAGCTACATTAAATGTATTACCACTTAATCTGATCCCCCTACACTGCCGCCACCAATATTAAATGTATTACCCCCTAATCTGATCCCCCTACACCGCAGCCACCTATATTAAATGTATTAACCCCTAATCTGATCCCCTACCCCGCCGCCACCAATATTAAATGTATTAACCCCTAATCTGATCCCCCTACACTGCCGCCACCTATATTAAATGTATTAACCCCTAATCTGATTCCCCTACACCGCCCCCACCTATATTAAATGTATTACCCCCTAATCTGATTCCCCTACACCGCCGCCACCTATAGTAAATGTATTAACCCCTAATCTGATCCCCCTACACCGCTGCCACCTATATTAAATGTATTACCCCCTAATCTGATCCCCCTACACCGCAGCCACCTATATTAAATGTATTAACCCCTAATCTGATCCCCTACCCCGCCGCCACCAATATTAAATGTATTAACCCCTAATCTGATCCCCCTACACTGCCGCCACCTATATTAAATGTATTAACCCCTAATCTGATTCCCCTACACCGCCCCCACCTATATTAAATGTATTACCCCCTAATCTGATCCCCCTACACCGCCGCCACCTATATTAAATGTATTAACCCCTAAACCTAAGTCTAACCCTAACACCCCCTAACTTAATTATTATTTAAATAAATCTAAAAAATATTAATATTATTAACTAAATTATTCCTATTTAAAACTTACCTATAAAATAAACCCTAAGATAGCTACAATATAATTAATAATTACATTGTAGCTATTTTAGGGTTTATATTTATTTTACAGGTAACTTTGTATTTATTTTAACTAGGTACAATAGCTATTAAATAGTTAATAACTATTTAATAGCTACCTAGTTAAAATAATTACAAAATTACCTGTAAAATAAATCCTAACCTAAGTTACAAATACACCTAACACTACACTATCAATAAATTAATTAAATAAACTACAATTATCTAAACTAAAATACAATTAAATAAACTAAACTATATTACAAAAAAACAACACTAAATTACAAAAAACAAAAAAATATTACAAGAATTTTAAGCTAATTACACCTAATCTAAGCCCCCTAATAAAATAAAAAAGCCCCCCAAAATAATAAAATTTCCCTGCCCTAAACTAAATTACAAAAGTAATCAGCTCTATTACCAGCCCTTAAAGGGACAGTAAAGTCAAAACTAAACTTTCATGATTCAGATAGGGCATGCAATTTTAAACAACTTTCCAATTTACTTTTATCTTCAAATTTGCTTTGTTCCCTTGGTGGTATGTTTGAAAAGCTAAACCTAGCTAGGCTCAAACTGATTTCTAAACCATAGAAAACTGCCTCTTAGTTCAGAGCATTTTGAAAGTTTTTCACAGTTAGACAGTGTTAGTTCATGTGTGTCATATAGATAACATTTTGCTCACTCCCGTGAAGTTATTTAGGAGTCTTAACTGATTGACTACACTGCATGTCTGTCAAAAACACTTAGATAAAGAGGCTGTCTGCAGAGACTTAGATACAAGGTAATCACAGAGGTAAAAAGTATATTAATATAATTGTGTTGGGATTATCTATCTTTTTAAATAAGAATTTTTTGGTATAGACTGTCCCTTTAAAAGGGCCTTTTGCGGGGCATTGCCCCAAAGTAATCAGCTCTTTTACCTGTAAAAAAAAGAACAACCCCCCCATGTTACAACCCACCACCCACATACCCCTACTTTAAAACCCACTCTATCCCCCCTTAAAAAAACCTAAGTCTAACCCCCAAGTGGTCCTTACTTGTCCTGAAGACCGGCGGAGAAGGTCCTGTTCCAGGCGGTGAAGTCTTCTTCCAAGCGGCGACCTCTTCTTCTTCCAGGAACCAGCCAGCGCGGAGCGGAGGAGTTGAAGACCGATGACCGCGGAGCTGAAGATCGTCGACTCTGGAACTGAAGACCGGCCACGCTGGAACTGAAGATCGGCGACACTGGAACTGAAGACCGCGGAGCCATGGAGCGTGGAGGATCCTCTTCATACGATCTCCGCCATACACTGAATAGGAATTCAAGGTACGCAATTTAAAATGGGGTCCCTTGAATTCCTATTGGCTGATTTGAGCCTTCAAATTCAAATCAGCCAATCGGATGGAGCTACTGTAATTCTATTGGCTGATTTGAATAGCCAATAGAATAAGAGCTACTGTAATTCTATTGGCTATTCAAATCAGCCATGAACTATAATTAAATGAATTCCCTAAATTAAATACAATTAAATACAATTATAGAAAATTATCTGAAGTACAAAAAAACAAACACTAAATTACAGAAAATAATAAACAAATTACAAGATTTTTAAGCTAATTACACCTAATCTAATCCCCCTAACAAAATAAAAAAGCCCCCCCAAAATAAAAAAGCCCTACCCTACACTAAATTACAAATATCCCTTAAAAGGGCCTTTTTGCGGGGCATTGCTCCAAAGTAATCAGCTCTCTTACCTGTAAAAAAATTACAAATCCCCCCCAACATTAAAACCCACCACCCACACAACCAACCCTACTCTAAAACCCACCCAATATCCCCTTAAAAAAACCTAACACTAACCCCTTGAAGATCACCTTACCAGGAGAAGTCTTCACCCAACCAGGCCGAAGTCCTCAACGAAGCCAGGAGAAGTTTTCATCCAAGCCGGGCGAAGTGGTCCTCCAGACGGGCAGAAGTCTTCATCCAGACGGCATCTTCTATCTTCATCCGCGGAGCGGGTCCATCTTCAAGACATCCGACGCGGAGCATCCTCTTCAATCGACGGCTAACACAGAATGAAGGTACCTTTAAGTGACGTCATCCAAGATGGCATCCCTTCAATTCCACTTGGCTGATAGAATTCTATCAGCCAATTGGAATTAAGGTAGAAAAAATCCTATTGTCTGATTGGATCAGCCAATAGGAATGAACTTCAATCCTATTTGCTGATTGCATCAGCCAATAGGATTTTTTCTATCTTAATTCCGATTGGCTGATAGAATTCTATCAGCAAATCGGAATTGAAGGGACGCCATCTTGGATGACGTCACTTAAAGGTACCTTCATTCTGTGATAGCCATTGTTTGAAGAGGATGCTCCGCGTTGGATGTCTTGAAGATGGACAAGCTCCACGCCAGATGGATGAAGATAGAAGATGCCGTCTGGATGAAGACGTCTGCCCGTCTGGAGGACCACTTCGCCCAGCTTGTATGAAGACTTCTCCTGGCTTCATTGAGGACTTCGGCCCGGTTGGGTGAAGACTTCTCCCGGTAAGGTGATCTTCAAGGGGTTAGTGTTAGGTTTTTTTAAGGGGTATTGGTTGGGTTTTAGAGTAGGGTTGGTTGTGTGGGTGGTGGGTTTTAATGTTGGGGGGGATATGTAATTTTTTTTTACAGTTAAGAGAGCTGATAACTTTGGGGCAATGCCCCGCAAAAGGACCTTTTAAGGGCTATTTGCAATTTAGTGTAGGGTAGGGCTTTTTTTATTTTGGGGGGGCTTTTTTATTTTGTTAGGGGGATTAGATTAGGTGTAATTAGGTTAAAAATCTTGTAATTTGTTTATTATTTTCTGTAATTTAGTGTTGTTTTTTTTGGAATTTAGATAATTTTATTTAATTGTATTTAATTGTATTTAATTTAGGGAATTAATTTAATTATAGTGTAGTGTTAGGTGTAATTGTAACTTTGGTTAGGTTTTATTGTACAGGTAAATTTGTATTTATTAGGTAGTTAGTAAATAGTTATTAACTATTTAGTAACTATTCTACCTAGTTAAAATAAATGCAAACTTAAATAAACCCTAAGATAGATACAATGTAACTATTAGTTATATTGTAGCTAGCTTAGGGTTTATTTTAAAGGTAAGTATTTAGTTTTTAAATAGGAATAATTTAGTTAATTATAGTAATTTTATTTAGATTTCTTTTAATTATATTTAAGTTAGGGGGTGTTAGGTTTAGGGTTAGACTTAGGTTTAGGGGTTAATAACTTTAATATAGAGGCGGCAACGTTGGGGCGGCAGATTAGGGGTTAATAAATGTAGGTAGGTGGCGTCGATGTTAAGGCTGGCAGATTAGGGGTTAATAATATTTAACTGTTTGCAAGGCGGGAGTGCGGCGGTTTAGGGGTTAATATGTTTATTATATCGGCGGCGATGTTGGGGGCAGCAGATTAGGGGTTAATAAATGTAGGTAGGTGGCGGCGACATTGGGGGTGGCAGATTAGGGGTTAATAAATATAATGTAGGTGTTGACGATGTTGGGGGCAGCAGATTAGGGGTTCATAAGTATAATGTAGGTGGCGGCGGTGTCGGGGGCAGCAGATTAGGGGTTAATAAGTGTAAGATTAGGGGTGTTTAGACTCGGGGTTCATGTTAGGGTGTTAGGTGTAGACATAAAATGTATTTGCCCATAGGAATCAATGGGGCTGCGTTAAGGAGCTTTACGCTGCTTTTTGGCAGGTGTTAGACTTTTTTTCAGCCGGCTCTCCCCTTTGATTCCTATGACACCAGCTCACCGCTAACGTAAGCAGCGCTGGTATTGGAGTGCGGTAAGGAGCAAAATTTTTCTCAACGCTCACTTCTTGTCTGTGTTGTAAAAACCCGTAATACCAGCGCTGTCTGTAAGTGAGCGGTGAGCATAAACTGCTCGTTAGCACCGCACAGCCTCTAACGCAAAACTTGTAATCTAGGTGTAAGTTTTCTTTACATCAACAAAGATGATTAAACTAAAAGGGCAAAATTGCTGGCAACTAATGAAGCACGTTATATAAGCAGGATTTTACCTCTCTTTACCTAAGCAGGATCTCTTGATAATAAGGGCCCAAATTTATCAAACTAATAATCATTTGATTTCTTGAAAGCAGAAAGTAGTCACATTTTTGTATTATCCAAAGTGTCATTGATAGTAGGCATGTAACAAATAATAGCCTGTTTCATATAAATGCACAAAATAGCAGGATGGCAAAAGTAGCTGCCAAAAGAGTCCAGTTCTGTTGAAAACATTGGACACAATCTCAAGCTTCTATATATTTATGTGAAAAGCAAAAAAATAACCAGCCAATGAACTGAGGATCCCCTAAGACGTAACATTTATTGATACAAGAACAAATAGCAAAAAAGGAATCACGGTCAAAGAGGTCAGCAGACCTTATTTACCATTTTCCTCTTAGCCAGTATTGATAGCAGACATGCCAACTATCCCAATTTGAGTGGGACAGGCCCTAATTCTGAGCTTTGCTGTGCTGTCCCTCTGAGAGAGCCATATCTCCTGAGTTGCAGGATTTTTATTAGCCCTGCTCACAAACAGGCCAGACTCACCAACTAACCATCCAAACATGCCACTGTCCACCAAGACATGCCTAAGACCCCACCCACTAATAACCTGCACCCCTGGCCACTCCCAATTTGGGACCACCCACAAAATGGCACTGGCCGGGCCTTATTATCCTCTAGTTGCAAAGCCACAAATGTTGGGAAGTACGTGATGGCATGGACTAAAGTCAAAATAAATGCAAACTGTGCTTTGTTCAAGTATATACTGCACCACTACAAAAAAAAGGATGTTACACTATGAGAATAAAAGTCTCTAAACTCTTGCTTTCCTATGTGTAGCACGTGGGTAAATAGATAATAATGTTAATGCCAAACCATAAAAATAAGATACATTTTACCCCTTAATGACCAGACCATTTTTCAATTTTCTTACCCTTAATGACAAAGGCTATTTTTACATTTCTGCTGTGTTTGTGTTTAGCTGTAATTTTCCTCTTATTCATTTACTGTACCCACACATATTATATACTGTTTTTCTCGCCATTAAATGGACTTTCTAAAAATACCATTATTTTCATCATATCTTATAATTTCCTATAAAAATCTTTATAAAATTTGAGAAAAAAATGGAAAAAAACACACTTTTTCTAACTTTGACCCCCAAAATCTGTTAGACATCTACAATCACCAAAAAACACCCATGCTAAATAGTTTCTAAATTTTGTCCTGAGTTTAGAAATACCCAATGTTTATATGTTCTTTGCTTTTTTGCAAGTTATAGGGCAATAAATACAAGTAGCACTTTGCTATTTCCAAACCACTTTTATTCAAAATTAGCGCTAGTTACATTGGAACCCTGATATCTGTCAGGAAAACCTGAATAACCCTTGACATGTGTATATTTCTTTTTAGAAGACATCCCAAAGTATTGATCTAGGTCCATTTTGGTATATTTCATGCCACCATTTCACTGCCAAATGTGATCAAATAAAAAAAAAAGTTCACTTTTTCACAAATTTTGTCACAAACTTTAGGTTTCCCACTGAAATTATTTACAAACAGCTTCTGCAATTAAGGCACAAATGGTTGTAAATGCTTCTTTGGGATCCCCTTTGTTCAGAAATAGCAGACTTATATGGCTTTGGGGTTGCTTTTTGGTAATTAGAAGGCCGCTAAATGGCGATGTGCACGACACGTGTATTATGCCCAGCAGTGAAGGGGTTAATTAGGGAGCTTGTAGGGAGCTTGTAGGGTTAATTTTAGCTTTAGTGTAGTGTAGTAGACAACCCCAAGTATTGATCTAGGCCCATTTTGATATATTTCATGCCACCATTTCACCGCCAAATGCAAGCAAATAAAAAAAAAAATTCATTTTTCACAATTTTAGGTTTCTCACTGAAAGTATTTACAAACAGCTTGTGCTATTATGGCTCAAATTGTTGTAAAAGCTTATTTGGGATCCCCTTTGTTCAGAAATAGCAGACTTATGTGGCTTTGGCATTGCTTTTTGGTAATTAGAAGGCGGCTAAATGCTGCTGCGCACCACACGTAAATTATGCCCAGCAGTGAAGGGGTTAATTAGGTAGCTTGTAGGGAGCTTGCAGGGTTAATTTTAGCTTTAGGGTAGAGATCAGCCTCCCACCTGACACATACCACCCCCTGATCCCTCCCAAACAGCTCTCTTCCCTCCCCCACCCCACAATTGTCCCCGCCATCTTAAGTACTGGCAGAAAGTCTGCCAGTACTAAATAAAAGGAGTTGTTTTTTTTTAATAAAAAAAATAAAATATTTTAGCTGTGATGGACTCCTGCCTTAGCCCCCAATCTCCCTGATCCCCCTCCCAGCTCTCTAACCCTCTCCCCTACCTAATTGCCGCCATCTTGGGTACTGATATAAGAACAAAGGGAATAACCCAATAGGGGGCGCTACTAAGAACGGTGTAGAATATATATGTAGGCCCACGTGACCATATATGGATGTTTCAGACAAACAATCAACAAAGTACTAATATAATATAGATACAATGTAAGTGTGTGTATTCACAATATTATACCCAATCCTAGATCAGGATGATAGACAAATATACAAAGTCCAGGATAACCCAATCTGGTATAGGTATCTGTCTTCTATTGGACTGGAGGCAGCACTCGATCTTCACCCTCCAAAGGTTATAAATCTAAAATCAAACACAGGAAAGAGGCGCCGTATGTGTGAATCTGAAGAAGCCAACGACAAATATAAGACATGTGCAGGGTACTCACAATGTGAAAAGGCACTCCAATGTGCCTATAGGGGCAGGCTGGTATTCACAGCAAACCAGCTGGCTGAACCGGCTAACCAGGATACCCAAGGTAGAGGACTCTATGTCTTGATAGACTGTGTATACTGGATCCAGCAATGTGGGAACAGGAGCTAGGTGCACACCACAAAAGGACTGTTTAAACTTAACACACATATTGTGGGAGTGCTACCAAAGTGACCAAAATAATTACAAAACAAAACAGATAGAAGTATATTTGTTTTTGCAGCACAAATATAAGCTCATATTATTGCGAGATGTTTATCCCAATCTTATTAGAAGCTATATTCACACAGTGGTGTGCCTGTGTTTGCACCTAGCTCCTGTTCCCACATTGCTGGATCCAGTATACACAGTCCATCAAGACATAGAGTCCTCTACCTTGGGTATCCTGGTTAGCCGGTTCAGCCAGCTGGTTTGCTGTGAATACCAGCCTGCCCCTATAGGCACATTGGAGTGCCTTTTCACATTGTGAGTACCCTGCACATGTCTTATATTTGTCGTTGGCTTCTTCAGATTCACACATACGGCGCCTCTTTCCTGTGTTTGATTTTACATCTTGGGTACTGGCAGCTGTCTGCCAGTACCCAATTTGCCCCAAAAATAAAAGTATTTTTTCTTCTTTTGCCCTTTTTAATGTTTTCTGTAGTGTAGCATCCCCCCCACAATACCCCCATCCCCCTCCCAGATCCTTTTATATTAATTTTTTTTTAATCTTTTTTCCGCCTCTTCCCTCCTCATTGGTGTCAGTGGCTAATACGCGTGTGCACCCCCCACATGGCACCCTGCGTGCACATTACACTTACAGGAACCGGATGCCGGGTAGCGATGGGCCGCCCACCTGCCTGTTACGCTACCACCAACGAACGGCACCATCGGAGTCTTCTAAAAAGGTATTGCAGGATGCCTCCATATTGAGGCATCACTGCAATACCCTGAGAGCTGCTGGAAGTGATTGTGATCGCTTCCAGCACTCTGTTAGACAACTGACGTACCAGGTACGTTTATTTTCATTAACTGGTTGTTTTTGCCTGACGTACCTGGTACTTCAGTTGTCATTAAGGGCTTAAATCTAACTAAAATTGTGAGTAATTGCAACTAATGTACCCCTTGAGTGCTAATGATGGTTCTGAGCCATCACAGAGTTTCCCACCTTCGCTAGCACTCTCCCACCTTAAGGGAAATCTGGGGGCTCCCACCCACTCCTACCCTGGTGATCGGTCCTGCATAGTGACAGGCATCACTGGGGCTACACGTTATGCATGGTGACGTCACAGCAATGACGTGATGACATCACTGCGCAACTTTTTTTTTAAATTCACGTTAAGTATAGGAGCAGGGGGCATGCTGCTTAGAAGCCTATATCTCAGGCATCTAAGCAGCTATAGACCCCAAAGATTCACCGTTGGAAAGGTAATCACCTAACCTTTCCAACATTGTAAGTCTTGGGGATGTGGGGAAAAAAGTAAAAAAAAAAAAAGTAAAAAAAAATTAAAAAAACTTAAAACGGCTTAGCACCCAGGTGGGAAAGTGTTCAGCACTCAAAGGGTTAAACCAAACACCAAACATAAAATGCTTAAGTTAAAAAAATCATCAAATATAGAATTTTACAAATTGTCATTTTTTTTTGCATTCACCCAACTGCCCCAACTGCAATTTTTTTTTAATAAATATTTTTTATTAATTTTTCAAACATAGGTATACAGATAAATATGAAATGTTTTACAAAGATATATGATCATTAAGTATTAAATTTCTGTCATCCATAGCAACACATGTTTAACCTTTTCCTTTGGAGCAAGAGGCGTGATTAGCAGTCTTTAGGTCTAAACTTTAGCTTAACAGTCTTCATAAGATGCCGTGTTGCTTGAGAAGATGTATGAAAACAAAGCAAACATTTACAAAGTTTCTTTTAGAACATTTAAACTTACTTAACATATATAACAAAACATATATAAACATGTCAATTGAGTTGTATGAATAAAAGTTCTTAGCATTATATCCAACTAGTCAATGTATAACCAGGTATCCCAGTTAAAAGTTGAGATTATGGTTTTCTAGACGCATCAGGTCAGTAGGTAATTGGATGGAGATGGTCATCTATTCTAGGTGTGTTTTATTCCCTGTTTCTCATACCTTAAGGGAGTGTGTTAGTGGAGTTTATCAGCGACTCCCAATAAAATTTGACATGAAGAAATATGAGAAGTTTATTACGTTTGTAGTAACCATACTGCTCTAAGGGTATAGTTTCTGTGACTTTTGACATCCACTGTTGATGGGTAGGTATTTGTGGAGATTGCCAATGTTGTGAAACTAATAACCTGGTGCTATTTAAACTAATCTGTATCAGGATATAAAGTATTTTACAATTACAAATCTGGGCCTACTACTGTTTGTAGTGTCAGTTCAATGGACTGCCAGAAAGGTGCTATTTTAGGACATTGCCACCAAATATGAACCATGGTACCTGATTCTCTGCATCCTCTTCAACACAGCACTGAGGAGGAAGGAATAATTTGTGCTGAGGTAGATGATTTACGTGTGTTATTACATATTTTCCTCCATTCTTTCTTTTCTAATTGTAGGTATAATTCCTGTTGCCAGAGAGTAATATATGCTGGAAACTGAGATAATCTTACGTTGTCTAGTATGCTCTTTGCGAGTGAAATGGTACCCTTAAAGGGTATGGCTGATAGACATAGTTGTTCAAATGATGTGGCTGGTCTAATTAGATTTTCTCTAAATTGATTGTTGTGCATTAAGTGGCTCAGTTGGGTATATTTTAGCCATTACGTGAAGGCTCCATTCATTTTATTTGATAAACTGTGGCGTGGGTTTAGTGTTTGTTTGTCTAGTAGCGTGATAATGAAAACATTCTGGGAGTTCCCATGTGACTATTGTTTTTCCCTAATGGTTCGTACCCGCCTGTAAGTTCCATATTTAGTGATAAAGGGGTTAGTGGGGATTGTGGCGAAGAGAGTTTTGGGAAATGTCGGACCAGGTAATCCCAAGTATCTAATATGTGTCTATAGATAGGTGATTTGTGACATATGGGCAGTCTAAGATTTTTTGGGATCCAACATATTGAACCAGGTTTGTGGGTTCTTAGAATTTAGGAGTCTAATGACACCCAAGCTTTTGCATCTTTTTTACTGTGCCAATCTAAAATATGTTGGAGAGCTATGGAATTGTAATAAGTTTCTAGTTTCGGTATTCCCAATCCCCCTTTCTTGAGGGGTCGGTACATTGTGGCTGCATTAATGCGTGGTCTAGTTCATCCCCAAATGAATAAATTAATAGATTTTTGGAGTTGCTGGAGGTAATATTTAGGTAACAAGAGTGGTATCATCTGAAAGATATAAAGTATTTTTGGGAGGATCGTCATTTTTATTGCTTGGATTCTGCCCCACCATGACAGTGGTTTGTCTTGCCACATATGCAAGGTGTGCTGTATAGAGGTTTGTAAAACCTTATAATTAGCTTCAAATAATTGTGATATTTTGGGGTTGGTAGTATTCCTAAATATTTTAGGTGGAAATTTTGTATTTTGTAGTTAATATTGTGGAAGTCCTTTAGGGGTAAGGAGATATTAAAGGAACATAATACTCATATGCTAAATCACTTGAAACTGATGCATTATAACTATAAAAAGCTGACTGTAAAATATAACCTGAACATCTCTATGTAAAAAGGGAAGATATTTTACCTAACAATTTCCTCAGCTCTGCAGAGTAAGTGCTGTGTAAAAAGTTATACTTCAGTTACTGCCCAGCTGCAGGTAAAAAAAAATGAGATGAACTGCAGTCAATCAGCTTCAACAGTGCTGAGGTCATAAATTCTTTTACTGTGATCTCATGAGATTTGACTTAACTCTCATGAGATTTCATAGTAAACTTGCTTAAACTGAATAGGGAAATAACATGAGTGTGCACGAGGCTCACTCCCTTGCCTGTCCCGGGACAGACATACTGATTTGCTGCTTAAAGTCCTTTGCAATGGGGCTTGAATACTTAAGACAGTTTGAGGTAAAATATCTTTCTTTTGTACATAGAGATCTTCAGGTGATATTTTATTGACAGCTTTTTACAGCTATACTGCATCACTTTCAAGTGTTTCAACATTTGGGTATCTGTTACTCCCATTATTTCTGGGTTAGCTCATATGTGCGATGCTAGTGCTTCCATGGTGAACACAAAAAGGATAGGAGGCAGAGGCCCCCCCCCCCCCCCTGTTACATTGCATTTAAGATTTGGTAGCTTTGGGATAATACTATTAACTTTAACTTTTGCTGTTGGGCTGGAGTAAAGGTGGAGAATTATTTTAATTATTTTATCCCCAAAGCCAAAATTATGTAGTGTACTCTGGAGAAAGGACCAATCAACCCTGTCCAAGGCCTTTTCCCCAGTCAATGGAGACCAGGACTGTAGGAAATGTATTTGCTATGACATGCTCCATTATGTGTAGGGTTCTAATAGTGTTGTCTCTGGTCTCCCTGAGCAGAACAATGACTGCTTGGTCTAAGTGTACTATAGAGGGTAGGACAGTGTTGATTCTTCTAGCCAATATCTTTTCATACATTTTTATATCACCATTCAGCAGTGAAATTGGGCGATAACTGCTGGGGCATGTTGGAGGTTTTCCTTCTTTATGAAGAACAGTAATATGTGCTTCTAAAAGCTGAGGAGACAGGCGACCTTCATCTAAGGAAGTCAAAATTTTCTTGTTGGTTGGAGTAATTATTTTATGTATGTAATTTGCATATTTTTCCTCTTTAGTGCTCTGGCGAGTAATGGACCTGCTCTATTTCCCATTGTAAAGTATAGTTTTTTTTAATGTAGTACGCTTTCCTATGTACCTAACTGGCGATTAAAAACTGGCGGCCATACTTGGGAACACATTCACTTAAGCAAGAAACTGAAAATGTACCTTGATCTATGCGATAACTTTCCTTCAAATGAGATGATCTAAAGATATTTGGAAAAGACAGCTACGAATTGGTTCAGATTGGTGATGTATAATTGTCCAAATTTTTAATATTTGAAACAAAGGTTATTGGTAAGACCATATTCAAATTATAGTTAAGAGATTTAAAGGAGCACTCAGCATTTTAACTGTTTCATAGTCCTGCATAGTGTTAAGTTTGTCTCTTGTATGCTAAGTTGTTTATCTTTGCTATATATATATATATATATATATATATATATATATATATATATATATATATATATCTCTTAGAATTGGTTTTAATTATAAGTAACCAAGAATTTGTTCCAGTTTAATTAAATGGACATTTAAAGTAACTGTTTACATTAAGAATATATGTACTTTTAGTATCCTAATTAGAATTGTGTTAGAATCAATTGTAGCTAAATAGCTGAGTATATTGCTTGAATGTTAGCAACTAAATATCTTGGAATCTCATTGTGTTGACTGAATGAAATTTTATTGTAAATAAGGTTAGTTAAAAGTTACAAGTTGGGTTGCTTTGTAAAGATTAAAGCATATTTTAATAATTCAAACGTGTATAATATTAATTCATATTCTGGTTCCTACAAATATATTTTAATGTGTTCATAGATATTAACTAATAATAAAGAATTTAGGAATTTATATTAATTTTATGGTTTCTAGTATATGCATATTGATTGAGGGTTTAATTTTAAAGGATAATTATTAAATATATTGTGTTATAACCCTGCCATATATTATTTGGAGGCACTTTGCATGAGATATTATTAATATTTATCATATTGATATAATATATTTGTAGTAAAGAGAAATTATTATAGAAAAGAGAAAAATTTCATATTTTGAATTAATATTTTGAAAATATAATTTTTTTTTTAAATTGAAATATTGATTTTCATATTTCGAGATTAATATTGATATTTTTAAATATTATTAAAAGATTAATTTTTGAAAAAATAATAAAAATATTGATTTTTCATATTTCAAAATTAATAAAAATATAATTTTTTCATATTTCTAAAATTCATAAAAATATTAATTTTTCATATTTCCAAATTTAATTAAAATATAAATTTTTCATAATTTAAAATGAATATTAATTTTTTTTGAAAATATAATTTGTTTCTCTCTTTTTAGCGGTAAAAATTGTATTAGCGTTATAATTTAACTAAATACTAAACCAATATAATAATGTCTGTAGCCAGAAGTGAATCATTTAGTTCTGTACATGATGTTGAAGGTTGTGCCCTAAAAATACCCTTTACTTGAGGTAAGGTCCTTAAGAGGGACATTATAGGCCACATTAAAGAGAGGTTTAATATTGAGGGTGAATTCAATGATTACATAAATATGATTGAAATTAAGGCTACAAATATTGCCATTGATGATAATAGGTGGAATGAAAAAAGTGAATTATTCCAAGAATTATTAATGATTAATCAATGCAAGGTTTTCAAAAAGAGAGACAAACTAATACTAAAATCTTGGCCCCTTGTGATATGCATTATTGAAGAAATGTTGCTATATTTCATAGAGAAAGAATTGCAAATACAGGAGCTAGAAAGTAGTATTTGCTCCTCATGCAGATGCGAAAAGAATTTAAAAATAGTCAAAAATAAAATTGATGAGTTTGCCAAAAACCTAACCAACCCCTATATTAACAGTGAGAATAATGCCGATAATTCTAACTCCCTTAGAGAATGCGTCAGGGACGAAATGCAGAAATATATGGAAGAATGTAGACAAAGGACCCCTGTTGGGTCAGAAATAGATTTCCCAAATAGACAGTCACCACATGATGTAAATTTAGAAAGCTGCTGTAACTCAGCTGATGAGGGGGAGGGAAACTTTAATAGAGAGTCAGAGGGCGGAGCTAGAGACCCAAATAGCCCAAGTAACAATAATATACTTAGGGGGTCTCCCCATGGTGAAAATAGGGAACACTCCAACCCCAAAAATAAGGCTCCTAGAGAATCACAAAATAAGTCTAAGGTATATGACTCCCATAAAATAATTACTTTCCTAAAGGGTGCAGTACCTATATTCTCCAACAAGGGAACAAACTCTGTAATTGATCACTTAGAGGCCTTTGAAAAC
This sequence comes from Bombina bombina, assembly GCF_027579735.1. Classification (NCBI taxonomy): domain Eukaryota; kingdom Metazoa; phylum Chordata; class Amphibia; order Anura; family Bombinatoridae; genus Bombina; species Bombina bombina. The sequence continues at coordinate 134,394,852 of NC_069501.1, read as the reverse complement.
GCATTAGCTATAATGAATGTTACAAGTGTTACAATTAAAAATTAAATTTCTGCCCTGGGTATTTGAAGGTAAACATCACAAATTCTTTGCTTCACTAAAAGATATGAATATTCATTCCTGGAGTGAAACAAAATGACAGTGCAGAAAGGAATTCGGGCAACATCGCACTAAAACTGCAGCGTAAATAGCTGTATATGGTTTAAAATGTAGTGCAAATCAGAGCCCCATAGACTTCCTTTCCATACTGAAAAATGCATACAGTATGGCTGAAGATAATCCAATATTTGAATGCTCAGAATTTGTGAATCTATTTTTTGAAGCACTGCCCACACCCATCAAAATTAATTTAGCTAGAGATTTTGTTGAGAACTGCTCATTGGAATGGCTGATCAAAGAGAGTATAAAGTTATACTCTATTCAGCAGTCCAGTGAACAGGGGGTTAAAAGGGAATCAAAACCCAAAACTGTGGCAGAAACTAGGGTGTCACCTAGCCCCCTAAAATTGGAGTCTAAAAAGAAAACCTACGCGGAGGTGGCCAGAGGAAACAGGCCATCTCCACAGAGGTTTAACTCTACCCCTCCCCCAACATGGGCTGAGGCACAGAGAGACTATAACCAAAGTGGGGGACATACTCAGGCGAATAATTACTCCCAAAGAGAATACCCCCTAAATTATTGGTACCCATGCAAGGGTAGATATAATAAGTGGCAAAGATATTCTCAGGGTAACCAGACACCACAAGTAAATAATACTCCCCAAAATACTAATGCTGAACAAATTGAACCCCAGGGGCAACCACGCCAGGATAGAAATAGCGGCCCTGATTCTGAGGGGAACCAATGGTCCAGGAATCATTATTATGGGGCATCAAGAGATAGGCCCAGGGGTAGAGGTAACTTGTACGATCAAGTAGATATGCTTTATACCCAGTTAAATCGGTTGAGCGAACAATTCGCTAATATGAGTCAACCTTTTACGGCTCAGCAACCGAACAATACTTTTTTAGGGGTACAGCCAGTGGTCAGCAGTGGATCACAGGCACAGTCATAAATACTGCAGTATCACCTAAAAGGGAGGGGAGAGATATACGAAATAAAATGATAAATGTCAAAACTGATACTAATCATGTTATCTCCCCACAGACCGGAAACAGATGATTTAGCTGTGATGACGAGCAACCTTGGCCTGAAACATTAACCAATTTTTTTCCTTTGCAGTATTCTCTTAACCTTATTTCCACAGATGCAGTACACAAGAACCCAGTCTACCCTATTATAGAGGGAACCGGTAGGTATGAAGTTTCTTCTGCATCGGAAAACATGGCAGATTCAGGTAACACGTGGCGAAGCCCAAAAGTGTGCAATCATGCCAGTTTTATGTGTGAAATGGTAGAAACTGCAGGGAGATATTATGTATTAGCTGAGCTGCAAGATTCCATTTCCAACCCTATCATGGGATTAATTGATACTGGTTCTCAGGCAACTATTCTATCCCACAGGTACTACACACAGCTAAATGAGCTAACACCCCACAAACCTAAAATAAAAGAATTTGACGGTTCTCTAATAGGAGTTGGGGGTGACTCTCTAAAAGTCTACGGTATGGCCTGGTTAAAATTTAAACTGGGGAACAGGGTCATAAGACACCCTGTCATTATAGTGGATCTGCCAACTGATCGTTTAATTATTGGTAGTGATCTCCTGAAGCAATTAAGCACCATAATTGATTGCATAAATAATGTAATTTGGTCACAAGTTAATAGGCCTATTAATTATGAGAAATCTGGTATATCTCGCCCCGACATAACTGTCACGTGGTGGAAGAGAAGCCAGATGCTGTGGAGATTCATTTCAGGAATAACTCTGTACCTGAAATCACTATTCTACAAATAGATGATCAGACTCCTTTAAGTGGCTCTGATGGTAATACTTTTAAAATTTTGCCTGGAAAGATAGCAAATATTTCCTTAGACGGCGATGTATTAACCATATCTCTCCACAAGGGGGGTCATAAAATCCCTAAGGGGGGGCCACGCTCAATACCTCACAGGGATTGAGAGAGTTAAAGAGGATCTATTTATCCCTATACAAGTGCATGACCTTGGGAGAACCAAATATGCCAAATTGAGCTTAAAACAGGAAGCTAGCTATATAAGCGAAGGCTTGTTAGCACAGATAGCTAAACCTAAAGTGATTAAATATCTTTCTCCCCAAGACCACTGTGTCCACGGCCTGGATAACAGGTTTGAAAGCTATAACATCACAGCTAAGTACTTATTATCTGTATCTATAGGTAATAAGTCAGTGAAGCACCTGTTTTTTGTTTTAAATACTCCCCCTAATCAAATATACATTGGCAATTATATCTTACATAGATATGCCATACAAATAGATTTGATTAACTCTTGCCTCTGGAGCAGGTTAAAGGGGGACCCTGAAGTATTTCAGGATGAAAATGCAGCCCTGAAATCAAACCAGCAATTGCCATATGCTGTGAATATGCAGGTGTCTAGCGATGTTATAATTCCTGCTGGGGCTGATAAATTTATTTTACCCTTACAGGTAAAGAGAGGTCAGAATGGTAAATATTGGAACTATTCCAATACATGTTATTGTGCATAACATGACCTCACAGGATATAAACTTATCCAAGGGGACTACCATAGGATATGCGCTGGAATCAAGTTATTATAATGTAATTGGGCTAATACCTGAAGGATACTTAACTGAAGAACAATTAATAGAACAATCCTTTGTCTCAATGCCAGAGGGTCTATTTACTATTCAGTCTATTTATCCCTTCAGCTCAGAGGAAGGCATCTGTAAAATTGAAGAAGCCTCTCTAGTATTTGATCAGCATGTCAAGCAGCAAGATTACCCCAATACCCAGAGTCATGGGGGCAATGTAAATTATAATCAAGGGGATCTCACCTCTAGATTGGAAGAAGCCTATGAAATAGGACAGCCTGAAATCTTTCCAGGATTTCAGCAAATAGTCGAAGAGCAAATATCCTTAGCTAATGGCTGCTCCAGTGATGATGAATGCCAACAGCTGCGATAACTCCTGATGGAGTACAAGGATATTTTTGTTAGGGACTCTTATGACTGTGGGACTACAGACTTGCACATTGCAAGAATACAAACAGATCCCAATGCACCACCTGTCTTTGTTAAACAATACAGACTTCCTTTAGCCTCATATGATACTCTCACAGAAATCATAAGGAACTTGGAAGAAAGAGGTATTATCAGACAGGTGCACAGCTCTTATAATAATCCTATTCTAGGTGTTCTTAAGCCCAATGGACAATGGCGATTGTGTGCTGACTTAAGACAGCTAAACAAACGAGTGTACATGTCTGGCTGGCCTGTGCCATATATTGACCAGTGCCTAGCACAAATGCAGGGATCCAAAATATTCACTGCCATTGATTGTGCACAGGGATATTGGACCATAAAGGTACATGAGGAGGACCAGTATAAGCTGACAGTCTCATTCCAAAAGGTCCAGTATGCATTTCAGAGACTTCCTTTTGGATACATAAATTCTGGACATGAATTTGCTGTATTCATGCATAAGACTATGCCTGATGCACTGGAAAGGGGGACCTTATCTTATGTTGATGATATTTTAATCAAAAGCACAGACTTTGAAAAACACATTGCAGAGCTTAAACACGTCCTCAGCCAACTTAAAAGGGCGGGTGTCAAATTATCCCTAAAAAAACGCTCAATGGTGCCGCACTCGTGTAAACTTCTTGGGACACGAAGTTACTTCTGAAGGGCTAAATCCTCAGAAGAAAAAGGTGGAAGCTATAGTAAATTCTAAAAACCCAACTAACTTAAAGGAATTGAGATTGTTCCTGGGTATGACAAATTATTCTCGCAAATTCATTGATAATTATGCAGAATTAGCTAAACTACTACTACTTCTTCTAAAGAAGGATGTGAAATGGCACTGGAGTGAGTCTCAAGAGACAGCCATAAGAGAGCTGAAGAGAAAACTCACTCAAGCACCTTGCTTAGCGTACCCTGAAGGTGGTAAACCTTTTTTCTTAGAGACAGGTTACACAGATATAAGCATGAGTGCTGTTTTATACCAAAAGCATGATAATTTAAGCAAAGTCATTGCTTATGCGAGTAAAACTTTATCCCCAGTAGAAATAAAATTTAACGATTGCGAAAAAGCCCTCTTATCTACTGTATGGGCTCTACAAAATTTCCGCAGCCATATACAGGGCAAGAAAATTATTGTAGAAACGGCCAACCAGCCTTTGCTATATTTGCAAAGTGAGAGAATAAGAGATGGGAGTTTGTCTAATAGCCACATAACAGCATGGACTCTTTCCTTACAAGGCTGGCCTTTAGAAATTCGCAGAATAAAAAGAATCCAGTCGCACAGGGGCTTGCTGAGCTCCACGTCTGTACTGCTAAGGATCTTGGGGAAGAATTATCAGAAGATTATTTCCTAGAGGAAAAATTGCTTTCCCGATATAAAATGTATAATGAGGACCAGTGTCAAACATTACCTTGGGTATATGTTGATGGTTGTTCTTACCATGCCACTATTGATAATGAGCGCAGATTGGTCGCTGGCATTGGTATAACTTGGGCAAATGGACTCCCAAATATATCTATAGGTTTCAACATTGGACCAAGATCCAGTCAGGTTGCAGAACTCACTGCTGTTCTAAAAACCATTGAAATGGCTATTGAACATGGTATTCATGAATTTGTAATCATAACTGACTCAAATTATGTGTGTGACAGCTTTGTTGAATACCTGCCAACTTGAAAAAGAAATGGCATGCAGAAAAGTGATAACAAACCAGTCAAACATGGCAAGTTGTTCTGCGAGATTGATAATCTAGTGGTATCCAATGATTTAACCATACACTGGAAAAAGACCAAGGATCATTCCAGAATTCAAGGTCCTGATAAGGAAGGCAATGATCTTACGGATTCATTAGCCAAACAAGGAGCCATAACTGGAGAACTCCTTAATATTGACCACTTAATGGGTGCAATTCAGGTATAAACATTACCAGAAACCAGGCTAAACAGCAGAGTGAGCCTAACCTGGTGCAATGGAGTCAGGATTCTCCTAGTGAGGACCTGATCACTAGTCAAAAAGAAGACCCCATTGTAGGCATCTTTTAAAAACACATAGAAGATCCTGAAAGTAACCCCATCTCAAAAGATGATTGTATTGGCAAAGAAGATCTTAGAATTCAAGTTACAGGATGGTTTGTTAATTAAAACCTCTAAAACTGGCATCCAGCAATGGGTAGTACCCACCAAGTTCAGAGGTCTAATGCTTCAACATGCCCATAATGCTCCCACATCTGGTCATCATGGTGTCAAACTCACGCATGAAATATTGCATGACTATGCTTTTTGGCCACACATGTTGAAAGATGTTCAAACCTACTGTCAAGGGTGTCTAATCTTTCCACAGTTCCAACCCACTGCACCAACGCATAGAGCACCATTGCAGAAAAGGGGGATGGTAATGCCATGGTCAGATATACAAATTGATTTTATTGGTCCAGTAACAAGGTCATCAAGAGGTAACAAATACATGTTAACAGTAACATACCTGTTCACTAAATGTGTAGAGTGCATCAGTGCACCTAACAATAGTGCTGAAACATGCGGAGCATTGCTCATCAACCACGTGTTTTCCAGATTTGGTTTGCCCCAAAGAATCGAGTCAGATCGGGGAACCCACTTCACTAGCGAAGTGATGACCAAAATATGGAAAATACTAGGGGTAAAAAGAAAGCTCCATATTGCTTATAGAGCTGCCTCAAGTGGTGGTGTAGAGCGTTACAACCAGTCCATTGTTAAAATCCTCAAAAAGTTTGTGAGTGAAACGGGTAAAGACTGGGATGCCAACTTGGAAAAGAAATGGCATGCAGAAAAGTGATAACAAACCAGTCAAACATGGCAAGTTGTTCTGCAAGATTGATAATCTAGTGGTATCCAATGATTTAACCATACACTGGAAAAAGACCAAGGATTATTCCAGAATTCAAGGTCCTGATAAGGAAGGCAATGATCTTGCGGATTCATTAGCCAAACAAGGAGCCATAACTGGAGAACTCCTTAATATTGACCACTTAATGGGTGCAATTAAGGTAGAAACCATTACCAGAAACCAGGCTAAACAACAGAGTGAGCCTAACCTGGTGCAATGGAGTCAGGATTCTCGTAGTGAGGACCTGATCACTAGTCAAAAAGAAGACCCCATTGTAGGCATCTTTTAAAAACACATAGAAGATCCTGAAAGTAACCCCATCTCAAAAGATGATTGTATTGGCAAAGAAGATCTTAGAATTCAAGTTACAGGATGGTTTGTTAATTAAAACCTCTAAAACTGGCATCCAGCAATGGGTAGTACCCACCAAGTTCAGAGGTCTAATGCTTCAACATGCCCATAATGCTCCCACATCTGGTCATCATGGTTTCAAACTCACGCATGAAATATTGCATGACTATGCTTTTTGGCCACACATGTTGAAAGATGTTCAAACCTACTGTCAAGGGTGTATAATCTTTCCACAGTTCCAACCCACTGCACCAACGCATAGAGCACCATTGCAGAAAAGGGGGATGGTAATGCCATGGTCAGATATACAAATTGATTTTATTGGTCCAGTAACAAGGTCATCAAGAGGTAACAAATACATGTTAACAGTAACATACCTGTTCACTAAATGTGTAGAGTGCAACAGTGCACCTAACAATAGTGCTGAAACATGCGCAGCATTGCTCATCAACCACGTGTTTTCCAGATTTGGTTTGCCCCAAAGAATCGAGTCAGATCAGGGAACCCACTTCACTAGCGAAGTGATGACCAAAATATGGAAAATACTAGGGGTAAAAAGAAAGCTCCATATTGCTTATAGAGCTGCCTCAAGTGGTGGTGTAGAGCGTTAAAACCAGTCCATTGTTAAAATCCTCAAAAAGTTTGTGAGTGAAACGGGTAAAGACTGGGATGTAAAACTACCTTTAGTCTTAATGGCATTAAGGGCAACTCCAAGTAGTGCTAACAAGATGTCACCTTTTGAACTGATGACTGGTAGAAGAATGGTTCTACCTCAACATCTACTGTACCGTACATCAGACCAAAATTTGATAAACGCTGCCAATACACATCAATATGTGGAGAACCTAAGAAAGCACCTGCAATATGCCTTTGCATTTGCTCAAAGAAACTTAGAGAAAGCCGCAACTGCCACTAAAACCTATTATGATCTCAAGACGTCCGAAAAGGAATATGAAATAAATGATAAAATTTATCTTTATAACTTTGTAAGAGATCAGGTTAGGGAGAAGAAATGTCTTCCCTCATGGAAAGGTCCTTTTGTCATTACTGACAAAATATCTCCAGTGGCCTATATAATAAGGATCCCCAAAAATGAAAGATTCATAGATAAATGGGTCCATATCAATAAGTGGTGAGCGTGTCATCCTAGGTCCCAACTACAAGTCATAGAGGGAAAATGAAGTGTCATACCCCAAATGCACTAAAAATATACTGTAGTTTAAAGATGCCTAGCTGATAAACACGAAGGCTCCAAAATGACGGACTCTATCCATAGAAGACTGTATATGATGCATACGGTCAATACCCTCACCAAATACCATTGACTCTAAGCCAATTTAAATACATGTGTCCTACATCTATTTAAAATTAGAAGGGGGATTTATGTCAAGGTATATGTGAAGATTAATATATATATATTATATATTGGCTATCAGCATCAAATGATTCATTCATTTATAAGACATTAACTGATTTGGCTGTATAAACAAAACCCCTTTGTTCCCATTTCATCAAAAGAAATTGCTTTCAGGATTATCTTTGGAGAGGTCATTTTAAAAGGAAGACTTTCTTGCTGGGGTGTGAAGCTGAAGTCCCTATCAGATGGTGATTGAACTTTTCTTATGGCCCTAAAACATTTGGTGATCAAAGAGATGGTCATTTACACTATGTATTGCAAGTTCTTAATTTAGACATCGGAGACATGTTAAATTACTGCAAGATCCAGCCGGAACTTTTCCTAAACACTCAATATGCTAAATTATGCAATTGTATAATCACAAACAGCCCTTTTTAAAGCTAAATTGGACTCAGAAAAAAAAACTGTTCTCAGTTGAACAGACAATTTCAAAGGAAACAGTCTTATGCACATTGGTGCTAATTACCCCTGAAAATCAGATACACATCTATGCTAGCTAAACAGAAAGCATATGTTACAATGTAACTTTGAAATTTACTGAAAATGCAACTGATCACATATTGAATGTATGTCTCAGACTGTATTGAATGTATATATGGGAGATAAATTAACATTTTGTAATAGATTAAATGGCAATTGTGATAATCCCATTGTTGCAGTATATATAGCATTTTTTTTCTATCTTTTAGTTGGGGCTAGAGGATACTGAGTGCAGGATTGCCTGCATGGGATGATCTGAGTCATGTCATATGATTTTACACTAGATGTTTATGAAAGTTTAAATACAGCTCTGAAAATATCACAGATGTATAAATGCTATTAATTTTGGAATAATTAACCGTGTAATTACTTTGATATAATATAATATTGAAAACATAAGGTGCTTGGTATCAGGGTAATCAGGAAAATTATATGATACTACCCAATCTATAATTAATATTATAAGTGATTGATGCAAGAAGTTATGGTCTGATGAATAATCACTTTATAAAAATATTGAATTGTTAAAAATGTTGGATGGTGAGATGTGTTTGTTGGTTGTCTGCTGCCCCCTAGGGGATTGGAATGGTGTAACAGCCAAATAAATTTCCTATTAGGACACACATACAGAGCCAATGAGGAAGCGTTCCACAAAGTATCCAATGACAAGCACCGTGGGCATGAACAAAAAAGATCATCAATGATTAGATATAAGGAATGGCTAAATGCAAATGAGGGAAAGTTTTTTTGTGACTTGCTGAGGCTGGTGATTGATAACTGGCAGCCATACTTGGGAACACATTCACTTAAGCAAGAAACTGAAAACTTACCTTGATCTATGCGATAACTTTCCTTCAAATGAGATGATCTAAAGATATTTGGAAAAGACAGCTACGAATTGGTTCAGATTGGTGATGTATAATTGTCCTAATTTTTAATATTTGAAACAAAGGTTTTTGGTAAGACCATATTCAAATTATAGTTAAGAGATTTAAAGTAGCACTCAGTATTTTAACTGTGTTCATAGTCCTGTATAGTGTTAAGTTTGTTTCTTGTATGCTAAGTTGTTTATCTTTGCAATATATATATATATATATATATATATATATCTTAGAATTGGTTTTAATTATAAGTAACCAAGAATCTGTTCCAGTTTAAATAAATGGGCATTTAAAGTAACTGTTTACATTAAGAATATATGTACTTTTAGTATCCTAATTAGAATTGTGTTAGAGTCAATTGTAGCTAAATAGCTGAGTATATTGCTTGAATGTTAGCAACTAAATATCTTGGAATCTCATTTTGTTAACTGAATGAAATTTTATTGTGAATAAGGCTAGTTAAAAGTTACAAGTTGGGTTGCTTTGTAAAGAGAATAGCATATTTTAATAATTCAAACGTGTATAATATTGGTTCATATTCTGGTTCCTACAAATATATTTCAATGTGTTTATAGATATTAACTAATAATAAAGAATTTAGGAATTTATATTAATTTGATGGTTTCTAGTATATGCATATTGATTGAGGGTTTATTTTTAAAGGATAATTATTAAATATATTGTGTTATAACCCTGCCATATACTGACAGTAGTGAGGGTATGAAAGTGTATGGATTTATGAAATAATATTCCTACTCCATTTCTTTTATTATTTGCATGAGAGCTAAGGTGGCCTTCAGGATAGTGTTTGGATGAGAATTTGGGTTCTGCATCTTGCCTAAAATGGGTTTCCTGGATGAAGATAATTTAACTTTTATGTTTATGGAACTAGTTGAGTGCAATTGATCTTTTTGTTTGGGGAGTTTAATCCTTTGGCATTTTGGGTCAGTATTTTTAGTTTTATCACAGTCATATTTATTTGGTGAGCAAGTGTTCCAACCATTTCTTTGTGGTTTAGGATCATTCGATGGGTGTGGAATCTTCGGGGTGTGGATCCATCCAGAGATGTAGAGATGGTTGGGGTATATTAAGTTGCTTGCAGAAACTTTCTAGGTCTTCTGACATTCTGTAGATGGCGATCCAAGATCCTTGCAAGACTTTGATGCAGAATGGGAATCCCCATCTGTATGGAATTTTCAAGTCTTGGAGCTGCAAGGTTAGGTATCTTCCTTCCCTTCTTCTGTTTAGTGTAATAGTACTCAAGTTTGCAAAAATTTGTATGTTATCTCTGTCATGCGTGATTTGGCACATTTATCTCGAGGCCTCCATTATTTTTTCTTTGTCTTCAAAAATTTGGAACTTTAAGACAATGTCTTTAGGAGGGTTACCCTCTGGTGGTTTTGGCCACAGAGCTCTATGAGTCCTTTCAATAGGTATATTTGGTGGATCCTTAGCTTGTAACAAAAGGTTACTGAGGTGCTGAGGTATTTGGTTCAGGGCTATTTTCTCGGATATTCCTCGAATTCTGACATTGTTTCTGCGCCCCCTATTGTCAAGGTCTTCGAGCTGGAATTGCATTTTCTGAATTAAAGAATCTTGAGTTTCCATGGATCTACTTTGGATGTCGGCAATGTGCTGTGTACTACGTGATCGGGCCTTACTGTGGCGGCGCTTCTCTCACCTTATACTTCATATCTCTGCCATCCTTGGGGCTAACGGACAGGATTTCTTCCTGAGTCCACTCTGAGTAATCTGGCAGCTGATTCTTCGTGTCGTGAGCTTGTTTGTAAAAACAAAAAGATTAGAGAAAAGCGCTAACTGAAAGCTGGAAATAGGGATCACAAAGGATGTGTAAAAAATATAAAAATTTATTAAAAACAGATAAATATCATAAAGTGGTTAAAGTATACATATTGTATCATAAAGTAATAAAAATGAACCTATTGGGATGTCTCCCAAGCAGAAATATTCAGCTTATATCTAATAGATATTTATTCAAGGCAATGACCTAAAAGTACTGTTCTATTATATGCTATTGCAATACAAAGAAATAGTAAAACAATTGCTGTTGCCAATAGAACCATTAACAATGTAACAATAATATTCACTTGTTGATGTGTGTTGGAGACCAAAGTAGCAACCTGGGTATCAGAGTGATGAGAAGTATATACCGCTATGTTGCAAATACAGTCAAAGAATGTCCCATGGTGGTATTGGAGAGATATTACTCTATCTCCAAACAGACATAGGTTTGTTACCTTATGAGATGCTGTCCTGGCATCCGTGCCATGTGTGTATCACCAGTGTAAAATTTTCTCCCCTTAGCGGAGGGGGACTTTGTACCTGTAGGGATATTACCTGATATTTTCAATGCTTTTAGATTTTGTCTCTATGAGACAGTGATGTCAATGGATGCTAAGTTGGCGTCCCCTATCCTCCATTTACTTGAGGTTGTTGGAGACACAAGCGACTAGATTTAGAGTTCTGCGTAGGGTTAAAAAGCAGCGTTAAGGGGTCCTAACGCTGCTTTTTAACGCCCGCTGGCAGGAAAGGGTCTACCGCTCACTTTATTTCCGCGACTCGAGGCTACCGCAGATCCCCTTACGTCAATTGCGTATCCTATCTTTTCTATGGGATTTGCCTAATGCCGGTATTACGAGTCTTGGAAGAAGTGAGCGGTACAGCCTCTACCGACAAGACTCAAACCGCAAAACGAAGTCAGTAGTTAAGAGTTTTATGGGCTAACGCGGGAACATAAAGCTCTTAACTACTGTGCTATAAAGTACACTAACACCCATAAACTACCTATGAACCCCTAAACCGAGGACCCCCACATCGCAAACTCTATAATAAAAATTTTTAACCCCTAATATTCCGACCGGACATCGCCTCCACCTACATTATAGCTATGAACCCCTAATCTACTGCCCCCAACATCGCAGACACCTATATTATATTTATTACCCCCTAATCTGCCCCCCCAACGTCGCCGTCGATTGGAACAGCCAATAGAATGTGAGGTCAATCCGATTGGCTGCTTGGACCAGCCAATTGGATTGAACTTCAATCTGATTAGCTGATTGAATCAGCCAATCAGATTTTTTCTACCTTAATTCCGATTGGCTGATAGAATCCTTGGATGACGTCATTTAAAGGAACCGTCATTCGTCATTAGTCCGTCGTGCTGGAAGGATGCTCCGCACCGGAGGTCTTCAGGATGCTGCCTCTCCGGATGGATGAAGATAGAAGATTCCGCTTGGATGAAGACTTCAATCGGATGGAAGACCTCTTCTGCCCCGCTTGGATGAAGACTTCAATCGGATGGAGGACCTCTTCTGCCCCGCTTGGATGAAGACTTCAACTGGATGGAGGACCTATTCTGCCCCACTTGGATGAAGAATTCGGCTCGGCTGAGTGAAGATGACTCAAGGTAGGGAGATCTTCAGGGGGTTAGTGTTAGGTTTTTTAAGGGGGTTTGGGTGGGTTTTAGAGTAGCGGTATGTGGGTGGTGGGTTGTAATGTTGGGGGGTATTGAATTTTTATTTAAAGGTAAAATAGCTGTAATTAGTTTAAATTTCTTGATATTTTTTATATTTTCTGTAATTTAGTGGGGTTTTTTTTTGTATTATAGTTTAGTTTATTTAATTGTATTTGAGTTTAGATAATTGTAGGTAATTTATTTAATTAATTTATTGATAGTGTAGTGTTAGATGTATTTGTAACTTAGGTTAGGATTTATTTTACAGGATAGAAAAATGTGGGTTAAAATATAACTTTTACTAGATCATATTAAAAACAGGGGATTTACAAACATTTTAAAATCAAATTTGGGTCCACTACCAAGAGGCCAGACAGTATCACTGCTGGCTTTTAGAGACAAACACCCTAGTTAGGTTAATGTGAAGTCTCTTAGTAAAAAATTACAAGGTTGTCCCTTTAAATGTTACTCATATGAGGGTAGGTATTAGGTATACAGTGTATCACTTGTAATGGGGGATATTAGTGGGTTACCACTTGGGATGTGCTGTTTACGTAAGTATAATAAATCTTTCACCCAAAGATATATTGCTCTACAAGGTTTACAATCCTCCACAGTAATTTAGTTGGCTTGTTTCCAAGACTCTAGCCTTATAATATCTAGGTTAGTAAGCTATGAGTTATACTATATACTGTGATACCATGTTATGTAATTTATAGTGAATTGGTGCCTTTTATATCTCCCATGTTTAAGATAGGTTTATCACTGAAAATTGGCTTATACCTTAGGGTGTCCTTTGTTAGTTTTGAGTCTGTTTGGCTCAGTGGTCTTAAATACTCTTATAGATAAATTCCTGGTTGTTTGCCTTCTTGTGAGCGCAGTGTACTTCTCACTATTATATTTCTATAATCATTAGAGTCGGCTGTAACTGTGAATACCCATGAGTAAACTGGGAATCTCTAGGCTGTGCCTATTGATTTTACAATAAATACACACTAATGCCTAATGGCGCCATTTTTGTAGGTATGTTTGGATATCTTGAAAGATCATGGGAGTCAAAGAGTAAAGACACTGTTGAAAATGTGCTTAGTAACCATGTACTGCCGTGGAGTATGAAGAATAAATTCCTATATTATACCTTGATGTTACCGTTATTAATATCTGGATTGGGAATAGCCCAATGCCGTTATAAATGAATTGTACTGCAATACCGACAATACTATAAGGAGTGAAAAGCCTAATAAACTCCTCACTTTTACCTATTGATACCGTAATTAATAATTACACTGAGGTTCCATTTAATATTGTTTTGAGGAGTCAGTTAATAAACTCCTGTGTTTGGTTACCTTTTAATACCGCTTGTAGATATCACTTGTTAATATCTAGGTTAGGATAAACCTGACCCATATACCAATGTTACCTTGTAAGTACCTCTAGTAATTATATAGATTAGGATAAGCCTAACCCTTGTGCCAATGTTACCTTATAAATACCGCTAGTAATTAAATAGATTAGGATAAGCCTAACCCAGTACCTATGTTACCTATATGAGTAATCTAAAGTATAGTGGTCCAGCTAGCATAGCTAGATCAGCGTTTACTAAAGACCGCTAATGCAGCAACTTAATTTTAAGACCAAATTACATTGTCATTTTAAATAAAGGTAGTAGATCAACAAATTAATTAAAAGCAACAAACAGGGAAGAACGGGGGGACGCCACTGACACGTTTCGCCATGGTGGCTGTATCAAAGGGCAGTCTCACTCTGTCTTTGTGAGATTTAAATACCCTTGAGTGTTGGCGGATTGGCTGTTGGTGGGGGCCTTGGTTGTATCAACCAATTTGATTGGTGGAAAGAATAGGTGTGTAGCGAAGATGCATTCTAATTGGTCCATTTGTCATAATCATTTATTTGTGTTTATAATGAAAATATGGTTATCTGCTTGTGTTTGGCAATATTTATTTACTGGCTGAATGGCCCTATTGTGCCTTATATAAAGTAATGCGTGCTGTATCATCCATTTATTTACATATTATTGATCGGTTAAGTCATTCGTCGTCATAGCCTCTCTATTATTGGGTGCCGGATCTGTCAGTCAGTCATGGTAATCCAATTGCGAGGAGAGAGGTGAGTAGTGATTGGCCTAAGGGAGCTGTCAATCTGACGCATATGTCGGGTTGCCTAGATCTACGTCATCTCCACTATATTCCTCCGCTATCTAACTCTCATACTCAGCTATTGGGTTACGGACCTGTCCATCATTATGTTATTCGGGACCCGCTGTGTATTCATATTTTTACATCTGATTTGATAGCTATGATGAATGAATAACCGTGATTAATTTTTTATTTTTTACATTGCATATAGATATATTTTATACATCGCATATAGATTTGAGCATTCTACCTGAGACTAAATCATAATATGAATAGTTTGTAATGTCCGTCATCTGATCTTATTTTAATCATACTATAAATTTATTCATCATCTATTTCTATTAAATCCCACCCTGTTTGATATTTGCAAACTATACCTGCTAACAATTATTGTGTTCTAATAACTAAAATAAAATTGGTGATGACTTGAAAATGAATAAAATAAAAACATTTATTTGTGTGATTTTATGAGTTATTTTGTGTTATTATCTGTGATTTATTATTATTGCATGTGAGTGATAGTGAGTGAAGTGGTTGTGAATGAATGTTAGATGATGCAAGTAAGGGCTACTGTGAGTGCAAGGTGTTGGGTTGTGTAATGGAGTGGAAAGGAAGTGAATGCTTTAATAAAATGTGATTGGGTGAAGTTGAAAGGAAAAGTCATTTGGAGTGGCTGTGATGTGAGGTGTAAAATGTTGAAAATATTGAGAGAGTGTGTAACATCCATGTATCGACTAAATAATGGTCAATCAATGAGACAATTTTAAATGAAATTACATAAGGTGCTAGATATATTGTGACCATGTGTGTGAATTAAATTATGGTCAGTGAATAAAACAATATTTAATAAGATTAAAATTACATAAAGTGCTGAAAACTTAATAATATTCAATATTGATATAGATTGTAGAGATAAAATACACATATAAAGTATATGTGTATTATGAGGGTGTATATATAGTTCCATAAGGTAATATTCCCAAATGAAACCATAAAATTAACATTAGATGAAATCTTTAATGACTATGATTGACATACTGAGATAGTTCAGTCTGTTGGGTATGGTACAGTTATATGTACAGTATTATAGTTTAATCCAGTAAGATGTTAACTAAGGATGACATTATATAGTTCTATGCGTGTCTCTTATTTAGGCAAAAATACATAATAATTATTATTCGCATTAAGACCATATGGATTAACAGAATTAAGCAAATAGATCCATTTGCATTCTGCCTGTAGTAATGCATCTTCTAAGTCTCCACCTCTAATGCCTAATGATATTTTTTCTAGGCCGAAGAAAGATAAAAATTCTGTATTCGAATCATGTTTATGCAGGAAATGTTTGGCTATCTGTGTGATTTTTTTGCCTTTTTTCAGATCTGACTCAGAATTTCTTATGTTACAGAGGTACTTCAGCGATTAGAAGGGATTCAAGTAGCCAGAGAAACATGGCTAATCACCGCAGATGTTGAGTCTCTGTACACGAGCATTAAGCATGACTTGGGTATAAAGGCAGTAAAGCATTTCCTTAATCTAGACTCCACTGAGTCTCACGAACATAATATCTTCATTCTTGAATTAGTCAAATTCATACTAAATCATAATTTTTTTGTATTCAACGATCGCTATTACCTACAAACACGCGGAACTGCCATGAGCACAGCATGTGCACCCACATATGCTAATTTATTTTTAGGATGGTGGGAGAAGGAGACAGTTTTTTCAGATGCCAATGCTATCTATATGGAACAAATACCACTTTGGATCCGCTACATCGATGATATCCTCTTCATCTTGGAAAGATCCAAACCAGATTTGGATGGGTTCCTGATGATACTCAATCATAATAACATCAACGTCAAGTTAACATATGAATGCAGTCAAGTGGAGGTAAATTTTCTGGATTTAAAAATAACCAAAGATGAGAATGACAACCTAACAACTGATCTCTTTCATAAACAAACTGCTACAAATTCTATTTTACACCATAGCAGTGCTCACACCAAAAGTACCCTCAGATCTCTACCAATAGGTGAATTTTTAAGAACACGTAGAAATTGTTCCTCCGACTCAATATTCAAAATAAGAGCAAAAGAATTGGAAACCAGATTGAAAGCAAGAGGGTACAGTAACAGAAGTCTGAAAAAAGCTAAATATAGAGCTTTGCATACTCCTAGACAAGATCTCTTATTTCCTAGACCTAAGAGAATGGATAACAAAACAAGGTTAATAACTACATTTAACTCACAAATCAAGGACGTAACACACATTATACAAAAATCTTGGTATATTCTTCAAAATGATCCAGATTTGAATGAGAGTCTTGCAGACAGAATATCTATCTGTTATCGGAGGTCTAGGAATCTAAAGGACAGACTAGTCCAAAGTCACTTTGTAAGAAAGAAGGCTAAAATTACTTATCCTGGCAACTATCCATGCCGAAACTGCACATATTGTCCAAATACCTTTCAGATTAAACAAATCAAAGACAGATTCAGAAAAACATACTACATGAAACAACATATTACATGTACCACTGCTAGTGTAGTATATGTATTACAATGCAGTTGTAAATTAAACTATGTAGGTATGACCTCACACCTGCTTAAAAAGAGGGTGGTCGAACATATGTGTAACATAAGAAATGCTGAGTCAGATCTGAAAAAAGGCAAAAAAAAATCACACAGATAGCCAAACATTTCCTGCATAAACATGATTCGAATACAGAATTTCTATCTTTCTTCGGCCTAGAAAAAATATCATTAGGCATTAGAGGTGGAGACTTAGAAGATGCATTACTACAGGCAGAATGCAAATGGATCTATTTGCTTAATTCTGTTAATCCATTTGGTCTGAATGAGAATAATAATTATTATGTATTTTTGCCTAAATAAGAGACACGCATAGAACTATATAATGTCATCCTTAGTTAACATCTTACTGGATTAAACTATAATACTGTACATATAACTGTACCATACCCAACAGACTGAACTATCTCAGTACGTCAATCATAGTCATTAAAGATTTCATCTAATGTTAATTTTATGGTTTCATTTGGGAATATTACCTTATGGAACCATATATACACCCTCATAATACACATATACTTTATATGTGTGTTTTATCTCTACAATCTATATCAATATTTAATATTATTAAGTTTTCAGCACTTAATGTAATTTTAATCTTATTAAATATTGTTTTATTCACTGACCATAATTTAATTCACACACATGGTCACAATATATCTAGCACCTTATGTAATTTCATTTAAAATTGTCTCATCCATTGACCATTATTTAGTCGATACATGGATGTTACACACTCTCTCAATATTTTCAACATTTTACACCTCACATCACAGCCACTCCAAATGACTTTTCTTTTCAACTTCACCCACATTTTATTAAAGCATTCACTTCCTTTCCACTCCATTACACAACCCAACACCTTGCACTCACAGTAGCCCTTACTTACATCATCTAACATTCATTCACAACCACTTCACTCACTATCACTCACATACAATAATAATAAATCACAGATAATAACACAAAATAACTCATAAAATCACACAAATAAATGTTTTTATTTTATTCATTTTCAAGTCATCACCAATTTTATTTTAGTTATTAGAACACAATAATTGTTAGCAGGTAGAGTTTGCAAATATCAAACAGGGTGGGATTTAATAGAAATAGATGATGAATAAATTTATAGTATGATTAAAATAAGATCAGATGACGGACATTACAAACTATTCATATTATGATTTAGTCTCAGGTAGAATGCTCAAATCTATATGTGATGTATAAAATACATCTATATGCAATGTAAAAAATAAAAAATTAATCACGGTTATTCTTTCATCATAGCTATCAAATCAGATGTAAAAATATGAATACACAGCGGGTCCCGAATAACATAATGATGGACAGGTCCGTAACCCAATAGCTGAGTATGAGAGTTAGATAGCGTTAGATAGCGGAGGAACATAGTGGAGATGACGTAGGTTTAGGCAACCCGACATATGCGTCAGATTGACAGCTCCCTTAGGCCAATCACTACTCACCTCTCTCCTCGCAATTGGATTACCATGACTGACTGACAGATCCGGCACTCAATAATAGAGAGGCTATGACGACGAATGACTTAACCGATCAATAATATGTAAATAAATGGATGATACAGCACGCATTACTTTATATAAGGCACAATAGGGCCATTCAGCCAGTAAATAAATATTGCCAAACACAAGCAGATAACCATATTTTCAATATAAACACAAATAAATTATTACGACAAATGGACCAATTAGAATGCATCTTCGCTACACACCTATTCTTTCCACCAATCAAATTGGTTGATACAACCAAGGCCCCCACCAACAGCCAATCCGCCAACACTCAAGGGTATTTAAATCTCACAAAGACAGAGTGAGACTGCCCTTTGATACAGCCACCCCGGCAAAACGCGTCAGTGGCGTCCCCCCGTTCTTCCCTGTTTGTTGCTTTTAATTAATTTGTTGATCTACTACCTTTATTTAAAATGACAACGTAATTTGGTCTTAAAATTAAGTTGCCGCATTAGCGGTCTTTAGTAAACGCTGATCTAGCTATGCTAGCTGGACCACTATACTTTAGATTACTCATATAGGTAACATAGGTACTGGGTTAGGCTTATCCTAATCTATTTAATTACTAGCGGTATTTATAAGGTAACATTGGCACAAGGGTTAGGCTTATCCTAATCTATATAATTACTAGAGGTACTTACAAGGTAACATTGGTATATGAGTCAGGTTTATCCTAACCTAGATATTAACAAGTGATATCTACAAGCGGTATTAAAAGGTAACCAAACACAAGAGTTTATTAACTGACTCCTCAAAACAATATTAAATGGAACCTCAGTGTAATTATTAATTACGGTATCAATAGGTAAAAGTGAGGAGTTTATTAGGCTTTTCACTCCTTATAGTATTGTGGGTATTGCAGTACAATTAATTTATAACGGCATTGGGATATTCCCAATCCAGATATTAATAACGGTAACATCAAGGTATAATATAGGAATTTATTCTTCATACTCCACGGCAGTACATGGTTACTAAGCACATTTTCAACAGTGTCTTTACTCTTTGACTCCCATGATCTTTCAAGATATCCAAACATACCTACAAAAACGGCGCCATTAGGCATTAGTGTGTATTTATTGTAAAATCAATAGGCACAGCCTAGAGATTCCCAGTTTACTCATGGGTATTCACAGTTACAGCTGACTCTAATGATTATAGAAATACAATAGTGAGAAGTACACTGCACTCACAAGAAGGCAAACAACCAGGAATTTATCTATAAGAGTATTTAAGACCACTGAGCCAAACAGACTCAAAACTAACAAAGGACACCCTAAGGTATAAGCCTATTTTCAGTGATAAACCTATCTTAAACATGGGAGATATAAAAGGCACCAATTCACTATAAATGACATAACATGATATCACAGTATAACTCATAGCTTACTAACCTAGATATTATAAGGCTAGAGTCTTGGAAACAAGCCAACTAAATTACTGTGGAGGATTGTAAACCTCGTAGAGCAATATATCTTTGGGTGAAAGATTTATTATACTTACGTAAACAGCACATCCCAAGTGCTCACCCACTAATATCCCCCATTACAAGTGATATACTGTATACCTAATACCTACCCTCATATGAGTAACATTTAAAGGGACAACCTTGTCATTTTTTACAAAGAGACTTCACATTAACCTAACTAGGGTGTTTGTCTCTAAAAGCCAGCAGTGACACTGTCTGGCCTCTTTGTAGTGGACCCAAATTAGATTTTAAAATGTTTGTAAATCCCCTGTTTTTAATATGATCTAGTAAAAGTTATATTTTAACCCACATTTTTCTATCTTGTTATATTGGTACGTTCTTAGAGTGCTACATTTGTACCCTTTTGTCAGTCTCTCACTGATTCTTTGTAAAGTTTGCTAGTAGGTACAAGCACCAACCCCTATCAGACTAAAAATACTGGAGTATACTGATACCAAGTGTACTCATTACTTTGGGAATTTGTAGGGGAACGTCCAATATATACTATTAAATTGAGTAGTGTCATTGTCTCCTTTCTCTTGATTAATTTTACAGGTAATTTTGTAATTATTTTAATTAGGTAGCTATTAAATAGTTAATAACTATTTAATAGCTATTGTACCTAGTTAAAATATACACAAAGTTGCCTGTAAAATAGAAATAAATCCTAAAATAGTTACAATGTAACTATTAGTTATATTGTAGCTATATTAGGGTTTATTTTATAGGTAAGTATTTAGTTTTAAATAGGAATAATTTATTTAATGATAGTAAATTTATTTTGTTTAATTTAAATTATATTTAATTTAGGGGGGTGTTAGGGTTAGGGTTAGACTTAGGTTTAGGGGTTAATGACTTTATTATAGTAGCGGCGACGGGGGCAGGAGATTAGGGGTTAATAATTGTAGGTAGGTGGCGTCGATATTAGGGAGGGCAGATTAGGGGTTAATACAATTTATTATAGTGTTTGCGAGGTGTGAGTTCGGCGGTTTAGGGGTTAATACATTTATTATAGT
This sequence comes from Bombina bombina, assembly GCF_027579735.1. Taxonomy (NCBI): domain Eukaryota; kingdom Metazoa; phylum Chordata; class Amphibia; order Anura; family Bombinatoridae; genus Bombina; species Bombina bombina. The sequence goes on along the minus strand of NC_069501.1, from coordinate 134,373,484 downwards.
GGCAGCGAGGTCCGGTCAGCAGATTAGGGGTTAATAAGTGTAGGTAGGTGGCGGCGACGTTGGGGGGGGCAGATTAGGGGGTAATAAATATAATGTAGGTGTCGGCGATGTTAGGGGCAGCAGATTAGGGGTTCATAGGGATAATGTAGGTGGCGGCGGTGTCCGGAGCGGCAGATTAGGGGTTAATAGTATAATGTAGGTGTCAGCGATAGCGGGGGCGGCAGATTAGGGGTTAATAAGTGTAAGATTAGGGGTGTTTAGACTCGGGGTTCATGTTAGGGTGTTAGGTGTAGACTTAGAGAGTGTTTCCTATGGGGATATCGTGCACAAGTATGTTTTTCCATCTTACCGCTACCGTAAGCAACGCTGGTATTGAGGGTTGAAGTGGCGCTAAATTATGCTCAACGCTCCCTTTTCTGAGGCTAACGCAGCCATTCAGACAACTCGTAATACCAGCGTTGACTTAAGGGTGCGCTGGAAAAAAAAGACTCGTTAGCACCACAGGTCTTTACCGACAAAACTCTAAATCTAGGCAAAGGTTTCCTTACGTGACGTCAGAGGTCAGAGATGGAATCCTTAGAAGAATAACAGCTTATTCACTAGTAGCGATTTCACACAGATATCCAAAGCTGGGGTGATCCGTTTAGCTGTTTCCTTTTATTTCTTTGTCGCAAAAGTATGATTACCTCTGAATGTCTTTTGCTGTTACAAAGTGGTGTTCAAAGTGCGGTACCTTGTACTAAAAAACAACAAATGCTTCTTTTGCTTTCCGGCTTGCTCCATCTGTGTCCTGTTTTGGGCCGTGCACTGGACCCAGAGAAACAGATAAGATTTGTCTTTTGCTGGAGTATTGCTTAGAAGTGCTATGGAGAATAGCTTACGCTAGCCTTTCTTGGGGGCTCAGAACCCTTAGAGTGAATACAGTACTGGTCAACGCGTTTCGCTCAAGGGCTTTATCAAGAAATGTTTTAGTGTATACACTCCAATCTTTAAAAAGGCCTCCTTTCATCTTGATTGGTTCATCCAATTTAATTAGCTGTTAAGGTGGAATTTTGTAGTCATTCCTTAAGGTGGAATTGCTTATCATAGTCTCTATAGTCAATTTTGTTTTGGTCTCACCAATTTAGTTGTTTCTTAAACCTTGTCCATATGTTTTTTATTTTGTATTTTTTTTATCTCAAAACTTCAAATCACAAACAATAAATTCTCAATAGAGATGTTATTACATTTTGTTTATTACAGTGTATAATGTACACATATACAAAAATGCTTAGATTCATATTATAAAAACTTACTAGGCTTTGGGAGAGCAATTTAGGGGGTACTATGTGTTTAGCAAACTTTTCATTATTTTTAAATTTAAATTTAATTTATTAAGTCTATATCATACTGCTTATTTCGTGTATTTTATTCACCTTTAGACTTATATCCTACATTGTGATAGGTTCAGAACCATGATTTTAGAACAGTTCAGAGTTTATATGGTTTACTTTACTTTCGGTGTTAACGTATAATCATGGAATTGGCATACATATCTATTATTTTAGCCTCCTATCCTTGTATCAGAAAATTCAAAAAGCTCTTAAATAATACAAAATTTCTCTATAGATAAGTTGCCCTCCTATTTTTTCCTATTTTTTCCTATTTTTTTCATAAATGGTGATATATCAATTTCAGAATTCAATCCTTTTTTATGTAGTGTGTCTAATTTATAAATTAATTCCGCTTCTAGTCTTAGTAGCTTATTTTCCCAATCACCTCCTCTCCAGTTAGGTCTAACTTTCATAAAACCCCAGTATCTAAAATCGTTTAGGTTGTTATTATGAATTTCTCTAAAGTGGCTGTACAAACAAGTCTCTAAATTACCCCTTCCAATACAAGAAATTTTTTTTAAATGGCAGCTGTTGTAATGTATAAGGTTGTTGGCATCTACCTCTTTAAAATGTGTCTTAGTTGACACTTTATTTTCCACAACTGTTATATCCAAATCTAAAAATAGTATATGTTCCTTACTGTATGTACTGGTGAATTTTTTCCCTATATTATTCTTATTCATATCCTCAAGTATAATATCTAGTTCCCTTGACTCCCCCTTCCATACAAAGAATACATCATCGATGTATCTTTTATAGAGCACAAGATTTGCACCCAGGCCATGTTGTGGGAAGAATTCATTTTCCCAATTCCCCATAAAAATATTGGCATAGCTGGGTGCGAATCTTGTGCCCATAGCCGTACCTTTCATCTGTATATAAAATTTGTCTGGAAACGAAAAATTATTTTGGTTTAGAATAAATGTAATGCTGTCTATAATAAAATATTTTTGTTCAGTGACTAGTGTCTGGTCTTTATCAAGTTCACACTTAACAGCTCTTATACCCAGTTCATGGTTAATGCTGGTATAAAGCGATGAAACGTCACATGTTACTAATGTGTATTGAGAATCCCATGTTAGTGCTTCCAAACAATTTAACATATCTGTAGTATCCTTTAAATAGGAGGGCAATTTTTTTACATAGTTTTGAAGAAATCCGTCAATGTATTGAGATAAGTTTGACATTATGGAGTCAATCCCCCATATTATGGGTCTACCGGGGGGATTGACTAAACTCTTGTGTATTTTGGGTAAGAAATAAAATATAGGGAGTTTTGGTACTTAAGGATATAGAAATTCATATTCTTTATTTGTCAAAATTAATTTTATGTTTCGCTTCATCTAGCATGTTTATAAGCCTGGTGCAGAATTAGTTTCAGTTGTTGAAAAGTGTCAGTATCACCCAGAAGTCTATAGGCTTCTGTTAGATAGCTAGATCTGTCCATGATCACTACACCACCTTTGTCTGCTTGCTTTATAATTATTTCTTTATTGTTTTATAATTCTTTTAACACAGTTCTCTCTTTAAATGTTAGATTGGTGGGTGCATTCTTTTTTATTTTGGCCATTCTTAGGTCTTTTTGGAACAATTTTTTGAATAATTCTAAATTCCTACCCTTCTCATGAGTAGGGTAGAACTTAGATTTAACTTTTAGATTGGAATGTTTGATCCGTGGTATAGTAATATTGTGGGGGTTAGAGGTAGGGAGTATAGAGGTATTCTGGGAATTGGTAGCTAATGTTTAATTTCCCTTCCAATTACTCATAATGGTGTTTTTCATGAAGTATTTTTTTAAAGTCAGTTTTCTAATGAATTGGCTGATGTGAATATGTGTGTTAAATTTATTAAGTCTCACTGTGGGTTAAAAGCTTAAACCCAAGTTGAGTACTCTCTTTTCTTCTTCTTTTAGAACTTTACTACTTAGATTAAAAATACCATTATTTTTATTTTCAGTTACTTCACTCTCTTTTGTTCTCTTTCTAATTCTTCTTCCTCCTCTTGTCCCTCTTTTGATCTTTTTCTTAACCTTATTGGTTGATCTTTTTTGTGTTCTATATTTCTTGAGGGGCCTGCTCTCTGTGGGCTCATTTCTAAAAAATAGTTCACACTCTCTGGGTATTTTTCCTCCTCTAGAGGTTGAAATCTATTGGAGGTAGAAACTCTCCAATCTTTATCTTGATTCCTTTCTTGTTTTGAATATCTTTGTGTTGTGTAGTTGTTTCTTATATGCCTTTCTTCTTTATAATAGTCATTTGTTCCTTGGTATCTCCTATCCCTTTCATGATATTTCTGATTTATTTCTGAAGTAGACATAGGAAGCCAGAAACTGAAAGGGTTCTTCCCATGTTTCGGATATCGAGTATGCCAATACAGTAATAAAATAAAGAGTCTTACTTCAACATCAAATAATTTTGAATATGTCATTAAAAATGTGATAAGATGTCAGGATAAGGGAATCATCTATGCTATTGAATGCAAATGCAAAAAATTATACATAGGAGAAACGACTAGAACTCTAAGGGAGCGAATAAGAGAACATATTTCTTGTATTGGAAGGGGTAATTTAGACACTTGTTTGTACAGCCACTTTAGAGAAATTCATAATAACAACCTAAGCGATTTTAGATACTGGGGTATTATGAAAGTCAGACCTAACTGGAGAGGAGGTGATTGGGAAAAAAAGCTACTAAGACTAGAAGCGGAATTAATTTATAAATTAGACACACTACATCCAAAGGATTGAATTCTGAAATAGATATATCACCATTTATGTAAAAAATAGTAAAAAATAGTAAAAAATAAAAATAGTAAAAAATAGTAGATATGTATGCCAATTCCATGATTATACGTTAACACAGAAAGTAAAGTAAACCATATAAACTCTGAACCATTCTAAAATCATGGTTCTGAAACTATCACAATGTAGGATATAAGTCTAAAGGTGAATAAAATACACAAAATAAGCAGTATGATATAGACTTAAATAAATTAAATTTAAGAATAAGGAAAAGTTTGCTAAACAGATAGTACCCCCTAATTTGCACTCCCAAAACCTAGTACATTTTTATAATATGAATAAGCATTTTTGTATATATGTACATTATACACTGTAATAAACAAAATTGAATAACATCTCTATTGAGAATTTATTGTTTGTGATTTGAAGTTGTGAGACCAAAACAATACAAAATAAAAAACATATGGACAAGGTATAAGAAACAACTAAATTGGTGAGACCAAAACAAAATTGACTATAGAGACTATGATAAACAATTCCACCTTAAGGAATGACTACAAAATTCCACCTTAACAGCTAATTAAATTGGAAGAACCAATCAGGATGAAAGGAGGGCTTTTTAAAGCTCAGAGTATATACACTAAAACATGTCTTGATAAAGCCCTAGAGGCGAAATAAAAGGAAACAGCTAGAAGGATCACCCTAGCACAGGATATATGTGTGAAATAGCTACTAGCAATATTTTTTCTAAGGTGATCAGCTGTTATTCTTCCAAGGATTCCATCTCTGACGTCAAGTAAGGAAACCTTGTGTCTCCAACGACCTCAGGTAAATGGAGGAGAGTGGACGCCAACTTAGCATCCATCGACATCACTGTCTCATAGAGACAAACACTAAAAGCATTTAAAATATCAGGTAATATCCCTACAGGTACAAAGTCCCCCTCCGCTAAGGGGAGAAAATTTTACACTGGCGAGACACACACGGCACGGATGCCAGGACAGCATCTCATAAGGTAACAAACCTACAGTATGTCTGTTTGGAGATGATATCTCTCCAATACCATAATGGGACATTCTTTAGACTGTATTTGCAACATAGCGGTATATACTTCTTATCACTCTGATACCCAGGTTGCTACTTTGGTCTCCAACACACATCTACAAGTGAATATTATTGTTACATTGTTAATGGTTCTATTGGCAACAGTGATTGTTTTACTATTTTTCTGTATTGCAATAGCATATAATAGAGCAGTACTTTTAGGTCATTACCTCAAATCGATATCTATTAGATATTAGCTGAATATTTCTGATTGGGAGACATCCCAATAGGTTAATTTGTATTACTTTATGATACACTATGTATACTTTAACCACTTTATGATATTTATCTGTTTTTAATAAATTGTTATATTTTTTACACATCCTTTGTGATCCCTATTTGCAGCTTTCAGTTAGCGCTTTTCTCTAATCTTTTTGTATTTGCAACTTAGGCCTTTACATCATTAGGCGCAGCAAAATAGGCCTTTACATCATTAGGCGCTTCTATTTTTTCTATTTGCACATTCACATTTCCCTTGTGAGCTTGTTTGCGCCTGGCGTGGGGTTAGAATCTGATCTGGAAGCAGAGTGAAAATTGGAGCTTCACATTTTAGCAGCCAAGTTGGGTGATGGCTGGCTCCGCCTCCTTGCACCAACTGCAATTTTAACAACAATCTATTGACCTTGACATTAACAACACAATACATTGAAACAGTTGATGCCAGTCACTTGACATCGGTAAGGACATGAAACAATTTACCTGAATGGTGAAATACCTCTTTCAAAAAGGGTCTTATAATATAATTGTATAGTGACGGAGGTGGTAAGGATATCTTTAGAGAAGGACCAATCCTGTAAAACATTTTTCACTGAATGATATCCTTATAAACCACTCATATGAAAGATTATTGTATCTTTAAAGAAAGGGTTTCACATCCACTTTATATTGTGAACGGTGACAGACAAGGTTTTGTCAATTTATTACTGACCCTAGTGTGTTTAACTGTGATCATATGAAATGTAGGGGGGAAAATTACCCCATATTTGAAAAAGGAATTTGTTCCTCTAGGTCAGACAGAAGGAAGATGATAGCAATTACCTGCATATTTCATAATGAAACATTTGAAAAATCAAAGTCCCCACATTCAAATGAGAAGTCTCATGTTCCTACAAGTGATGTGGAGATTGATACAAGGGCTCTGTAAGAAGCCTGCATCTGCACCCCCGACACCCCTGGGCACCTCCTTATACCTTGTGATGTCATCATGCGCACATTGTTCTCCTCTGATAATGCAGCTGAGAAGTGAAGACAAGTGATCAGTGTCTGTTGTCTTGAGGGACCATGATGACTAAATAGGCTATAAGCACCAAGAGTTAATCTTAGCCTAAATGCAAATAGTTGTTAATGGTGCCCCCCCCCCACACACACACACACACACCGGACAGTTTGTCATTGTTTGAATTTTAACAACAATGCTGATGAAGACGCTCAACTTGAACCCCTGGAAATGTTCTTTTAAATATCACAAATTCACAATTATTTGGTAACACAATTTGTTTTGTACATTCACTTTAACATTAATACACTCTATCTCCAGGATGTTAAAAATGTTGTTTAGATGTAGTTTTATTTATAATAAGACATGCAATTTAGAAAAATAGAAACAGAATGTAAGGCATTTCAATTACCTCTGCAGCTCTGGTACAATCATCCAGGAAGTTAATTTCACAATAAACAATGTACACATAAAAGATAAAATAGATTTCACCCTCATAAATACATTTCTACAAAGCCAGGGACTGAAGTGGGAATAAGGACGCATTAAAACTGTAGAACGATTTATTCTGAGCACCACAAGGAACAAGATACAAAATAAACAGGCTGGTACCATTTACTAAAAACATGTTCCTAAATCAAAGAAATCAAATTAGAAATAAAATAAACCCCAGCTCTTATGAGTAAACAGTGGGGAAGAAGCAAGCTATTCAGGTTTTAACAGGAATACATTTTTAAGAATGTGGCTGACCATTGTAGCATAAATCTTATAACTTAATGGATGTCATTTGCCATAGGGGAAACAAATAAAATGTTGGAAAAATTGAGTTTGTATTTCTACTATGTAACCAAAAAGTTACAAAATAAATGTTTTCTTTATTTTAATATATATATATATATGTGTGTGTATAGAACGCAGGAGAGCACTCTCACTTCTCAGATCAACTGCCAGGGTGCTAGTACAAGATAGATAACAGTAACAACAACTTGCACTCGCTGGTCTTTTTTTAAAAAAAACCCACACTTTTTACTGTGAATAAATAGTGACGTTTCGAGGGACAAAATATATAAGGTCCCCCCGAAACGTCACTATTTATTCACAGTAAAAAGTGACCAAAAGAAGACCAGAGAGTGCAAGTTTTTGTTACTGTTTTATATATGTATATATGTATATATATATATATATACTGTATATATATATATATATATAAAATACAGGCGGAGAAGCGCTCTACCAGGGGCTCAAACAATAGCTTAGTAGCTTTAGTAGCTTGTTCTATGACGAGTTACCACCTGGAAGCAGCCTCCTTTGCACTCCTTGCCCAATGTCCTTAGAGGAATATGGCTGCACCTCACTGTCGAGGCCCAAGGAAGACCGAAATAATCGTCTGGGGCTGCAGAGCATGTCATTTTAGCATAATTTTCATTGGTTGGTTGGGTGGTGTGGGGTTTTACTGTTGGGGGTGTTTGTAAATTTTTTCAGGTAAAAGAGCTGATTTCTTTTGGGCAATGCCCCACAAAAGGCCCTTTTAAGGGCCAATGGCAGTTTAGTATAGACTAGGGTTTTTTTATTTTGGGGGGAGGGTTATTTTGATAGGGCTATTAGATTAGGAGTAATTTGTTTTTATTTTTGATAATTTCGTTTTTTATTTTTTGTAATTTAGTGTTTATTTTTTTTTGTATGTTAGAAAATTGTATTTTAATAATTTAATTTATTTTATTTTATTGTAATGTTAGTTTTTAGTGTAAGGCAGGTTAGGTTTTATTTTTCAGGTAACTTTGTATTTATATTAACTAGGTAGTTATTAAATAGTTAATAACTATTTACTAACTAGTCTACCTAAATACAAGCTGTGAAATAAAAATAAAACTATTAGTTATTTTTTAGCTAGCTTAGGTTTTCTTTTTTACAGGTAAATATGTATTTAGTTTTAAATAGGTATTATTTAGGTAATAATTGTAAGGTTTATTTAGATTTATTTTAATTATATTTAAGTTAGGGGGTGTTAGGGTTACGTTAGGGTTAGACTTAGGGTTACGTTAGGATTAGGGGTTAATATATTTATGTAGTTAGTGATGTGGGGGTCAGAGGTTTAGGGATTAATAATTTATTTTACTATATTTGGTTGTGGTTTAGTGGTTAATAGGTTTATTATAGCGGCGGTGTGGGCGGATGGCAGATTAGGGGTTAATAATCTTTAAATAGTGTTTGCTCTGTGGGAGGGCGGCTGTTTAGGGGTTAATAGGTTTATTATAGTGGTGACGATGTCAGAGAGCGGCAAAATAGGGGGTAATAAAAAATTTGAATGGCGTCGTTGTCAGGAGCGGCAGATTACGGTTAATAAATTTATTATAGTGTTTGCAATGCGGGAAGGCCTCAGTTTAGGGGTTAATAGGTTGTTTATGGGCGTTAGTGTACTTTTTAACACTGTAGTTATGAGTTTTATGCTACAGATTTGTAATGTAAAACTCATAACTACTGACTTCAGATGGCGGTACGGATCATGTGGTTATAGAGTGTATCGCTCACTTTTCGTCCTCCCAGGCAAACTTGTAATACCAGCACTATGGAAGTCCCATTGAAAAAGGACTTTTTTAAATGTGCGGTACTGTCGTTGCGTGTTGGCCAAAAAGGTGTGCGGTACACCTATACCAACAAGACTTGTAATAGCGGAGTTATGGAAAAAGCAGCGTTATGAAGCATAACAATGCTTTTTCACTCATAACGCAAAATTTGTAATCTAGCTGATAGTTAGTAATTGTTTTAGCCTTCCTATATGCACATCTTATTACTCCACTGTCGTAACCAAGAGATCAGCAGCAGAAAGAATGCCAAAATGTTTTCGGACAATCTTGCACACTTGATCATATTGTGAACTATAAATGGTAACAAAAGTCACCCCATTGCATGACCCTTTGTCAGAGACTAATTTGTTTTCTAGTAGTTTCTGTCTGTCCAGACTGGCTTCCCGGTTTCTCGCTCTGTTTATAACTGTTCTTTTGTAACCCCTTTCTTGCAGTCTGTTACCTAGTCTCTGGGCTTCTTGTTCAAAATTATCTCTTTCTGTGCAAATAAATTGGCCCTTATAAACTGCATGGGGTACGTGCCTAGGATGGCAACTGTTTGCTCGCAACAATGTATTACCAGAAATAGGCTTGTGATACACTTCTGATCTAATCTTACCATTGGATAAACCTGTCAGATTTAAATCCAAAAGTTAATTGATAGATTGTCATATTCAGAAGTGAATCTCAAGCCTTAATTATTGTCATTCAACCATGCAACAAACTGATGTACCATATTAGGACTGCCCTGCTATATAAACAACAAATCGTCTATATACCTCTTATTCACAAGGATATTATGCCTAAAGGGATTTGAATCAGCAAAGATGTTTGACAGCTCCCATCAACCCATGAATAGGTTGCATAGGAGGGGGCATATTTCACCCCCATAGCTGTCCCACATCTCTACAGATAAATCTGGCCTTCAAAATCTAAGAAGTTATGGGTGAGTGTGTAGAAAAGAAGCTACTTCTAACACATAGTTCTAAAAATTAGTAGTATAGTCAGAGTGATGACATAAAAAATATTTAAGTGCATCAAGTCTCAAATCATGCTTGATTGACGAGTAGAGTGAAGCCACATCTACTGTCAGCCAGCTAGAGTGTGCAGTCCAAACTGTACTATCCACTATCTTCAGGACATGCTTGGTATCTTGCAAGTAACTAGGTACATTTTTGGTCATGGGTTGAAATACCTCATCAAGCCACTGGGATAGACTTACAAAAAGTGAGTCAATTCCGCTAACAATAGGTCTCCCCTGGACATTAGTCAGTGTAAAGATAATCAATTTGTAGTTTGGATCTCAACTGCAAATTCACTCACGGTTATAATTTGACTTTGTATCACTAATGTTATGGAAATCACTATGGTTGAGTGAAAACCAGATACTTTAGTGAAAGAGTATTTCTTTGTACTTGCAACCTTACAAGTAAATAGGAGGTGGCAGTGTTAATTATATAGTAATATCACTGCTAAATATCAGAGAGTGGAAATCTGGTTATATGCAATATCCCTGACGTGTATATATAATTTGTATTAGACCCAGAGATCATATAGGATAAGGATAAAATGTAATAGTACTGCAAACTGAGAAGGTTGGATCAGCTCCTAAATATGTGTAACTGTTTGGTCTTTAGTTAGAGAGTTCATAAACAGTATGTCTATTCAATTGAATCACTTTATCCACGTTCTTTAGATAGTTACTGTTTGATCTAAATATTGAGAGTCCATAAACAGTACCTACAGTAGTACGAGAGGTGATCCTGCTGCGGTGATATGCAACTGCTTTTCAGATGATCTGTTGATTGAAGAATAACGGAGAGAAGTAAGGAGGAGATTACTCGGTACCTTGCAATTCCGTTGGTAATGTGACATCACATTGGGAGGCAGGACGAAGAAGATCGTTAAATTCAATATTCTCCTCGAAGTGTTGTTATAGTTGTTTTTTTTTTTTTTATATATACAAGTGGTAAGATTGTATCCTTCTTAGAGCGGTTATGCTAGGATAAGAGTTGTAACTCCTTGCTTGAGTATTATTAGTAACAAATGTTACAGAGTACAACGATACAATACTAAGCACCAGATTGAGGGTGCGACTGTGAGTTAAGGAGAGAGTAGGCAGGACTTCTGAATTAAAGAGACAGTAGTAAAACAGTAAAATTATAACATCCTGCACATTCCTGACAGTCAGGGACTTTTGGACCTTGGGCAAATTATGAAAAATGGGCAGTCTAGGGTGCTCTACATACAGAAAATCCACTATATTTTTGTCCAAGATCCCCAAGTCCCGACCCTTGTCCAAGAGGTATCTGCACTCCCTTTGAAAGGATGCTGTGGGATCATAATCAAGTTGAATATAATTATCCTGATAGCCAAGCTATCTTAATGTCTCAGCTACATAATAACTTTTGTTTAACAAAACAGCTGAACCTCCTTTATCAGCATTACGTACTACCAATTCTTTGTTGGTTTGTAACACAATTAAAGCTTGTCTTTGTGGGTAGGTCCAACTGCTTCTTTGCAGGGCTAAGGGAAATTCTGCAAATAGGGACATATGTCTGGAAAAGAGCTCAGAATCCAGGACTGTCCCACACAAAAATGGACAGTTGATAGCATTTAACAATAGAAAGTCCCTTTAATTTAAAGAGATTTGCCACAATATTGCATAAATGTGTTTTATATGTAGTTGTTACAATTGTAGCTCCTGACAATATTTACCAGGATTCCAAAGCGGTGAAAAGGTCAGAGTACTTACCAAAAATAGCAAAAATATCCAAAACAGGAAAAAATGTCTAGCTGAATGACATTGTCATCTATATTTCCAAGTTTCCTGTACGTGTACAGAAATAGGTAAACAGGGAAATACAAATGGATAATTATGCATAACATGTGAAGGGTGATCAGAACAAAGACAACAAACATTGTTACTTTTTCTTTGTTTTTAAGTAAAATTAGAGAAAAGATTTCTTTGTAAAGGGACTTACAAGTGCACAATAAAACAACTCAGTTCATCATTGCACCATTGCTGCATATAACAATGTTTTAACCCCTTAATGACCAGACCATTTTTCAATTTTCTTACAGTTAAGGACCAGGGCTATTTTTACATTTCTGCAGTGTTTGTGTTTAGCTGTAATTTTCCTCTTACTCATTTACTGTACCCACACATATTTTATACCACTTTTCTCACCATTAAATATACCATTTTATACCACTTTTCTCACCATTAAATATACCATTATTTTCATCATATCTTATAATTTACTTTAAAAAAATTATAAAATATGATAATAACACTCTTTTTCTAACTTTGACCCCCAAAATCTCTTGTGCATCTGCAACCAAAAAACTACCAAGCTAAATAGTTTCTAAATTTTGTCCTGAGTTTAGAAATACCCAATGTTGTTTACATGTTCTTTGCTTTTTTTGCAAGTTATAGGCCAATAAGTACAAGTAGCACTTTGCTATATCCAAACTCTTTTGTTTCATTTTACATTTTAAAGGGACACTGAACCCAATTTTTTTCTTTCATGATTCAGTTAAAGCATGCAATTTTAAACAACTTTCTAATTTACTCCTACTATCAAATTTTCTTCATTCTCATCAAATAAAAAAAAATGGTTACCTTTTTGACTATTTTACGTTTCTCACTGAAATGATTTACAAACAGCTTGTGCAATTATGGCACAAATGGTTGTAAATGCTTCTCTGGGATCCCATTTGTTCAGAAATAGCAGACATATATGGCTTTGGCATTGCCTCCCACCTGACACATCCCACCCCCTGACCCCTCTCAAACAGCTCTCTTCCCTCCCCATCCCACAATTTCCACCGCCATCGCCATCTTAAGTACTGGCAGAAAGTCTGCCAGTACTAAAATAAAAGCCTTTATATATATATATACAACAAAGTGATGAATCCAATGGACGGTATCCGTACTCCCCAGAAACTTCACACAGCAGGCACAGCAGGATTTTCAATCCGTTTTAATAGTACAAGGTCTGTTGTGTGAAGTTTCTGGGGAGTACGGATACCATCCATTGGATTCATCACTTTGTTGGATGTACATACGTTTGACAGTGCACCAGGTGGTTGCTTGAATGGAGTGTGCTGTTTCCACACTGAACTTTATTTATACTGTGTATATTGTTTCTCTTAAGTGTAGAATCCTCCCTTACCCCCAACCTCCCTGATCCCTCTCCCAAACAGCTCTCTAACCCTCCCCCTCTACCTATTTGCTGCCATCTTGGGTAAAAAAATTGCTTTAAAAAAAATTATTCTGTACTGTAGCTGCCTCCCCTCAATACCATACCCCCTCCCCCTCCCAGATCCCTTTCCCCAACACTTACCCCCCTCCCTCCCTCTTCCTCCTTCCTTCACATAGTACACTTATGTGTAGTAGGTGCATGTGCACCCGCCTCCTTGCGTGCTCCTGCCCTCATCTGTGCACTACTGGAACTCTGATCCAGCGATGGGCCGCCCACCCGCTTCCCTAATATCTCTTCCACGCCACAAACGATCAGCACCATCGCTGGCCGATGCCGAGATGGCCCTCATTGCTTCGGGAGTTGCCTAAAGGGTATTGCACGATGCCTCAATATCGAGGCATATGGGTAACATTTGTTTAAACTTACCATATTTCACAAATTAATCACTACATAGCAAAATAACACCTAGATTACGAGTTTTGCATTAGAGGCTGTGCGGTGCTAACGAGCAGTTTTCCCTCATCGCTCACTTACATACAGCGCTGGTATTACGAGTTTTCAGAAACCCGTCGTTAAAAGACAAAAAATGAGCGTCGAGCAAAATTGTGCTCCTTACCGCACTTCAATACCAGCGCTGCTTAAGTCAGCGGTGAGCTGGTGTAACATGCTTGTGCACGATTTCTCCATAGGAATCAACGGGGAGAGCCGACTAAAAATAAAAGTCTAACACCTGCAAAAAAGCAGCGTAAAACTCCTTAACGCAGCCCCATTGATTCCTATGGGGAAATAAAATTTATGTCTACACCTAATACCCTAACATGAACCCCGAGTCTAAACACCCCTAATCTTACACTTATTAACCTCTAATCTGCTGCCCCCGACATCGCCGACACCTATATTATACTTATTAACCCCTAATCTGCCACTCCGGACACCGCCGCCACCTACATTATACTTATGAACCCCTAATCTGCTGCCCCCAACATCGCCGCCACCTACATTATATTTATTTACCCCTAATCTGCCACCCCCAATGTCGCCGCCACCTACCTACACTTATTAACCCCTAATCTGCTGCACCCAACGTCGCCGGCACTATAATAAACATATTAACCCCTAAACCGCTGCACTCCCGCCTCGCAAACATTAGTTAAATATTAATCCCTAATCTGCCGTCCCTAACATTGCCGCCACCTACCTACATTTATTAACCCCTAATCTGCAGCCCCCAACGTCGCCGCCACTGTATTAAAGTTATTAACCCCTAAACCTGTCTAACCCTAAACCTAACACCCACTAACTTAAATATAATTTAAATAAATCTAAATAAATATTCCTATCATTAACTAAATTATTCCTATTTAAAAATAAATACTTACCTTTAAAATAAACCCTAAGATAGCTACAATATAGTTACATTGTATCTAGCTTAGGGTTTATTTTTATTTTACAGGCAAGTTTGTATTAATTTTAACTAGGTAGAATAGTTATTAAATAGTTATTAACTATTTAATAACTACCTAGCTAAAATAAATACAAATTTACCTGTAAAATAAAAACTAACCTAAGTTACACTAACACCTAACACTACACTATAATTAAATAAATTAACTAAATTAAATACAATTACCTAAATTAAATGAAATTAGCTAAAGTATCTAATATCTTGTACAAGATATGACGAGTCCACAGATTTCATCCTTACTTGTGGGATACAATACCAAAGCTACAGGACATGGATGAAAGGGAGGGAACAAGACAGGAACCTAAACGGAAGGCACCACTGCTTAAAGAACCTTTCTACCAAAAACAGCCTCAGAAGAAGCAAAAGTATCAAATTTGTAAAATTTGGAAAAAGTGTGAAGAGACGACCAAGTTGCAGCCTTGCAAATCTGTTCAACAGAAGCATCGTTTTTAAATGCCCATGAGGAAGCCACTGCCCTAGTAGAATGAGCCGTAATTCTTTGAGGAGACTGCTGTCCAGCAGTCTCATACGCCAGATGGATGATACTCTTCAGCCAAAAAGAAAGAGAGGTAGCCGTAGCTTTCTGACCCCTACGCTTTCCAGCAAAAACAATGAATAATGAAGATGATTGACAGAAATCCTTAGTTGCCTGCAAGTAAAACTTCAGGGCACGGACCACATCCAAGTTATGCAACAGACGCTCCTTCTTAGAAGAAAGATTTGGACATAAAGAAGGAACAACAATTTTCTGATTAATATTCTTATTTGAAACAACCTTAGGAAGGAACCCAGGTTTGGTACATAAAACTACCTTATCAGAATGAAAGATAAGATAAGGCGAGTCACATTGTAGTGCTGAAAGCTCAGAAACTCTAGGAACAGAAGAAATAGCAACCAAAAACAAAACTTTCCAAGATAACAACTTAATATCTATGGAATGCATGGGTTCAAACGGAACCCCTTGAAGAACACTAAGAACTAAATTCAAACTCCAGGGTGGAGCATTTGGTCTAAACACAGGCTTAATTCTGGTTAGAGCCTGACAAAAATACTGAACATCTGGAACATGTGCCAAACGTTTGTGCAGCAAAATAGACAAAGCAGAAATTTGTCCCTTTAAGGAACTCGCTGACAACCCTTTCTCCAATCCTTCTTGTAGAAAAGACAAAATCCTGGGAATCCTAATTTTACTCCATGAGTAGCCCTTGGATTCACACCAAAAAAGATATTTACGCCATATCTTATGATAGATCTTTCTAGTGACAGGCTTACGTGCCTGAATCAAAGTATCGATGACCGAATCAGAGAATCCCCGCTAAGATAACATCAAGCGTTCAATCTCCAAACAGTCAGCTGCAGAGAAATTAGATTTGGATGTTGGAAAGGTCCTTGAATGAGAAGGTCCTGTCTCACTGGAAGTTTCCACGGAGGTAGAGAGGACATGTCCACTAGATCTGCATACCAAGTCCTGCGTGGCCACGCAGGCACAATCAGAATTACTGAAGCTCTCTCCTGTTTGATCCGAGCAATCACGCGGGGAAGGAGAGAAAACGGTGGAAGCACAAAAGCTAGGTTGAACGACCAAGGCACTGCCAAGGCATCTATCAGTTCGGCCTGAGGATCCCTCGACCTGGATCTGTATCTTGGAAGCTTGGCATTCTGTCGAGACTCCATCAGATCCAATTCCGGTCTGCCCTATCGGAGAATCAGTGAGGCAAATACCTCCGGATGGAGTTCCCACTCCCCCGGTTGAAAAGCCTGTCGGCTTAAAAAATCCGCTTCCCAGTTGTCCACTCCTGGGATGTAGATTGCTGACAGATAACAAGAGTGGGCCTCCACCCATCAAATTATCTTGGATACTTCTGTCATCGCTAAGGAACTCCTCGTTCCTCCCTGATGATTGATGTAAGCCACAGTCGTGATGTTGTCCGACTGGAATCTGATGAATTTGGCTGAAACCAACTGAGGCCACGCCTGAAGCGCATTGAATATTGCTCTCAATTCCAGAATATTGATTGGAAGTAGAGACTCCACCTGAGTCCATACACCCTGAGCCTTCAGGGAATTCCAGACTGCACCCCAGCCTATTAGACTGGCGTCCGTTGTCACTATCACCCACAAGGGTCTGCGGAAACACGTCCCTTGGGACAGATGATCCGGCTACAACCACCAAGGAAGAGAGTCTCTGGTCTCCTGGTCCAGATTTATCTGAAATTCGCATAATCCCCATTCAACTGTCCGAGCATGCACAGTTGCAGTGGTCTGAGATGAAATCGAGCAAACAGAATGATGTCCATTGCCGCCACCATCAATCCAATTAACTCCATGCACTGAGCCACTGATGGCCGAGGATTGGACTGAAGAGCTCGGCATGTATTTAGAATCTTTGACTTTCTGACCTCTGTCAGAAAAATATTCATGGATATAGAATCTATCAGAGTTCCCAAGAAGGGGACCCTTGTCTGAGGAATTAGTGAACTCTTTTCTAGATTCACTTTCCATCCGTGAGTTCTCAGAAAAGACAGCACTGTGTCCGTATGAGAGCTTGTTAAATGATAAGTTGACGCCTGAATCAGAATATCGTCCAGACAAGGCGCCACTGCTATGCCCCGTGGCCTGAGAACCGCCAGAAGGAACCCTAGGACCTTTGTGAAGATCCTGGGTGCTGTGGTCAACCCGAAGGGAAGAGCCATGAACTGGTGATGATCTTTGTGAATTGGAATATGAAGGTATGCATCCTTCAAGTCCATGGTGGTCATATATTGACCCTCCTGGATCATTGGTAAAATTGTTCGGATAGTCTCCATCTTGAAAGATGGGACTCTGAGAAGCTTGTTTAGACTCTTGAGATCTAAAATAGATCTGAACTTTCCCTCTTTTTTGGTCTATCTGGTCTACAGACAATCGTATAAGAAGAAATCTCCCTCTTAGCAGAAAATTTTTTGAATTCCAGTTGATACCCGTTGGTCACGATTTCCAGTGCCCAGGGGTCCTGAACATCTCTTGCCCAAGCCTGGGCAAAGAAAGAGAGTCTGCCCCCTACTAGATCCAGTCCCGGATTGGGGGGGCGCCCCTTCATGCTGTCTTCGTAGTAGCAGCGGGCTTCTTGGGTTGCTTACCCGTGTTCCAAGCCTGGTTGGGTCTCCCTTCCTGCTTTGTGGAGGAAGAGGAAGAAGAGGGGAAGAGGGTACTCCTTTGAAATTCCAAAAGGAACGAAAATTATTTGGTTTACCCCTCATCTTAACAGACTTATCCTGAGGTAGAGCGTGACCTTTACCTCCAGTAATGTCAGAAATGATTTCCTTCAACTCAGGCCCGAATAGGGTCTTAAATAAAAAGAGAGAAGCGCTCAACCTGGAAACGAACAATAGCATAATAGCTTGTTCTATGGCTAGTTACCACCCAAGAAGCAGCCTCTTTTTGCTCAACATGTGCCTTTCACAGAGAAGAACTTTCCTGAAGCATATCAGTCTGATCCTGACTTCACAGTACAGTCCAGCCCCGAAATACCAGGCAATCCCTCTCTGAACGAGAGAAACAGCAAAACCCCAGACGTACGTTTTGGCCTATTGTGGGCCTCGTCAGTGAGGTGCAGCCATATCCCTCTAGGCACACTGAGCAATGGGTCCACGTCTGGATTCCCGCATCACACTTAGGGAGACTTCCCAAAATGTCATAATTTGCATAAATAAAAAGAGAGAAGCGCTCAACCTGGAAATGAACAATAGCATAATAGCTTGTTCTATGGCTAGTTACCACCCAAGAAGCAGCCTCTTTTTGCTCAACATGTGCCTTTCACAGAGGAGAACTTTCCTGAAGCATATCAGTCTGATCCTGACTTCACAGTACAGTCCAGCCCGAAATACCAGGCAATCCCTCTCTGAACGAGAGAAACAGCAAAACCCCAGACGTACGTTTCGGCCTATTGTGGGCCTCGTCAGTGAGGTGCAGCCATATCCCTCTAGGCACACTGAGCAACGGGTCCACGTCTGGATTCCCGCATCACACTTAGGGAGACTTCCCAAAATGTCATAATTTGCATAAATAAAAAGAGAGAAGCGCTCAACCTGGAAACGAACAATAGCATAATAGCTTGTTCTATGGCTAGTTACCACCCAAGAAGCAGCCTCTTTTTGCTCAACATGTGCCTTTCACAGAGAAGAACTTTCCTGAAGCATATCAGTCTGATCCTGACTTCACAGTACAGTCCAGCCCCGAAATACCAGGCAATCCCTCTCTGAACGAGAGAAACAGCAAAACCCCAGACGTACATTTCGTCCAATTGTGGGCCTCGTCAGTGAGGTGCAGCCATATCCCTCTAGGCACACTGAGCAACGGGTCCACGTCTGGATTCCCGCATCACACTTAGGGAGACTTCCCAAAATGTCATAATTTGCATAAATAAAAAGAGAGAAGCGCTCAACCTGGAAACGAACAATAGCATAATAGCTTGTTCTATGGCTAGTTACCACCCAAGAAGCAGCCTCTTTTTGCTCAACATGTGCCTTTCACAGAGAAGAACTTTCCTGAAGCATATCAGTCTGATCCTGACTTCACAGTACAGTCCAGCCCAGAAATACCAGGCAATCCCTCTCTAAACGAGAGAAACAGCAAAACCCCAGACGTACGTTTCCGCCTATTGTGGGCCTCGTCAGTGAGGTGCAGCCATAACCCTCTAGGCACACTGAGCAACGGGTCCACGTCTGGATTCCCGCATCACACTTAGGGAGACTTCCCAAAATGTCATAATTTGCATAAATAAAAAGAGAGAAGCGCTCAACCTGGAAACGAACAATAGCATAATAGCTTGTTCTATGGCTAGTTACCACCCAAGAAGCAGCCTCTTTTTGCTCAACATGTGCCTTTCACAGAGAAGAACTTTCCTGAAGCATATCAGTCTGATCCTGACTTCACAGTACAGTCCAGCCCCGAAATACCAATCAATCCCTCTCTGAACGAGAGAAACAGCAAAACCCCAGACGTACGTTTCGGCCTATTGTGAGCCTCGTCAGTGAGGTGCAGCCATATCCCTCTAGGCACACTGAGAAACGGGTCCACGTCTGGAATAGGGTCTTACCCTTGAAAGGAATCGCCAAGAGCTTTGATTTAGATGACACATCAGCAGACCACGATTTTAACCATAACGCTCTATGCGCTAAAATGGCAAATCCTGCATTTTTAGCCGCCAACTTACCAATTTGAAAGGCGGCATCAGTGATAAAAGAATTAGCTAGCTTGAGAGCCTTAATTCTATCTAAAATATCCTCTAAAGGGGTCTCAACTTTAAGAGACTCTTCCAAGGCGTCAAACCAGAAAGCCGCTGCAGTAGTAACTGGAACAATGCAGGCTGTCGGTTGTAGAAGAAAACCCTGATGAATAAATAACTTCTTTAGAAGACCCTCTAATTTCTTATCCATAGGGTCTTTGAAAGCACAACTGTCCTCAATAGGAATAGTTGTACGCTTATCCAGGGTAGAAATAGCTCCCTCCACCTTAGGGACAGTCTGCCAAGAGTCCCGAATGGTGTCTGATATGGGATACATTTTCCTAAAATTAGGAGGAGGAAAGAATGGTATACCCGGTCTGTCCCACTCCTTCTTAATAATCTCCGAGATTCTCTTAGGAACTGGAAAAACATCAGTGTAAACGGGTACTTCTAGATATTTGTCCATTTTACACAATTTCTCTGGTGGTACCATAATAGGGTCACAGTCGTCCAGAGTCGCTAAGACCTCCCGAAGTAACAGGTGGAGGTGTTCCAGCTTAAATTTAAAGGACATGATGTCCTAATCTGTCTGAGGCAACACACTTCCCGATTCTGAAAGTTCTCCCTCAGACAAAATTTCCCTGACCCCCAATTCAGATCCCTGTGAGGGTACATCGGAAATAGCCAACAAGGCATCAGAGGACTCAGTATTCACATTTATTCCTGTCCTACTGCGTTTACCCTGTAACACTGGTAACTTAGATAATACCTCTGTAAGGGTATTTGACATATAGCCATATCCTGCAGAGTAAAAGAATTAGACGCTGTTGAGGAACTCGGCGTCGCTTGGGTGGGCGTTAAAGGTTGTGACACTTGGGGAGAATTAGGCGGCATATCCTGATTCTCTTCAGGCTGAGAATCATCCTTAGGCACACGTTCTTTACATAAAATATGTTTTTTACATTTCAGTACAAGAGGTACACAAAGTAAGAGGGGGTTCCACAATGGCCTCTAAACACATAGAACAAGGAGTTTCCTCAAGTTCAGACATGTTAAACAGATTAGCAGTAGCCACAATGGACGTTTTTAACCTTATTTGTGGTGTCAAAGAATTTTTAGAAAAAAATTTACCATACAAATGCCCTTTTCAGGGCAATGGGGAGCTTAGGTTTTTTTAGATAGTATTTTATTTGGGGGGTTGGTTGTGTGGGTGGTGGGTTTTACTGTTGGGGGGTTGTTTGAATTTTTTTTTACAGGTAAAAGAGCTGATTACTTCCCTTTTAAGGGCTATTGGTAGTTTAATTTAGGCTAGGGTTTTTTATTTTGGGGGGCTTTTTTATTTTAATAGGGCTATTAGATTAGGTGTAATTAGTTTAAATTTCTGTAATTTGTTTATTATTTTCAGTAATTTAGTGGGGTTTTTTTGTACTTTAGCTAATTTAATTTAATTTAGTTAATTGTATTTAATTTAGTTAATTTATTTAATTATAGTGTAGTGTTAGGTTTTATTTTACAGGTAAATTTGTATTTATTTTAGCTAGGTAGTTAGTAAATAGTTAATAACTATTTACTAACTATTCTACCTAGTTAAAATAAATACAAACTTGCCTGTAAAATAAAAATAAACCCTAAGCTAGATACAATGTAACTATTAGTTATATTGTAGCTAGCTTATGGTTTATTTTATAGGTAAGTATTTATTTTTAAATAGGAATAATTTAGTTAATGATAGTAATATTTATTTAGATTTATTTAAATTATATTTAAGTTAGTTGGTGTTAGGTTTAGGGTTAGACTTAGGTTTAGGGGTTAATAACTTTAATATAGTGGCGGCGACGTTGGGGGCGGCAGATTAGCAGTTAATAAATGTAGGTAGGTGGCGGCGATGTTAGGGACGGCAGATTAGGGAGTTAATAATATTTAACTAATGTTTGCGAGGCGGGAGTGCGGCGGTTTAGGGGTTAATATGTTTATTATAGTTGTGGGTTAAGGTGGTGGGCAACAGATTAGGGGTTAATAAGTGTAGCTGGCTGGCGGTGACATTGGGGGGCGGCAGATTAGGGGTTAATAAATATAATGTAGGTGTCGGCGATGTTGGGGGCAGCAGATTAGGGGTTAATAAATATAATGTAGGTGGCGGCGGTGTCCAGAGCGGCAGATTAGGGGTTAAAATTTTTATTTTAGTATTTGCGATGCGGGAGGACCTCGGTTTAGGGGTTAATAGGTAGTTTATGGGTGTTAGTGTACTTTTTAGCACTTTAGTTATGAGTTATATGCTACGGCGTTGTACCATAAAACTCTAAACTACTGACTTTTAAATGCGTTAGGACTCTTGACAGGATAGGCTGCACTGCTCACTTTTTGGCCTCCAAGGACAGACTCATAATACCGGCACTATGGAAGTCCCATAGAAAAAAACTTTACAAAGTTTACCTAAGTCGTTTTGCGGTAACGTAAGGCTAAAGAAGTGTGCGGTGCCCCTAAACCTTCAAGACTCGTAATACCAGCGGGTGTAAAAAGCAGCGTTAGGACCTCTGAACGCTACTTTTTCAGCCTAACACACAACTCATAATCTAGCCGTAAGTTTTTAACACTGTAATTTTATTAGTGCAATTTACACAGCAAATCAAAAGCACCTATTGAATATACTAATGGAAGACATGTGTCAGGTCTCCATTGATGTGGAAAATAAGGAACAGGCCATTCACTGTGGAGAATATTGCTGGCTAAGGTAATTTTTCCATACTTAAAGGGACAGTCAAGTCCAAAAAAACCTTTCATTTTTCAAATAGGGCATGTAATTTTAAACAACTTTCCAATTTACTTTTATCAACAATTTTGCTTTGTTCTCTTGGTATTCTAGTTGAAAGCAAACCTAGGAAGGCACAAATTAAAATTTATAAGCCCTTGAAGGCCGCCTCTATTTTATTTACTTTTCACAGCAGGGGAGAGCTAGCTCTTGTAGGCCATATAGATAGCATTGTGATCACGCCCGTGGCTAGTGGCAGACACTGCACTAATTGGCTAAAATGCAAGTCAATAGATAATAACTAAAAGTCATGTGATTAGGAGCGGTCAGAAGATGCTTAGATACAAGTTAGTCACAGAAGTAAAAAGTGTATTAATATAACAGTGTTGATTTTGCAAAACTGGGGGATGGGTAATAAAGGGATTATCTATCCTTTTTAAACAACAAAAATTGTGGTGTTGACTGTCCCTTTAACTATGATGGAGGCACCCCAGCCTCTGAAGAACGTCAGCCAAGTGCAGTTTTTGTAGGTATTTTAAAGGAAAACTAGGCAACTTAAATAATGATTGTATATTGCAATTATAGTTTACTATACTTGAAAGAACCTCCACTATAAATGTGTTCCAAGGGATCCATTTTACCTGCAGGAGTATAATTACTTGTATAGCTCCTTCCCCTTTACTTTATCAAATGAAACAGCTGCTTTTGCCTGTTGAAACCACCACATATACTGAAAATGTAAATACTGCAGTATTGGCTATAGATGAAAGCAGTCTCCCAGTGGCGGTGGGACAGAGGAACCAGCACAATCTAAAGGGTGTTCCTCTAGCTGCTTGGAATACAATAAACTCTTTATCAGCTACTTGCCTGAGTACTTGGTAACCGATTTTGGGGTAGATCAGAATAGTATTACTATTGTGCGCTAACACCATTCATGTTAAATCAATAACACTTTTATTTTGCACTTATTTTACAAGCTGAAAGTGATATATTAGCATGCTAAAGTCTAGGGTACACTAAAATCTGCATGCTGCATACAGCAGGTGTGCTAAATAACTCACATTATAGACTTCTATGGGAGCGCAATGAAAAAGTAATGTTGGCTATATCTCGAACGCTAAGTCGAAGTTCAAGTAGTGGAGTTCTTCACTAAGTTTTATACTATGATTTTCTATTGAAATATATGATTAAAACCCACAAACACACATACATACTGTACATATACACACAAATGTACACACTCATACACTTTATGTCAAGGTATATGTAAGGTTAATAAATATATATTCTAATCATATATTTCAAGATTAATAAATATATATCTTTTTTTTTTTTGTTTAAATCATTTTTATTGAGGTTTATAAAGGAGTGACATACAAATAAAAGAAATATATAACATCACCTATTAAACTTAATTGTAGTAAAATATACAGTAGTTTCCACTTCCAAAGAAGTAGTAGTCCTTGGTATGTCACAATAAAAGTCCTAAAACAAAGCAGACCTCTTACATTTTTTACTTTTTTGTATTATAACATTTCTTCAATAATTAAATAACAATGAAACACAATACAAGTATGCCTATCGAAATATACATTATAAGGATGATTGAATGAATGAAAAAATGGATAGAGAAAGGAATAGAAATGGAAAGTGTTTGGTGGGTAATTGTATTTGCGGTATTTATCAAGGGAAACCACATGAAAACACTTCCAGCATGATGACGAATGCCAGAGTGTATTGATGGGGGGGGGAGGTGCGATATAAGAATATAGAAATTATTGTTATTATTGTGGGGACGGCAGAGTTCTTAAGCTAGCCACTATGGTCATAATTGACTTATGCTAATATGATGGGATTGCCAGCCTAACATGGTCTGAAAAGAATGATCTATAACATAAGTAAATATCTCGGGGTAGGGTAGAGGGAGCTGTTTGTAATGAGAGAGGTTTTTATAAAACGTATACAATAGTTTAATGTAATCGCAAAACATAAACATTATGTCCTCGAGAGTCATTTAACAATGAGGTAGTGTTAAGTATTGTGAAGAGCCATGAAGGTAGTGTGTCTGGGTTGAGAAGCAGTAACTGTCATATTACAGAGCATACAATATATATTTTTAAACTTGAAAACAAAGAAGAGAATCAAAGCAGCGCATCATGTACTATCCTCGTCATTTATCTAAGGTGTTAGGTGATAGCCATGAATGTCGGTATAAAAAGATTTTAACTATATATGAATGTTATTACACCGGTATCATGCTATAAGAGGGTTTGTGTTTCAATCGTCTGAGATAAACTTGCCCCGGGGCATGGGCCCTATACCCAAGGGCAGGCACGTCAACTATGACAGGTAAAGGTTTTAATGGTAGGTTGCTATTGAACTCTAAATGCAAAACTCAACAAACATAAGCAATATCTAGGTAAGGCTTAAGCAGAATTTCATCAGACATGAGTCGAAATTTATAATTCCCTGTGTAGTATAAGGAGCCTATCTACATCCTTACCAAAGAGCAGAGAGAGTGACATAAAACACTTAAATTCAAACCTATTTAGTGTCTTCACAAGGCACAAACCCAGAATGTGAAACAACACTCCCTGTTGGGAACCTGAGGGAAAGCTTTATATATAATATACCCAACATGTCCTGAAACAAAAGGCATCGTTAATTGTAAATATTATATAGCAGCGTTGACAGAATCAGTTAGAATAGCCGTCTCACCACAGTACAAACATAAGAAGTAAATCTGACATAGAACCTGAACCATTCAGCAGTAATGAAACCAGTAATTAAACTTGTAAATAAAACTAGGAATTCAGAAAATAGATATATCTAACTACACCATAATGGTGATCACTCGAACCAGCAGAAGTCCAGACAATAATAGTTCGCTCAACAGAGAGCTGTAATTTTCTCAGACGAAAGAGCTTAGCCTACCCCAACTGTCTGAATAGTCCCGGTAGTAGTGGCATGACAGATTCGGCCACATAATAGAGCACAACAAAAGTGCACAGCCTCCGATGTCGATAAGCAGCTCTCCCATGTAAAATAACAGGGCCTCACTTTCGCAGTCGCTACTACTGCATCACTCGCTGCAATATCAAGCTGGTCTCCCTTCTCTGCCAGCCGTTTCCCAAAACCTCCGTATGATAATAGGAGAGAGTCACGGACCATAGCGGACAGAATGCCGCTCATATTGGGTGGTAACGATAATTAGGGAGACATCTGACCCCTCCGGTAGTGAGGTGCTTTGCATAGACCAGTCCCCTTCATCTGATAGCAGTTAGGCTTTGCCATAACTAGAGTCAAAGAGGGAAGGCACGGATACTTCATTTAAATTGCCTTCAAAAGAGCCTTGTGGCTTCTCTGGGTTCTCAAGCTGCGTGTTAACTTGCGGTACCATCTCCATCACTTTTAGAAGTGCTAGCGTTAATTGTGAAAAGTGGACCTCTAGTAGTTTCGAGATTTCCTTATCCCATGAGGTCGCCGCCATCTTGGTTGTCTCAGATGCCATAATCTATATGGCTGGTCTTGCCAAAATGCCCGATCAAAGGAGGTAGATTCTTTACAGGCTCCCTGGCTCAAGCTTAGAATAGTTGAAGATACTGGGACTCGTCTCAGAAGAAATTTGAGGTGTAAAAGAGTTAAATAGGCCCCTTTCAGTATATCTAGAGCCGGGAGCTCCAAAGAAGTGCGACCATCCACCTCGGCGGCTGACTCCGCCCCCCAATAAATATATATCTTTAATCAGATATTTTGCTGTTCAGTAAAAAAAATGACTCATCTCATTCAGAAGAACTGACTTCAAACATGTTTAATTCTCCCCCACTTTTTCAATTACACAGGAAACTCTTAAAGATTACTTTTAAAGAGACATTCCTAGCTAAAGTGTGAACATAAAGCCCATAGCAAATTTGCTCTAAGCAACTTACAGTTTGAGACAGGATGAGTCATAAAAGGTAAATTAAGAGGATAGATTGTCAGATAGGTGACACCACACAGTGTATGGAGACGGGGCGTCTGGAATTTTCTTTGAAGCTTGATGAGATGGAAATTAGCTTACTGGAATCTCAAAGACACATGTTAAGGTGTGACTTTGAGATTTACTGAACATACAGCAAATAATCATTTTTTTTAATGCATGCCTCAGAATGTATTAAATATAGAAATTTGGGAAATTGTCTGATTCTCTATTATTACATGGATATTGGCTAAGCGTGATAGGTAACTGTTTTAGTCAGTCAAAAATGTTTAATAACCTCTGTATTGTTTGTATTTTTCAGACATATAATTTCAGATCTGCATGAAGAAGGTTCATACATCCAGGGCTTATTAGAAACATAAAATATGGTATATTCATGTTAGAACACAATGCAGACAGAACTATTGGAAATAAAAAATAGGCTGTTGTTTGTATAGAAATGCCAGGATACTGATAAAATTATAATACATTTTAAGCTAATAATTAGCAGTATTAAATTGCCTTAATATAATAAAATGTTAATAATATAACATATTTGGTATCAGAATAATCAGAAAAAATAACCTAATATTAACCATCTATAATTGGGGTTATATATAATTAATGCAAATAGTGTGATCTGATTAAATAACCATGTTATGAGAATAATTAACTTGTCAAAAATGTTTTAGAAATGTAAAGGTGAATTTGTTTTGTCTGTATGACTGCTGCCACCTAAGGGCCAATATCAGTATGACAGTTAAGGGAATTTAACTGTTCAAAAGATACGTTGCCATGGTAAACATGCTTCAACTCTAAGGGCAGACCAGGGACAAGCACAAGGGCCAATCCGAGACAAGGTTTCCATTTGGGCGTTTCCAATTTTACCAGTGAGGAGAACCCATATAAAGTTATTGCAAGATAGAGAAAAAATGATTTTTCTGCTGAGCTAAACTTGTAACTGGTTCCTTTTGGGCGCAAAATACCATTTATTCAAAGCAAAGCTGATCTATTCTTCTCATTGACTGCAAATTATACTTTTTGGTATTCTGAGGTGAAACAATTCCTATTAATGAATATTGGAGATCGATTGCTGTTTACCCTGGTAACGTATTCAAGATTATTGGTAAGAACATAATCAAGTTATAATAAATAGTTTTGAAGAGAATAGTCTGTATTTTTGCGTATATTAATAGCCCTGTGTAGGATAAAATTTATCTTTTGCATGCAAAACAATTTAAAACAAGCATTTACTATTGCTGTATGTAGCAGAGTTAAAGAAATAGTTTGGATTTTAAGCTAGTATTTCATAAGCCTATGTACTGTTTAAATTTGTATCTGGTAGACTAAGTAATTTATCTGTGCAAGTTCTGACATTTTAAATTAATATTGTATTAGGATAAATTGCAGTTAAATAACATAATATATATATTATCCTATTGTTTAAGAGCACTGTTTAGGATTGTATTGCTTGGATGTTAAAAGTTAAAGGTTTTAGTCCCATTGTGTTAACTGAATGAAAGGCTATTTGTAAATAAGGTTGGTTTTAAAGGTAAGCGTGTATGAACTTTGCATAGCATATTTAAATAATTTTCAAGCGCATATAATATTGTGTCATATTCTGGTATTGCAAATATATTTCAAAATGTTCATGGATATTAACTAAATAAAAGAGTTCAGGTATTTATATTAATTGTATGGTTTCTAGTAGATGCATGATTGGTTAAGGGTTTCTATTTTTAAGGATAATTATTATTTGTATTGTGTTATAACCCTGCCATAAGCTGATGTATTATTTGGAGAGCACTACTAAGATTTTCATAAATATACCTGCATAATATATTGGAGGCACTGCTGAGATTTATTAAAATCCATCATATTGATATCATATATTTGTAGTAAATAGAAATTATTATAAAAGAGAGAAAAAGTTTCATATTTCGATATTAATATTTTGAAGATATAATTTTTGAAAAATTGAAATATTGATTTTCATATTTTGAGATTGATATTAATATCTTGAAATATTATTAAAGATACATTTTTGAAAAAATAATCAAAATATTAATTTTTCATATTTCAAAATTAATCAAAATATTAATTTTTCATATTTTCAAAGTTAATCAAAAATATAAATTTTTCATATTTCGAAATATTAATTTTTCATATTTCAAAATTAATATTATTTAAAAAAAAAAAAATATATATATATATATATATATATATTTTTTTTTTTTCTCTCTTTTTATTGGCAAAAATTGTATTAGCGTTTTAATTTAACTGAATACTAAACCAATATAATAATGTCTGTAGCCAGAAGTGACTCATTTAATTCTATACATAGCGATGAAAATGGTCCCATTACAATACCCATTACTAAAGGTCAGGTCCTTAAGAAAGATATCTTAACTTGCATTAAAGGGAAGTTTAATATTGCGGGTGAATTAAATGATTTTATGGATATGCTTGAAACTAGGGCTAAAGCTATTACCATTAACAATAATATGTGGAATGAAGAGAATGAATTCTTCCAGGAATTATTAATGATTAATCAATGCAAGACTCTCAAAAAGCGAGACGAACTAATACTAAAATCTTGGCCCCTTTTAATATGCATTATTGACGAAATGTCGTTTTGTGTCATAGACAAACAATTGCAAATACAGGAGCTAGAAAATAGTATTCGTTCCTCACGCAGATGCGAAGAGGATTTTAAAATAGCCAAAAATAAAATGGATGAATTTGCCCAAAACCTAACCGCTTTAGATAAGCATAACATAGGCTTACTCGCACAGATACAAGATTTAAATAAACAGCTTGCACAAAGCCAGAGAGAATTAAGCGATTTAAAAAGGTCATATCGCCATAATGAAAACCCTTATATTAACAGTGAGAATAATGCAGATAATGCTAACTCCTTTAGCGAACGCGTCAGGGACGAGGTACAGAAATATATGGAACAGTATAGACAAATGACCCCTAATGGGTCAGAAATAGATTTCCCAAATAGGCAGTCACCTCATGATGTAAATCCAGAGGACTGCTGTAACGCAGCTGGTGCGGGGGAGGGAAAATCTAACAGAGAATCCCAAAGTAAGTCTGATAAAGTATATGATTCCAATAAAATAATCACCTTCGTACAACGTGCAGTACCTATATTCTCAAATAAGGGAACAACATCTGTAATTGATCATTTAGAGGCTTTTGAAAATGCGTTAGCTATAAAGAATGTTACAAGTGAGAAATTGAAGATTGAATTTCTGCCTTGGGTATTTGACAGTAAACATCACAAATTCTTTGCTTCACTAAAGGATATGAATATTCATTCCTGGAGTGGGATAAAACGTCAATGCAGAAAAGAATTCGGGCAATATCGCACTAAAACTGCCGCAAAAATAGCGGTATATGGTTTAAAGTGTCGTGCAAATCAGAGTCCAATCGAATTCCTTTCTGAATTGAAAAATACGTATAGTATGGCTGAAGATAACCCCAGATTTGATGGCTCAGAATTTGTAAATTTATTTTTTGAAGCACTGCCTACACCCATCAAAATTAACTTAGGTAGAGATTTTGATGAGGACTGCTCATTGGAATGGCTGATCAAAGAGAGTACAAAATTATACTCCATTCAGCAATCCAGTGAGCAGGGGGTTAAAAAGGAATCAAAACCCAAAATTGTGGCAGAAACTAGGGTGTCACCTAACCCCTCAATTTGGAGTCTTAACAGAAAACCTATGCGGAGGTGGCCAGTCAAAACAAGCCATCTCCACAGAGGTTTAACTCTGCCCCCTCCCCTACACGGGTTGAGGCGCAGGGGGACTATTACCAAAGTGGGGGACATAATCAGGTGAATAATTACTCACAGAATACTCACTCAGAGAATACTCACCAAATAATTGGTATTCGCGCAAGGGGAGATACAATAGACGGCGAAGATATTCTCAGGGTAACCAGACACCCCAGGTATATAATGCTCCCCAAAGTACCAATACTGAACACGCTGAACCCCAGGGGCAACCATGCAAGAATAGAAATAGCGGCCCTGATTCTGAGGGAACCCAATGGTCCAGGAATCATTATTATGGGGCACCAAGAGATAGGCCCAGGGGTAGAGGTAACTTGTACAATCAGGTAGATATGCTGTTTACCCAGTTAAATCGGTTGAGCAAATAATTCGCTAATATGAGTCAACCTTCTATGGCTCAGCAACCGAACAATACTTTTTTAGGGGTACAGCCAGTGGTCAGCAGTGGACAACAGACACAGTCATAAATACTGCAGTATCACCTTAAGGGGAGGGGAGAGATATAAAAAATCACCTGAAGGGGAGGGGAGAGATATACAAAATGCAATAATAATATCAATGATACTAATCATGTTCTCTCCCCACAGACCGGAAACGGACAATTTAGCTGTGATGACAAGCAACCTCGGCCTGAAAGCATTAACCAATCTTTCCCTTTGCAGCACTCCCTTAACCTTATTTCCACAGATGCAGTACACAAGAATCCAGCCGACCCTGTCATAGAGGAGACCGGTAGGTATGAAGCTTCTTCTGCATCGGAAAACATTGCGAATTCAGGTAACACGTGGCGAAGCCCACAGATGTATGATAACGCCAACTTTATGTGTGAAATGGTAGAAAATGCAGGAAGGTATTATGTATTAGTTGAGCTGCAAGATTCAGTCTCCAACCCTATCATGGGATTAATTGACACCGGATCTCAGGCAACTATCTTATCCCACAGGTACTACACACAGCTAAATGAGCTAACACCCCACAAACCTAAAATAAGAGAATTTGATGGTTCTCTAATAGGTGTTGGGGGTGACTCCCTAAAAGTTTACGGTACTGCCTGGTTAAAATTTAAATTGGGGAACAGGGTCATAAGACACCCTGTCATTATAGTGGATCTGCCAACTGATCGTTTAATTATTGGTAGTGATCTCCTGAAGCGATTAAGCACCATAATTGATTGCATAAATAATGTAATTTGGTCACAAGTTAAAAGGCCTATCAATTATGAAAAATCTGGTATATCTCGCACCCGACATAGCTGTCACGAGAAACCAGATGCTGTGGAGATTCATTTCAGGAATAACTCTGTACCTGAAATCACTATTCTACAAATAGATGATCAGACTCCTTTTAGTGGCTCTGATGGTAATACTTTTAAAATTTTGCCTGGAAAGATAGCGAATATTTCCCTAGATGGCGATGTATTAACCATATCACTCCACAAGGGGGATCATAGAATCCCTAAGGGGGGAGGCCACGCTCAATACCTCACAGGGATTGAGAGAGTTAAAGAGGATCTATTTATCCCTATACAAATGCATGACCTTGGTACAACAAAATATGCAAAGTTGAGTTTAAAACAGGAAGCTAGCTATATAAGTGAAGGTTTATTAGCGCAAATAGCTGAACCTAAAGTGATTAAATATCTTTCTCCCCAAGACCACTGTGTCCACAACCTGGATAACTGGTCTGAAAGCTATAATATCACAGCTAAGTGCTTATTATCTATCTCTATTTGTAATAAGTCAGTGAAGCACCTGTTTTTAGTTTAAAATACTCCCCATAATCAAATATACATTGGAAATTATATCTTACATAGATATGCCATACAAATAGACTTGATTAACTCTTGCCTCTGGAGCAGGTTAAAGGGGGACCCTGAAGTATTTCAGGATGAAAATGCAGCCCTGAAATCAAACCAGCAATTGCCATATGCTGTGAATATACGGGTATCTAGCTATGTTATAATTCCTGCTGGGGCTGATAAATTTCTTTTACCCTTACAGGTAAAGAGAGGTCAGAAATTAAAAACTTCTGAAACACTGATTTGCCTCTCCCATAGAATACAACATCTGGGTGTCACAGTAACCTACACTCCTATGGTGAATATTGGAACTGTTCCAATACATATTATTGTGCATAACATGACCCCACAGGATATAACATTATCCAAGGGAACTACCATAGGATATGCACTGGAATCAAGTTATTACACTTTTGGATTCCAGAATAATGTAATTGGGCTAATACCTGAAGGATACTCAACTGAAGAACAATTAATAGAACAATCCTTTGCATCTATGCCAGAGGGTCTATTTAATATTCGGTCTATTTATCCCTTCAGCTCAGAGGAAGGCATCTGTAAAATTGAAGAAGCCTCTCTAGTGTTTGATCAGCCAATCAAACAACAAGATTACCCCAATTCCCAGAGTCATGGGGGCAATATAAACAATAATCAAGGGGATCTCACCTCTAGATTGGAAGCAGCCTATGAAATAGGACAGCCTGAAATCTTTCCAGGATTTCAGCAAATAGTCGAAGAGCAAATATTCTTAGCTAATGATGAAACAGCCCTGAGTAGGCTGAGAAACGCGTCGCTGTATTAATAAAGTTTTTATATAATTATATATACTTGCTATTGTGTGGTACATCACTTTAAGTGAAAACTTCTTTTCTGTTTCTGGTATTTGCAGTAGTCTACTTGGCGACACTGTGGTTCCAGTTTGCTGAAATTGCACCTTCAGGTGCTGACTATCTTGTAAGTGCAAACATTTGGGTTCATCTATTCTTGTCCAGATGATATTTGGCCATGTTGGTTTGCTTTTTCTTGCTCATTTAGGCATATGAATTCTGGGTTCTCTGAGGATATTCAACTGCTTCTATGCCAAGGATACATTGTGCTGGACCACTGCAAAGTTTCAGCCTGCTCCATTCGCACCAGCTGGGTGCTTTTTGTTTGTGAGTAATTTTATTCTTCTGTGCTGCTGTTCTCATTTGTATTGGCGATATTAGGCCATGGTGGCGCCTCTGTGTTTTACTCTTTTCCAGATTCTATACATCAGGACAGCCATCCTTTGACAGAGTGCTGCCTCCATGTTTGGATTACTGTATCACCTTGGATATATAGACTTTTATACATTTTATTTATCTTCTGGGTTTGTTTTTTTATTTATATTTTTCCAAATTTTCAATTTTTCTCATTTTTTTTATATATATGTATGTATATATATTGTTTTCTGTTATTCTGCACGCACTGCATATCCTGCTGACAATACCATATGGTTAGTGTATAATACACAATTGTATGATCACCCATTTAAGAGATTTTTATAAGTCCCTCACATATCTGCTTTGACTATTTATAATAAGGAAGCGCCCCCTAAGGGTGTGATGTGTTGTTAGTTCACATCACTCTCTTTTATTTTTCATTGTATAATCCTTAGCTAATGGCTGTTCCAGCGATGATGAACGCCAAAAGCTGCGAGAACTCCTGATGGAATACAAGGATATTTTTGCTAAGGATTCTTATGACTGTGGTACTACAGACTTGCACATTGCAAGAATACAAACAGATCCCGATGCACCACCTGTATTTGTCAAACAATACAGACTTCCCTTAGCCTCATATGATTCTCTTGCAGAGATCATAAGGAATTTGGAAGAAAGAGGTATTATCAGACAGGTGCACAGCTCATATAATAATCCTATTCTAGGTGTTCTCAAGCCCAGTGGACAATGGCGTTTGTGTGCTGGTTTAAGACAGCTAAACAAACAAGTGTACATGTCTGGCTGGCCTGTACCATACATTGACCAGTGCCTAGCACAAATGCAGGGATCCAAAATATTCACTGCCATTGATTGTGCACAGGGATATTGGACCATAAAGGTACATGAAGAGGACCAATATAACCTAGCATTCTCCTTCCAAAAGGTCCAATATGCATTTCAAAGACTTCCTTTTGGATACATAAATTCTGGACATGAATTTGCTGTATTCATGCATAAGGCTATGCCTGATGCACTGGAAAGGGGGACTTTATCTTATGTTGATGATGTTTTAATCAAAAGCACAGACTTTGAAAAACACATTGCAGAGATTAAACATGTCCTCAGCCAACTTAAAAGGGCAGGTGTCAAATTATCCCTACAAAAAGCTCAATGGTGCCGCACTCGTGTAAACTTCTTGGGACATGAAGTTACCTCTGAAGGATTGAATCCTCAGAAGAAAAAGGTGGAAGCTATAGTGAATTCTAAAAACCCAACTAACTTAAAGGAATTGAGATCCTTCCTGGGTATGACTAATTATTCTTGCAAATTCATTGATAATTATGCGGAATTAGCTAAACCACTACTACTTCTTCTAAAGAAAGATGTGAAATGGCACTGGAGTGAGTCTCAAGAGACAGCCATCAGAGAGCTGAAGAGAAAACTCACTCAAGCACCGTGCCTAGCATACCCTGAGGGAGTTAAACCTTTCTTCTTAGAAACAGGTTACACAGATGTAAGCATGAGTGCTGTTTTATACCAAAAGCATGATAATTTAAACAAAGCCATTGCTTACGCGAGCAAAAATCTATCCCCAGTAGAAATAAAGTTTAACGATTGCGAAAAAGCCCTCTTATCTACTGTATGGGCTCTACAAAATTTCCGCAGCTATATACAGGGCGAGAAAATTGTTGTAGAAACGGCCCACCAGCCTTTGCTATATTTGCAAAGTGAGAGAATAAGAGATGGGAATTTGTCAAATAGCAGCATAACAGTGTGGACTCTTTCCTTACAAGGCTGGCCCTTAAAAATTTGCTACAAGCAGAATAAAAAGAATCCAGTCGCACAAGGGCTTGCTGAGCTCCACGACTGTACTGTTAGAGATCCTGGGGAAGAATTATCAGAAGATGATTTTCTGGAGGAACAATTGCTTTCCCCATATAAAATATACAATGAGGACCATTACCTTGGGTGTATGTTGATGGTTGTTCTTACCATGCCACTATTGATAATGAGCGCAGATTAGTCGCTGGCATTGGTATAACTGGGGCAAATGGATTCCCAAATATATCTATAGGTTTCAACATTGGACCAAGATCCAGTCAAGTTGCAGAACTAACTGCTGTTTTCAAAACCAATGAAATGGCTATTGAACATTGTATTCATGAATTTGTGATCATAACTGACTCAAATTATGTGCGTGACAGTTTTGTTGAATACCTGCCAACTTGGAAAAGAAATGGCATGCAGAAAAGCAATAACAAACCAGTCAAGCATGGCAAGTTGTTCTGCGAGATTGATAATCTGGTGGTATCCAATGATTTAACCATACACTGGAAAAAGACCAAGGATCATTCCAGAGTTCTAGGTCCGGATAAGGAAGGCAATGACCTTGCGGATTCATTAGCCAAACAAGAAGCCATAACTGGAGAACTCCTTAATATTGACCACTTAATGGGTGCAATTCAGGTAGAAGCCATTACCAGAAACCCGGCAAAACAACAGAGTGAGCCTAACTTGGTACAATGGTGTCAGGATTTTCCTAGTGAGGACCTGATTACTAGTCAAAAAGAAGACCCCATTGTAGGCATCTTCTATAAACACATAGAAGATCCTGAAAGCAACCCCATCTCAAAAGATGATTGTATTGGCAAAGAAGATCTTAGAATCTTAATAAAATCGAGATCACAATTCAAGTTACAGGATGGTTTGTTAATTAGAACCTCCAAAACTGGCATCCAGCAGTGGGTAGCACCCACCAAGTTCAGAGGTCTAATGCTTCAACATGCCCATGATGCTCCCACATCTGGTCATCGTGGTGCCAAACTCACGTATGAAATATTACGTGATTACGCTTTTTGGCCACTCATGTTGAAAGATGTTCAAACCTACTGTCAAGGGTGTTTAATCTGCCCACAGTTCCAACCCACTGCACCAACGCATAGAGCGCCATTGCAGAAAAGGGGGATGGTAATGCCATGGTCAGATATACAAATTGATTTTATTGGTCATCAAGAGGTAACAAATACATGTTAACCGTGACATGCCTGTTCACTTAATGGGTAGAGTGCATCAGTGCACCTAACAATAGTGCTGAAACATGCGCAGCATTGCTCATCAACCACGTATTTTCCAGATTTGGTTTACCCCAAAGAATCGAGTCAGATCGGGGGACCCACTTCACTAGCGAAGTGATGACCAAAATGTGGAAAATACTAGGGGTTAAAAGAAAGCTCCATATTGCTTATAGAGCTGCCTCAAGTGGTGGTGTAGAGCGTTACAACCAGTCCATTGTGAAAATCCTCAAAAAGTTTGTGAGTGAAACGGGTAAAGACTGGGATGTAAAACTACCTCTAGTCCTAATGGCATTAAGAGCAACTCCAAGTAGTGCTACCAAGATGTCATCTTTTGAGCTGATGACTGGTAGAAGAATGGTTCTACCTCAGCATCTGCTGTACCGTACATCAGACCAAAACTTGATAAATGCTGCCAATACACATCAATATGTGGAGAACCTAAGAAAGCACCTGCAATATGCCTTTGCATTTGCTGAAAGGAATTTAGAAAGAGCCGCAATTGCCACTAAAACCTATTATGATCTCAAAACGTCCAAAAGGGAATATGAAATAAATGATAAAGTTTATCTTTATAACTTTGGAAGAGATCAGGTTAGGGAGAAGAAATTTCTTCCCTCATGGAAAGGTCCTTATGTCATTACTGACAAAATATCTCCAGTGGACTATAAAATAAGGCTCCCCAAAAATGAAAGTTTCATAGATGAATGGGTCCATATCAATCAATTGCGGGCATGTCATCCCAGATCCCAACATCAAGTCATAGAGGGAGAATGAAGTGTCATATCCCCAAATGCACTAAAGACATACTGTAGTTTAAAGATGACCAGCTGATGAACGTGAAGGCTCAAAAAAAAATGACAGACTTTCTACATAGAAGACTGTCCATGATATGCACGGCCAACATCCTCACCAAATACCATTGACTTTAAGCCAATTTAAATACATGTGTCCTACATCTATTTAAAATTGGAATGGGGATTTATGCCAAGGTATATGTAAGGTTAATAAATATATATTCTAATCATATATTTCAAGATTAATAAATATATATCTTTAATCAGATATTTTGCTGGTCAGTAAAAAAATGACTCATCTCATTCAGAAGAACTGACTTCAAACATGTTTAATTCTCCCCCACTTTTTCAATTACACAGGAAACTCTTAAAGATTACTGTAAAAGAGACATTCCTAGCTAAAGTGTGAACATGAAGCCCATAGCAAATTTGCTCTAATCAACTTACAGTTTAAGACAGGATGAGTCATAAAAGGTAAATTAAGAGGATAGATTGTCAGATAGGTGACACCACACAGTGTATGGAGACGGGGCGTCTGGAATTTTCTTTGAAGCTTGATGAGATGGAAATTAGCTTACTGGAATCTCAAAGACACATGTTAAGGTGTGACTTTGAGATTTACTGAACATACAGCAAATAATCATTTTTTTTAATGCATGCCTAAGAATGTATTAAATATAGAAATTTGGGAAATTGATTCTCTATTATTACATGGATATTTGCTAAGCGTGATAGGTAACTGTTTTAGTCAGTCAAAAATGTTTAATAACCTCTGTATTGTTTGTATTTTTCAGACATATAATTTCAGATCTGCATGAAGAAGGTTCATACATCCAGGGCTTATTAGAAACATAAAATATGGTATATTCATGTTAGAACACAATGCAGACAGAACTATTGGAAATAAAAAATAGGCTGTTATTTGTATAGAAATGCCAGGATACTGATAAAAGTATAATACATTTTAAGCTAATAATTAGCAGTATTAAATTGCCTTAATATAATAAAATGTTAATAATATAACATATTTGGTATCAGAATAATCAGAAAAAATAACCTAATATTAACCATCTATAATTGGGGTTATATATAATTAATGCAAAGAGTGTGATCTGATTATATAACCATGTTATGAGAATAATTAACTTGTCAAAAATGTTTTAGAAATGTAAAGGTGAATTTGTTTTGTCTGTATGACTGCTGCCACCTAAGGGCCAATACCGGTATGACAGTTAAGGGAATTTAACTGTTCAAAAGATACGTTGCCATGGTAAACATGCTTCAACTCTAAGGGCGGACCAGGGACAAGCACGAGGGCCAATCCGAGACAAGGTTTCCATTTGGGCATTTCCAATTTCAGCAGTGAGGAGAACCCATATAAAGTTATTGCAAGATAGAGAGAAAAAGATTTTTCTGCTGAGCTAAACTTGTAACTGGTTCCTGTTGGGCGTGAAATACCATTTATTCAAAGCAAAGCTGATCTATTCTTCTCATTGACTGCAAATTATACTTTTTGGTATTCTGAGGTGAAACAATTCCTATTAATGAATATTGGAGATCGATTGCTGTTTACCCTGGTAACGTATTCAAGATTATTGGTAAGAACATAATCAAGTTATAATAAATAGATTTGAAGAGAATAGTCTGTATTTTTGCGTATATTCATAGCCCTGTGTAGGATAAAATTTATCTTTTGCATGCAAAACAATTTAAAACAAGCATTTACTATTGCTGTATGTAGCAGAGTTAAAGAAATAGTTTGGATTTTAAGCTAGTATTTCATAAGCCTATGTATTGTTTAAATTTGTATCTGGTAGACTAAATAATTTATCTGTGCAAGTTCTGACGTTTTAAATTAATATTGTATTAGGATAAATTGCAGTTAAATAGCATAATATATATATTATCCTATTGTTTAAGAGCACTGTTTAGGATTGTATTGCGTGGATGTTAAAAGTTAAAGGTTTTAGTCCCATTGTGTTAACTGAATGAAAGGCTATTTGTAAATAAGGTTGGTTTTAAAGGTAAGCGTGTATGAACTTTGCATAGCATATTTAAATAATTTTCAAGCGCATATAATATTGTGTCATATTCTGGTATTGCAAATATATTTCAAAATGTTCATGGATATTAACTAAATAAAAGAGTTCAGGTATTTATATTAATTGTATGGTTTCTAGTAGATGCATGATTGGTTAAGGGTTTCTATTTTTAAGGATAATTATTATTTGTATTTTGTTATAACCCTGCCATAAGCTGATGTATTATTTGGAGAGCACTACTTAGATTTTCATAAATA
The DNA here is from genome assembly GCF_027579735.1 of Bombina bombina. Classification (NCBI taxonomy): domain Eukaryota; kingdom Metazoa; phylum Chordata; class Amphibia; order Anura; family Bombinatoridae; genus Bombina; species Bombina bombina. The sequence continues at coordinate 134,333,947 of NC_069501.1, read as the reverse complement.
TACTGACAATACATATACACACGCACACATACATTACACATATACACACGCACATACAAACACATATACACACACATACACACATGCACACATACATTCACATATAAACCCACACATAATTACACATATACACATACATACACATATACATACACACACATACATACACACGCACATACATACACACACACAAATGTACACACCCATACAAATATACACAGACATACATAAACATATACACACACATACATATACGCACACATATACACACACACACACGCACACATACATACACATATACACACACAAATGTACACACACATAAATGTACACACCCATAGACATATACACAGACATACATAAACATATACACACACGCACACATACATACGCACACATATACACACACATGCACACATACATACACATATACACACACAAATGTACACACCCATACACACACACAAATGTACACACCCATACACATATATACACACACATATGAACACATACACACACACATACACAAACACACACTCATACATACATATATAGTCATACACACACATACACATACATACATAAACATATACACACACTCACAAACACATGCAATGACATATACACACACGCACACATACATAGACATATACACACACACACACATAAACACATACATACACATTTACACACACACGCACACATAAATACACATATACACACACGCACAAACACACACACATAAACACACACACATACATACACATATACATAAACACATACATACACATATACACACACACATAAACACGGTTGTTATACATTCTTTTTAAACATGTTTTTTTCCTTTTGCAAGGTTTTGGTCTAGAATCAAGTGCAGGATATTATTTCACAGAACAAAATGCCCATGGCTTTTCAAGTTAAGTGGGCTTTAAAACTGTTCTCACACTGTAAAACATGCTTTTGTAAAATGGTGAGATTTTTAACATTGAAACTATTGAGCTACTTAAGTCCCACAAAACTGTATGTTTTTGTTGTACAGAATGGGATTTACTTAGGCCTAGATTTAGAGTTTTGTCGGTAAGGACCCGCGTAGCTAACGCCGGCTTTTTTCTGGCCGCACCATAAAAATAACTCTGGTATTGAGAGTCCACATAAAGGCTGCGTTAGGCTCCAAAAAAGGAGCGTAGAGCATTTTTAACGCAGCTTCAACTCTCGATACCAGAGTTGCTTACGCAAGCGGCCGGCCTAAAAAACGTGCTCGTGCACGATTCCCCCATAGAAAACAATGGGGCTGTTTGAGCTGAAAAAAAACCTAACACCTGCAAAAAAGCCGCGTTCAGCTCCTAACGCAGCCCCATTGTTTGCTATGCGGAAACACTTCCTAAGTCTGCACCTAACACTCTAACATGTACCCCGAGTCTAAACACCCCTAACCTTACACTTATTAACCCCTAATCTGCCGCCCCCGCTATCGCTGACCCCTGCATATTATTATTAACCCCTAATCTGCCGCTCCGTAAACCGCCGCTACTTACATTATCCCTATGTACCCCTAATCTGCTGCCCTAACATCGCCGACCCCTATATTATATTTATTAACCCCTAATCTGCCCCCCACAACGTCGCCTCCACCTGCCTACACTTATTAACCCCTAATCTGCCGAGCGGACCTGAGCGCTACTATAATAAAGTTATTAACCCCTAATCCACCTCACTAACCCTATAATAAATAGTATTAACCTCTAATCTGCCCTCCCTAACATCGCCGACACCTAACTTCAATTATTAACCCCTAATCTGCCGACTGGAGCTCACCGCTATTCTAATAAATGTATTAACCCCTAAAGCTAAGTCTAACCCTAACACTAACACCCCCCTAAATTAAATTAAATATAATTATAATCTAACGAAATTAATTAACTCTTATTAAATAAATTATTCCTATTTAAAGCTAAATACTTACCTGTAAAATAAATCCTAATATAGCTACAATATAAATTATAATTACATTGTAGCTATTTTAGGATTAATATTTATTTTACAGGGAACTTTGTAATTATTTTAACCATGTACAATAGCTATTAAATAGTTAAGAAATATTTAATAGTTACCTAGTTAAAATAATTACAACATTACCTGTAAAATAAATCCTAACCTAAGTTACAATTAAACCTAACACTATACTATCATTAAATTAATTAAATAAAATACCTACAATTATCTACAATTAACCCTAACACTACACTATCAATACATTAATTAAATACAATATCTACAAATAACTACAATGAAATAAACTAACTAAAGTACAAAAAATAAAAAAGAACTAAGTTACAAAAAATAAAAAAATATTCACAAACATAAGAAAAATATTACAACAATTTTAAACTAATTACACCTACTCTAAGCCCCCTAATAAAATAACAAAGCCCCCCAAAATAAAAAATGCCCTACCCTATTCTAAATTACTAAAGTTAAAAGCTCTTTTACCTTACCAGCCCTGAACAGGGCCCTTTGCGGGGCATGCCCCAAGAAGTTCAGCTCTTTTGCCTGTAAAAAAAACATACAATACCCCCCCCCAACATTACAACCCACCACCCACATACCCCTAATCTAACCCAAACCCCCCTTAAATAAACCTAGCACTAAGCCCCTGAAGATCATCCTACCTTGTCTTCACCATACCAGGTTCACCGATCCGTCCTGAAGAGCTCCTCCGATGTCCTGATCCAAGCCCAAGCGGGGGGCTGAAGATGTCCATGATCCGGTAGAAGTCTTCATTCAAGCGGGGCAGAAGAGGTCTTCCATCCGATTGAAGTCTTCATCCAAGCGGGGCAGAAGAGGTCTTCCATCCGATTGAAGTCTTCATCTAGGTGGCATCTTCTATCGACATCCATCTGGAGCGGAGCGGCAGCATCCTGAAGACCTCCGACGCGGAACATCCATCCTGGCCGACGACTGAACGACGAATGACGGTTCCTTTAAATGACGTCATCCAAGATGGCGTCCCTCGAATTCCGATTGGCTGATAGGATTCTATCAGCCAATCGGAATTAAGGTAGGAATATTCTGATTGGCTGAGGGAATCAGCCAATCAGAATCAAGTTCAATCCGATTGGCTGATTGGATACATAGGTACATAGGCAGTTTATGGGTGTTAGTGTACTTTGGAGTACAGTAGTTAAGAGCTTTATAAACCGGCGTTAGCCCAGAAAGCTCTTAACTACTGACTTTTTTCCTGCGTCTGGAGTTTTGTCGTTAGATTTCTAACGCTCACTTCAGACACGACTCGGAGTTAGAAAAATCCCATTGAAAAGATAGGATACGCAATTGATGTAAGGGGATCTGCGGTATGGAAAAGTCGCGGCTGAAAAGTGAGCGTTAGACCCTTTTTTGAGTGACTCCAAATACCAGAGTTAGCCTAAAACCAGCGTTAGGAGCCTCTAACGCTGGTTTTCACGGCTAACGCCAAACTCCAAATCTAGGCCTTAGAGAATAATAATAGCACTCCCCTTGTAATCTAAGCCTTCGTATTTACCTCTCAACATACATAGCTCCATAAAACCATCTATAAAAATCCTATCCAAGTAGGATATTAAAACATATTGTCATATTTGAATTACGTAAACATCCATTCCCTGAAGGTCATTTCCTTGATGGTCCAGGGTACGGAGGAGGTGAAGGATACTGCATAGGCATTTGTTGGGTGGGGGTGTATGGAGGAGGTAGATCCAGTGGATATTCCATCTCATATTCATAGCTGTATGGTGGTGGAGCACCCGAATAAAGAGAAACAATATCTGCATAAAAATACTACTGTTATTAATCGAAAATAGTATGGTCATATTAAATCAAAGATTGCTTGATATCCTACTCATGAATGTATGGCTGATAAAATGTTTAATAATGTGCAATAAAAACTTTAAATTATGCTTACCTGATAATTCATTAATTTTGGGAAACACAGACCCTGGCCACCAGGAGGAGGCAAAGACACCCCAGCCAAAGGCTTAAATACCTCCCCCACTCCCCTTATCCCCCAGTCATTCTGCCAAGGGAACAAGGAACAGTAGAAGAAATATTAGGGTGAAAAAAAGGTGCAAGAAGAACAAAAAATACACTTATACACACACAAACACACACAAACACATACACACACACATAAACACACACACAATATACATACACATATACACACACACAAACACATATACACACACATAAACACACACACACACACATACATAAACACACACACACATACATAAACACACACACATACATACACATATACACATATACACACATAAACACACACACATACATACACATATACACACACAAACACATACACACATACATAAACACACACATACATACACATATACACACATAAACACACACACATACATATACATATACACACACACATATACACACACACATACATACACACACACAAACACACACACATACATATTCATATACACACACACATATACACACACACATACATACACATACACAAACACACACACACATACACATATACACACATAAACACACACATATACACACACACATACATACACACATATACACACACACATACATACACACAAACACACACACATACATACATACACACATACACACACACACACATAAACACACACACACATACATAAACACACACATACATACATAAACACACACATACATACACATATACATACATAAACACACACATACATACACATATACACACACACATAAACATACACACATACATACACACACACAAACACACACACACATACATACACATATACACACACACAAACACACAAACATACATACACATATACACACACACATATACCCCCACACAAACACACATACACATATACACACACACAAACACACACACATACATACACATATACACACACACATATACACACACACATATACACACACACAAACACACACACATACATACACATATACACACACACACACACATATACACACACAAATATACACATACATACACATATACACACACACATATACACACACACAAACACACACACATACATACACATATACACACACACACATATACACACACACATACATATACATAAACACACACACATATACACACACACAAACACACACACATACATACACAAACACACACAGATACATAAACACATTTGAGTGCTTACCAGTCCAGCACTTACTCCTATACCATATCCCTTTAAATCACTGTTAAAACAGTTTTTGCAATAATAAACCTTTATTTTACATTTAACATGTATAAATATGAGTAAAATACTTGATTTTAAAATATTATACATGTGTTTTGTTATTCATATTTTCGCTTTACTTCAGGGGGCATATTTATCAAGCTCCGTATGGAGCTTGATGACCCTTGTTTCCGGCGAGCCTGGAAACAGAAGTTATGAAACAGCGGTCTAAAGACAGCTGCTCCATAACTTATCCGCCTGCTTTGTGGCCGCAGATAGAAATCAACCCGATCGAATATGATCGGGTTGATTGACAACCCTGCTAGCGGCGGCGAATCTGCAGGGGGCGGCATCGCACCAGCAGTTCACAAGAACTGCTGGTGCAATGATAAATGCCGACAGGGTATGCAGTCAGTATTTATCGATGTGCGGCGGACATGATACGCTACTTCGTATCATGTCTGCTCGCACATTGATAAATATGCCCCCAGGTCTCTAAAATAACTTTACTTCAGGGGGCATTTTTTATCAAAGTGCAAGCGGACATAATACAATGTAGCGTATCATGTCCGCTGCACATCGATATCATTTATTTATTTATTTATCATTGCACCAGCAGTTCACAAGAACTGCTTGTGCAATACCGCCCCCTGCAAATTAGCGGCCAATCCGCTAGCAGGAGGTGTCAATCAACCCGATCGTATTCAATCGGGTTGATTTCTGTCCGCCGCCTCAGAGCAGGCGGACAAGTTATAGAGCATCGGAGCTTGATAATTCGTCCCCCAGGTCTCTTAAATTTCCCAGCACTATTTTTTGTATAGTTTAAGTTTAAAGTGCTGACGTGATTTAACAAATCAGGGGTTATTCATACAAAACACCTCTTTTTTTTCTATGTGAGTTATCATTATTACTGTGGGGAAATAAAAACTGAAGCTGATAAACCAAATGTTTGCTGTGGCCAGCCAATAACAGTGTTTCACAGCAAACATGAAATATTATGCCAAGTAACTGAACATCTATGTAATTATTAGTTACCATGTGCCGAAACTCATTTAAAATCTCATTAACATGACTAGTGTAGCCATTGAGGATTATATATACAAACTCCTGGAGAATATGATGAGGAAGATCACAGAAAAACTTCAGATAAAAAAAATAAAATAAAAAATATTATTTAACATTTCCAACTCTCATGATCAACTAAACTGGTATGTAAGCTTCAAACCATGCTTTGTTTCTTCAAAATGTTGTATGAATCATGGTGGTAAAACAGACTGGTCTTGAAATGTGAAACGTAAACTGAAAGTTATAGGCCACTGGTTTTCAAACCTGTCCTCGGGCCTCCCTAACATGCCACATTTTGAGGATATCTGAACTGCACTGCAGGTGAAATAATCAGCTGATTAGTAAACGTGGTTATTTGACCTGCTCTCACCCAAGGTAATCCTGAAAATTTGGCCCGCTAGGGAGGCCTGAGGACAGGTTTGAAAACAAGTGGTATAGGCTGTAAAAAAGCAGAACAGGTACGCAATAAAATGTTCATTTTCAATTGTTCTTTCTAAGTATTGGGATTTGGTATACAGACAGAGATAACATGGAGAAACGTGTGTGTACATAGAAAGTGATAACATAAGGACATCTGATTTAGCTACAAGCTCAACCTATTTATATGGGTTGTGGTTTCAAAGAACAAAACCAGCAATTTAAAAACATAAACATTAAGAAGCAATTTCTCATACATTTTATACTCTGCAGCTGGTATAATAAGTGATTGAAAACACATTAAAGGGCCACTAAACCCAAAATCTTTCTTTCATGATTCAGATAGAGAATAGAAATTTAAACAACATTACAATTTACTTTCATTATTTATTTTGCTTCATTTTTTAAATATCCTTAGTTGAAGAAAAAGCAATGCACATGGTGAGCCAATCACACGAGGCTTATATGTGCAGCAACCAATCAGCAGCTAGTGAGCATATCTAGATATGCTTTTCATCAAAGAATATCAAGAGAATAAAACAAATTAGATAATATAAGTAAATTAGAAAGATGTTTAAAATTGCATTCTCTTTCTAAATCATAAAAGAAAAAATGTGGGTGGCATGTCCCTTTAAGGGAAAAGCAATTTTTATAGTACACTGTCCCTTTAATACATTTGCGTGATTCATCTTCCATCTTCTATATTAAGCAAAAGAAATAGCAATCCCTCATGACAAACACCATAAACTACTGGTCTTTGTTACATTTTGTTTGTGTTAACCTTCTCAGCATTTGGCCTTTCATAACTTGACCTTCTTTCCACATGAACAATGCTGACTGAACGTCTAGTTATTTTCATAACGTTTTTGCAGGTACAGAAAAAGAGAAATAACTGTTTATTCCACCAGTATAATCCTTTCGTTATTGTAATCTACAATTTTCTTCTGAATGCATGCTGCTTATTGCTTCTTCATATAACTGGAGACATTTAAAACAATTCTCAAAAGGATTTACATAATCCTAACGGGAGTCTCTATGTTTTCATTGCTGTTTGTTTTTTCTTTTTTATTAATACTATGGAAAGCAGTTGAAAAGCCTAACCTTACCAACAGTATGCAGTATCCTATTAGAATATTGGCACATACAGTATATCATATCTTACTGGACCTCTCTGCTGCTTTTGACACTGTTGACCATCCCCTTCTCCTACAGACTCTCAGCTCTTTTGGGGTCTGTGACACTGCCCTCTCCTGGATTCACTCTTATCTCTCTAACAGATCCTTCTCCATCTCTTCTGCTGGTGACTCCTCCTCTCTTTTGCCTCTGTCTGTTGGAGTACCTCAAGGCTCTGTCCTGGGTCCTCTACTCTTCTCTATTTATACTTCTTCACTGGGTAAACTTATCAACAGCTATGGCTTCAGCTATCATCTCTATGCTGACGATACCCAGATCTCATTTCCTCCTGGATGGCTTCTCACCACCTAAGAATAAACATGTCCAAGACCAAACTACTTCTAATCCCCCCCTCTAACTCTACTCCAGTTTCTAACTTTTCCATCACTGTTGGCGGCACCACTATCTCCCCATCACCCCAAGTCCGCTGCCTTGGAGTCACGCTTGACTCAAATCTGTCCTTCATTTCCCACATCCAATTGCTCTCTTCATCCTGCCGCAACCACCTTTGCAATATCTCCAAAATTCGTCCGTTGCTAAGTGCTGAAACTACTAAGCAGCTAATCCACTCCCTGGTAATTTCCCGTCTTGACTACTGTAACAACTTACTAACCGGCCTCCCTCTCTCCCACCTCTCTCCCCTCCAATCCATCCTTAATGCATCTGCCAGACTAATCCACCTCTCTCAACTCTCGGTTTCTGCTGCACCTCTCTGTGAGTCCCTTCACTGGCTCCCCATTCACAACAGAGTTAAATTCAAAATTCTCACCCTGACCTACAAAGCCCTCATCAATGCTGCCCCACCCTACCTGTCCTCACTTATCAACAAATACACTCCTGCTCGCCCCCTAAGATCCAACAATGACCTGCTTCTTGCATCCTCTACCATCACCTCCTCTCATGCTAGACTACAGGACTTCTCTCCGGCAGCACCAACCCTCTGGAATGCACTTCCTCGTGTTGTCCGACTTGCCCCTAACCTCTTCTCCTTTAAACGTTCCCTAAAGACCTTTCTGTTCAGGGAAGCTTATCACCCGACTTATTAACATATTAACTTCACTTAACTAACAGCTGCCCTCTATCTCCCCACTAATATCATTCTCACCTTTGCAGTCCCCACCTCCTGTTTCCCATCCTTCCCATCTAGATTGTAAGTTCCCACGGGAATAGGGCCCTCAATTCCCCCTGTTTTTGTCTGTAAAATTTTGTCTTATCGTATTGTTTCTCCATTGTACTGTTATCCTTGTACCCATGGGCAGCGCTGCGGAATCTGTTGGCGCTTTATAAATAAACAATAATAATAATAGTAATAATAATCCAGATTCCCAGGGCTGGACTGGGAATAAAAAGCAGCCCGTTCACTCCCTATAATGCGCACACCCTATTTTTCTCAAAGATGATTACTGAAATACTCCTTCCCCCAATATATTGTTTCAAAATTATATTATATTAGTTTGTATTGAAAAAAAGTTCCAGATTGTTGTTATATGAACTCTAAAGCCCAATTGCATTGATTAATCACCCCTTTAAATTGTAGAAAATCTCCTGGTATCCTGGTAGGCCAATCCGGCCTCGAACATTCCACATGACTGCAAAATGAATACCGCTATATCAGTCCCACACTGGTGTTACTTAAATATGTTTTAAGACATTCAATTACTGATAAGCAACATAAATAAAATGATTAAACAAAAATAGCAAAGCAAAGAGATAAACATGTTTAAAAATGTATATTTATTTTTTTCATGTTTCAATAAAAAAATTAAATATCATGGTTATCAATTACACTTTTTTTCTAAATTTCACAGCCAAGTATTGGTTTCTTACTTAAAAAAAAGATTTGGCAATTTGAGTAAACTCTATACATTTAAAAAAACAATAACAAATACTGCTTTCTCACAAACACACAGCACCGAAAAATAAATATGACCTTTACAGAGTATATTTATTTGGTTTTTAATTTATTCTGACTACACACAATTGTTGGGTTTTGTGTTTAACCCAAAAATATAAATTCAAGCACTTCAGGACATACGGCTGGATGAATACATTTCGGGTTAGATTACAGGTGGAGCACTATTTTGCTTGAGATTTCTAGCATAAACTGTGATTGAGTGAAATTGATACTGTGAGCATCTGTGCGCTCATATCACAATTTGAAAAAGTTTTTTCTCTTGAGAGCAAATATTGTTCATACACAAATTATCAGAGTAGCAAGTAAACAGTGCTTCCAATTGTACAGTGTAACATGACAATAACAATTTATACTTGTGAAATTTACTTTTCCACTTATAAAATAATAGCAAAACTTGTAAATAAATTGTTTACCTATTTGAGCTGGGGCATTATTGCTATACAGTGAATGTGTGTAGGATGTGTGATTTATATTCATTGTACTGTAAAATTGATTGTTATACATTCTTTCTAAACATGTTTTTTTCCCTTTGCAAGGTTTTGGTCTAGAATCAAGTACAGGATATTATCTCACAGAACAAAATGTCAATGGCTTTTCAAGTTAAGTGGGCTTTAAAACTGTTCTCACACCGTAAAACAGGCTTTTGTAAAATGGTGAGATTTTTTACATTGAAACTATTGAGCTACTTAATTCTCACACAACTGTATGTTTTTGTTGTACAGAATGGGATTTACTTACAGAATAATTATAGCACTCCCCTTGTAATCTAGGCCTTCATATTTACCTCTCAACATACATAGCTACATAAATCCATCTATAAAAATCCTATCCAAGTATGACATTAAAACATATTGTCCTATTTGAATTATGTAAACATCCATTCCATGAAGGTCATTTCCTTGATGGTCCAGGGTACGGAGGAGGTGAAGGATACTGCATAGGCATTTGTTGGGTGGGGGTGTATGGAGGAGGTAGATCCAGTGGATATTCCATCTCATACTCATAGCTGTATGGTGGTGGAGCACCTGAATAAAGAGAAACAATATCTGCATAAAAATACTACTGTTATTAATCGAAAATAGTATGGTCATATTAAATCAAAGATTGCTTGATATCATACTCATGAATGTATGGCTAATAACATGTTTAATGATATGCAATAAAACAGCTCTGCAATATAGATATATAGCTATTATTTATTTTCCCCGTTTTCCTGTAATTTAAGTCCAAAAATTAAAAGTTTTCCATTTCAGACAAATGGAAAAGTACATGGCAGGTATTATAAGCCTAACCCAGTCACATATCCTTATTGGCTTCAAAAATAATATTAGATAACAAATATTTTGCTAACTTAATAACTATGGCTGGTCTTGTCTACCACAATAACAAGTCAGGATTGGAAAAAATTGTCAACATAGAAGTTGGGCAAAAGTATGCATCTATATAGCACTTCAGTCTCCCTTAATTAATTGAGAAACATCAAAATCGCAGGATGTAATGAGGTGATGTGTTTAAAATTTAACCTTTATTAGCTTATGTTAAAATTGCAAAACAAACACAACAAAACATATAAAATTACAATAAGATTAGACCAGTAAAGAATACTCAGCTACCCCACTAATACTAGTGGGAGGATAAATGTACTCGTCCTGGGATAGATGGAATAGAAATTTGGGTATAATATTGGCACTAATTCCACCCTTATATATGATCTGTTATGTATCTTAGGTATAATGAACCATCTGTATCAATCTAGTAAGGTTCAACAACCAGTGATAGTGCAGGAGATATAACTGTATCTGCTCCTAGTATGAAATACTTAAACACCCATCTATAATGTGGTGTAAATGTACTTGAGAGTGGTGGAGATAAAATTTATTTATCAATATTGTAGATAGATCTAAAATATTATTTGGGTCTCACACTCTCAATTTACAGGGCAATAATTATTTGGGTCCTGTGTTTCTTGTCACAGGCTCATATTGTTGTTGCTGGATACCTATCTAGGCACTAAGAGTGATAATGGAAATAATAAGAGTTGCAAACTGGTGAAGTGTTTGTCTCAACTTCTGTATATGCAATACTTTGGGTCCTGTGTTTCTTGTCACAGGCTCATATTGTTAGATCTATAAGAGAAAGAAGCACAGAGAGGCGCCAACATGGCCTAGTAACGTCACGGCAGTCAGATACAAAACATCAGCAGGATAGGAAATATACTCACAAGCGTAGCGCACCCAAATGGTGCTATTGTGGCAGCCTGGAACATCAAACAGTGGTCCAGCTCACTGGTGTCTCCAGCCAGATAGAGATGATCCTTGGCGAGGGCCTATCCTATGATGCCTATAAGGGCAAAAAAGGCACACACATAGCCCAGTAACGTTTGTACACCAGATAAAAAAGGATTCAAGGTTGTACTTACAGGAAACAAAGCACCACCAGGTGCAATATCAGCAGTACTGGGACCTCTCAGCCGCCCAGTGGACTGTGGAATCCAATTTGCAGGATGCAGAAAATCACCACTTTGGAAGATAGAACTAGCACACACACTCTGCCCCCAAACAGGAGCAGAATAATTGTGATAAAGCAAGTGTATATTTAAAAACTTTTATTTTAAAAACAGCGACATGTTTCTCAGCCACCACAGGCTGTTTCCTCAGGCTATGTTAAAATGTTAACAACACTTGCTTTATAAAGACAATAGAACACATAAAACTAAATCTGATAGGCTAATTAATTTCTAAAGTGTAAACACCTGTTGCACAGGTCAGCAGTTGGTAGGCATGGAAACCCCTATATACAAAGCTCTCATATGTAACACAAACCATTATGAGCAAATCCAAATAAGAATAGATATCTCTGTATTAACCTCCATACCATTGCCATACCCAAAATAGACAATAGCAATAACCTTGTAACCCTTCAAATTAAGATTAAAAAATGGAAAACAGTAATATAACAATCACAATAAAAACATTTGTTATACACCTCAAAATAAAATAATCACAATATGTACAACAATATAATATACCCACATAAAAAACATAAGCAGGATACATGTATTTTAATAGTCTCTATTCTACATATAATCACATAATATGCCTGACCACATGTATGTTTTATATCACAATAGATCTATATTTTTCCTTTAGTATTATAGACCTTAATTGGTATTATATCTACATTGTACCCTCCTTTAAAGTGTGACATTTATTTCTCTGCCCTAACAAAAAAGCTCTCATATGTAACACAAACCATTTTGAGCAAATCTCAAATAAGAATAACCTATAACTATATAAGTAATTAATACTAGATGTGTCAACATGAATATATAAATACATTTGCTAAGAGGGAATCTCAAAAAAAAAAAATAATAATGATAAACCCTATCTGTGATATCATATATGCAAAATGTATGTACCTATATTTAATATAAATGTACTAGCAAGATATTTATAATATATAATAAAAATGATAAGCCAAGAATAAAGTGTGGAATGTAATCAAAACCTAAAGCTATATCTAAATGACGTGCAGAAAGTATATATGTAAATATGTGTAATCATTGGTCCAACATAAAGATACCCTTGTATCCTATAAATAAGTCATCTGATCATGGTAATCTTATAAGTAATAATAATATTAAAGTGCTATACCGCTAATGTAAGTAGAAAATAAAAAAAAAATAAAAAAAAATTGTTACACATGGCGAAATACTAAACAACCACTGTGTAGGATAATGCAAAAACAATCAGCAACCCCTATCTATGTGTGATGTGATATTGGTGTGAAAAAGTGTCAATGTGACCTAGCCTAATAAAGGCCAAAAAAAAAAAAAAAAATTACACAATGACTAACTAATGTTAAACCCTATCTGTGATATCATATATGCTAAATGTATGTACCTATATTTAATATAAATGTACTAACAAAATATTTGTAATATATAATAAAAATGATAAGCCAAGAATAAAGTGTGGAAATGGTTTGTGTTACATATGAGAGCTTTTTTGTTAGGGCAGAGACAAAATGGTTTGTGTTACAAATGAGAGCTTTTTTGTTAGGGCAGAGAAATAAATGTCACACTTTAAAGGAGGGTACAATGTAGATATAATACCAATTAAGGTCTATAATACTAAAGGAAAAATATAGATCTATTGTGATATAAAGCATACATGTGGTCAGGCATATTATGTGATTATATGTAGAATAGAGACTATTAAAATACATGTATCCTGCTTATGTTTTTTATGTGGGTATATTATATTGTTGTACATATTGTGATTATTTTATTTTGAGGTGTATAACAAATGTTTTTATTGTGATTGTTATATTACTGTTTTCCATTTTTTATTTTTTAATCTTAATTTGAAGGGTTACAAGGTTATTGCTATTGTCTATTTTGGGTATGGCAATGGTATGGAGGTTAATACAGAGATATCTATTCTTATTTGGGATTTGCTCATAATGGTTTGTGTTACATATGAGAGCTTTGTATATAGGGGTTTCCATGCCTACCAACTGCTGACCTGTGCAACAGGTGTTCACACTTTAGAAATTAATTAGCCTATCAGATTTAGTTTTATGTGTTCTATTGTCTTTATAAAGCAAGTGTTGTTAACATTTTAACATAGCCTGAGGAAACAGCCTGTGGTGGCTGAGAAACATGTCGCTGTTTTTAAAATAAAAGTTTTTAAATATACACTTGCTTTATCACAATTATTCTGCTCCTGTTTGGGGGCAGAGTGTGTGTGCTAGTTCTATCTTCCAAAGTGGTGATTTTATGCATCCTGCAAATTGGATTCCACAGTCCACTGGGCGGCTGAGAGGTCCCAGTACTGCTGATATTGCACCTGGTGGTGCTTTGTTTCCTGTAAGTACAACCTTGAATCCTTTTTTATCTGGTGTACAAACGTTACTGGGCTATGTGTGTGCCTTTTTTGCCCTTATAGGCATCATAGGATAGGCCCTCTCCAAGGATCATCTCTATCTGGCTGGAGACACCAGTGAGCTGGACCACTGTTTGATGTTCCAGGCTGCCACAATAGCACCATTTGGGTGCGCTACGCTTGTGAGTATATTTCCTATCCTGCTGATGTTTTGTATCTGACTGCCGTGACGTTACTAGGCCATGTTGGCGCCTCTGTGCTTCTTTCTCTTATAGATCACGCCACACCAGGATGACCGTCCTATGACAGAGAGCTGCCTTCTTTCTTTTGGATTATTCTTTGCGTGGACATTTTGTTATTTGATTATACCAATATCATCTGGGTCCACTTGTGAGCATATCATCTCTAATAATCTGATATAAGTGTGCTAGGTTTATTGTATATTCTCTTAATTATCTGTATATATCTGCTTACTGTTTGCTGCTTATTGTTAGCGCCCCCTAGGAGTGTGGTGTATGTTCTATATGCACCACCCTCCTTATATCTTTTGTTATCATATTGTTAGATGCAGAGTGCCTGTCTAGGTACTTAGGGTGATAATACCTATGATATGAGTTGCACATTGGTTAACGGAGTTAATATATTACGGAGTGTAAAGTCCCACACCTAGATTGACCACCGCGTCTTTTGTCAGTGGCTCATATTATCACAGGTAAAGTAAATAATGTCTATAAGTAGATGGAAGGATTTGGCCAAAATAAGAAACTTAGATTATTCTGCATTCGTGGCTGCCAAATTGGCAGAACAGATAATAATAATTGTTATAAAAGTACCAGTGGGATATATTGTATCATATTAAATAAATATTTCAACACTCCCCAAGGTACTTAAATCTTCAGGATTAAGCAGATAATATTGTTTATTTTGGATAGATGCCAAAATGGCCAGATTATACTAGCATAAGGTAATTATATTGTATGCATGTTAGATACATTAGTATCCGAATAAATTAGGCCTGGGGACAAGGTTTATAATATACTCCCACATAGAAAGCTCCTAATGTACATTTAAATATGGTGATAGTTAATGGTTACATGGAAAGAGTAATCCTTTGTAGCTTGTGTGTTATACAGATTGGCCAGCATCGATTGCTGCAATGCTGTTTTAATAAACGTGGTTAAAGTTGCTCACATAAATGGCTACAATCTGAATTGGCTACTGATAAGTATAGTTATAAAAGGATATAATGTGAATATAGGTTCCCACTAACTTTACATGTAAATTATATTGGTTGTACAATGGAGCTAGGACATCATTATAAGGCACCAGCGAAATACTACTGGGTAGAACTATTGAAAGTTAACATATATCTCTGATACTGTTGCATATATTCTATCATTCATGCTTCTATAGTTTAACCCTGTTAAATTAAATAGTCTTATGAGTATAACTAGGTTCGCTAGTGCTTAAATTACGGTAGAGAGGTAGCGGAGAATTAACTTATTTACAATACAACTAAATAGATTGTTGGCATGGTCTAATTTTAATGCTGAGTTAAAAACTGTTGAGTGTTGAAAAGCATTCAACACCCTCCCCTGACATGTTTCACCGACAAGGTGGCGGCTTTTTCGAAGGTGACGCGCGCTGGCGTCTCCGGGTGTTTATCACCTCGGCTCCACCTCCGATTTGAATCTGTAGCCAATCAGAGCCATCTTACCATAGGCAGGTTCTACACTGAGACGGATCGCTTGTCATTCCATCTAAATTCACTCCTTCAAGTAATACCAGTTCCAGTATTGATACATTCAATTTAGCTGTCTCTAATGCTATCAACCAAATGAATATACACCCGAAGAAGAAAAATCTAACTACACAAGAACGCAAGGCTCTCAAAGATATGGAATCATGGGATGACGTGATCATCAGGAATGCAGATAAGGGTGGGAATATTGTAATTTGGCCTGAGGAAATGTATGTCAAGGAAGCTATCACACAGCTCAAAAATAAGGAATGCTACAAGGAATTATGGGGAAGCCCAGCTGTACAATTTCATCAACAATATAACACACTGATTGAAACAGCAAAGAAAAAAGGAATAATCACTCAGAAAGAAAGCAAATTCCTTAGTACACCACATCCTAAAATAGCGACATTCTACCTCATTCCTAAGGTTCATAAAAACCAGCAACAACCTCCTGGCCGCCCTATAGTCTCAGGGAATGAAAATCTAACAGAAAGAGCAAGTCAGTACATCGACCTCAGACTGAGACAATTCCTGACCCAAATTTCCAGTTATGTAAGAGATACTATGGAAGTATTACAACAACTGAATGGCATTAATATCTCCAAAGACACATGGCTTGTTACAGCCGATGTCGAATCGTTATATACGAGTATAAATCACAAACAAGGACTAAAGGCAGTACAATATTTCCTGGATATGGATACAGAAGAGAGTGAAGAACATAACCAATTTATCTTGGATTTATTACAATTTGTGCTAACCAAAAATTTCTTTCTGTTTAGTAAAATTTTTTATTTGCAAACACAGGGTACCACAGTCCAATAGTGGTACAGCACTAAGATAACAAGGTGGTGCAGGCTGTAAGGGTACCACACAAAACCCTTAAAATAATAGCACAGTCCAAAGAATTCAGCAGCACTCACCACTATGTAGAAAATTCCATTTTTATTGGGATATTTCGAAATAGAAAAGACAACGTTTCGGACCTCTAGTCCTTAATCATGTCAAACATGATTAAGGACTAGAGGTCCGAAACGTTGTCTTTTCTATTTCGAAATATCCCAATAAAAATGGAATTTTCTACATAGTGGTGAGTGCTGCTGAATTCTTTGGACTGTGCAAACACAGGGTACCGCCATGGGTACTGCGTGCGCTCCCACCTATGCCAACTTATTTCTAGGCTGGTGGGAGCAAACAATAGTATTCTCTGACACTTATGATCAATATATCCAGAATATCCCATTATGGATTAGATATATTGATGACATCATGTTCATATGGGAAGGAACCACAACAGAACTAGAAATGTTCCTCCAAACCCTGAATCAAAACAACTTGAACATCAGACTAACCTACGAAAAAAGTCAAACTCAAGTTTCCTTCTTAGATCTACTGATCACAAAAGAAAACGATGGATGTTTAAGCACAGATCTCTTTAGAAAAAAGACAGCAACTAACAACGTGCTATACGCTACAAGTGCTCATGCCCCCAACACTACTAAGTCTCTACCAGTAGGCGAGTTCCTTAGAATGAGACGCAACTGCTCAGACAATGCTACATTTAAAACTAGAGCACTAGAACTGGAAAGCCGACTTATCACCAGAGGCTATAGTAAAAGATCAATTCGCAAAGCAAAACGCAGATCCTACCAAACTCCCAGAGCAGACTTATTAAAAGTGAAAAACAAAAAGCAGGATAACAAAACTCGTCTAATATTAACACACAATGATCAAACAGACCAAATTGTAGGCATAATACAAAAAAATTGGCACATATTGCAATTAGATCAGCAACTTAACAAATTCATAGGAGCTAAACCTGACATAGGCTACAGAAGAGCCAAAAATCTAAAAGAAATATTGAGCCCAAGCCATTATGTCAAGAAAAATCATCAGCGCAAGAGTATTGAGAAAGGTTCCTTCCCGTGTGGAAGTTGCTCCACTTGCAGCCACATGATCAAAAAGAAAAAGACGATCATTGATAGATTTGGCACACAACATCCTATCCAAACATACATAAGCTGCAATACAGTGGGAGTGATTTATGCACTTCAATGCACATGTCCGTACACCTATGTAGGAATGACTACACGAAAACTGCACACAAGAATTATGGAACATCTCCGAAATATCAGGAATGCATCTCTTGATGTATCCAAAGATAAAAAAACTACTTCCGTAGCTTCACATTTCATGAAACATCACCAATCTAAAACCTCAGAGCTACAATGCTATGGTATACAGAAAATATCACTAGGCCTGAGAGGAGGCGATCTGGAAAAAGCATTGCTAAAAATTGAAACAAGATGGATTTATTTAATGAATTGTGTCCAGCCAAAAGGACTAAATGAACAAAATAATTATTCAATGTTCATTTAAACCTTCATTCCAAAAATCAAGTTTCAATTTGTGAAACTTAAGTTACAAGTCAGTGAAAACATGATCTCAATGCTATAGATAAGGTATTGGATCTTAAACTACTATGCCATTCAGAATGGTTGATATTGTATCCCTGGTTAGTGATAAATTCACTGTTGTATTATACAATGGACAGAACTTACACTTAGGATTTTCACTCCACACTTTTACATTTATTTATTCCCTTTGTGTTCACCCCATGATTATAATCACCTTAAGTATCACTTAGTTAGTTTTTTAATTGACTAATGCAATCATTATATTTACTGTGTCTTAACGTCACAGTCACGGTTCCTTTTTTTATCCCCACGCATTTTCACACACTTGTCCCCCATTTCTAATTTGAAATCTAAACACTCTCACTTAAACATTCCTCATTACATCCCTCTCATTTTCTCTATATTCATTCTCCCCACTGGAATTCGAAGTGGCGCCACTCATACCGTCACACACCTTCACCCTACCCCAAGTACCCGATTTTGCCCCCCTCCCACATGTACACCTTATGAATAGTAACCCCTGCACCATGTTCAGGAATGTCATATTCCAATCACAATTTTGTTACACACACGCAGGGTCCTCACCTCATTTTTCTCCAATTTTTTCTGAGCCCTCACTTCATTCTGTCATTAGTGTCTACCTTTCCCCTTCCATTTTAATCCAATTTTTAAACCCCCTGGTTTCTTTCATTCACTCAATCTTACTCTTGATATGTATACACTCAAGGATTTTGTGCCATAATTGGCAAAAATTGTTAATAACACTTAGATATTTAATTCCGGGACCTCAACCAATACAACTATACACATATTTTAGTTAAATTCAACAATTCATCCAATACCCCATGTACGCATTTATTTAAATGAAATATACATTAAAAACCTTTATTATTATTTTCATCCATTGGTCAGTCCATGTTATATCTAATTACATCTAAATATGGCTGTATTTACACAATAAATCACACAATACATAACTGACATAGCTATTATATTAGCTAACAGCTCCAATGTTTATCCTTATTTTCGGAGACAAATGAAAACAATAAGTCCTCCTTCTTTCTTTTTGGTTCATACTAACACACTGTGTAAACCATTATTACATTGCAATATATCTCTATAACCAATCTTCGATGGAATGACAAGCGATCCGTCTCAGTGTAGAACCTGCCTATGGTAGGATGGCTCTGATTGGCTACAGATTCAAATCGGAGGTGGAGCCGAGTTGATAAACACCCGGAGACGCCAGCGCGCGTCACCTCGAAAAAGCCGCCACCTTGTCGGCGAAACATGTCAGGGGAGGGTGTTGAATGCTTTGCAACACTCAACAGTTTTTAACTCAGCATTAAAATTAGACCATGCCAACAATCTATTTAGTTGTATTGTAAATAAGTTAATTCTCCGCTACCTCTCTACTGTAATTTAAGCACTAGCGAACCTAGTTATACTCATAAGACTATTTAATTTAACAGGGTTAAACTATAGAAGCATGAATGATAGAATATATGCAACAGTATCAGAGATACATGTTAACTTTCAATAGTTCTACCCAGTAGTATTTCGCTGGTGCCTTATAATGATGTCCTAGCTCCATTGTACAACCAATATAATTTACATGTAAAGTTAGTGGGAGCCTATATTCACATTATATCCTTTTATAACTATACTTATCAGTAGCCAATTCAGATTGTAGCCATTTATGTGAGCAACTTTAACCACGTTTATTAAAACAGCATTGCAGCAATCGATGCTGGCCAATCTGTATAACACACAAACTACAAAGGATTACTCTTTCCATGTAACCATTAACTATCACCATATTTAAATGTACATTAGGAGCTTTCTATGTGGGAGTATATTATAAACCTTGTCCCCAGGCCTAATTTATTCGGATACTAATGTATCTAACATGCATACAATATAATTACCTTATGCTAGTATAATCTGGCCATTTTGGCATCTATCCAAAATAAACAATATTATCTGCTTAATCCTGAAGATTTAAGTACCTTGGGTATTTATTTAATATGATACAATATATCCCACTGGTACTTTTATAACAATTATTATTATCTGTTCTGCCAATTTGGCAGCCACGAATGCAGAATAATCTAAGTTTCTTATTTTGGCCAAATCCTTCCATCTACTTATAGACATTATTTACTTTACCTGTGATAATATGAGCCACTGACAAAAGACGCAGTGGTCAATCTAGGTGTGGGACTTTACACTCCGTATTATATTAACTCTCTATAACCAATGTGCAACTCATATCATAGGTATTATCACCCTAAGTACCTAGACAGGCACTCTGCATCTAACAATATGAGCCTGTGACAAGAAACACAAGACCCAAAGTATTGCATATACAGAAGTTGAGACAAACACTTCACCAGTTTGCAACTCTTATTATTTCCATTATCACTCTTAGTGCCTAGATAGGTATCCAGCAACAACAATATGAGCCTGTGACAAGAAACACAGGACCCAAATAATTATTGCCCTGTAAATTGAGAGTGTGAGACCCAAATAATATTTTAGATCTATCTACAATATTGATAAATAAATTTTATCTCCACCACTCTCAAGTACATTTACACCACATTATAGATGGGTGTTTAAGTATTTCATACTAGGAGCAGATACAGTTATATCTCCTGCACTATCACTGGTTGTTGAACCTTACTAGATTGATACAGATGGTTCATTATACCTAAGATACATAACAGATCATATATAAGGGTGGATTTAGTGCCAATATTATACCCAAATTTCTATTCCATCTATCCCAGGACGAGTACATTTCTCCTCCCACTATTATTAGTGGGGTAGCTGAGTATTCTTTACTGGTCTAATCTTATTGTAATTTTATATGTTTTGTTGTGTTTGTTTTGCAATTTTAACATAAGCTAATAAAGGTTAAATTTTAAACACATCACCTCATTACATCCTGCGATTTTGATGTTTCTCAATTAATTAAGGGAGACTGAAGTGCTATATAGATGCATACTTTTGCCCAACTTCTATGTTGACAATTTTTTCCAAGTTAATTTATGCATAAGCACTCAAGCTTAGGACAATTTATTTCTCCTGATAATTAAGCAACTCCCTAACCCTAGTGTAGTGCTGTTGCAAGTTCTTCTTCAACAAGTCAGGATTGATTCCTCCAAATAAGGCAAGTAAGGTAGGTGGAGTTTTACTATTGAAAAACAATAAAATGACTTGCAAGACTGATTATAAATGCAATTGCAATAAAATGTAGGACAATGTAGTTTCTAAATAAAAATAGTCTCACAGCTCATAATAACAAGAGGTGTTGAACTCTGTATATAGGACAAAGTGTCAGAATAGCTCTATTAAAGAAAGTTTTGTCACATTGATGGCATCACCTGTCTTACTGTTGGGTCTGTTTTAGTTCACTGAAAAAAATCTATCACATTCAGTCCTTGACAGTTTATAAAAATGCCAACTATAGGCAATAGTATTTCACAGGTTTTGCCAATGGTAACCTATAAAGACTATGTCATGTATCCTATTTAAGGAGAAAAAAAGTTACAATGATCAATTTTACCTTGTTGTGTTGGTATTGTTTGTTAAAGAGCATACCTTGATAGGAGCATGTGTGTTTTTCAGCACTATATGGTATAGCAGTACTTGCATTTCCAAATGCTTCCACCTTCTATTGCTCAAGAATGTGTAACATTAAAGGGACAATATACTCCAAGTTTCATTTAACTGCATGTATTAGACACTACTATAAAAAATAATATGCACAGATGCTGATATAAAATTCCAGTATAAAACTGTTTAAAAACTTACTTAGAAGCTCCCAGTTTAGCACTGTTAAAAAGATTAGTTGGAACACCCACTGCAAGTGCAAAAAAAGCAGACCCCCCCTCCCCCTTTCTCTGCATATGAAAAGTCTCTTTACACAAACAGTAGCAAGCTGGAGTAGGTATACATCAGTATTCTCCTAAAACTTTGGGGCTTGGTTAGGAGTCTGAAAATCAGTGCAATGATATTTAAAAAAATAAGCAAAACTATACATTAAAACAAAACTGTAAAGGCTATATAAATGGATCATCAACAAAACATTTATGCAAAGAAAAATCTAGTGTATAATGTCCCTTTGAAAACATTGTTACTGCTGTCATTCAGTGCTTAAGACACATCCAAGCTCCTTAGTCTATATAGGAATATAACAAATATAACAAAGAATACCAAGAGAAGGATGGAGATGTGATACAAGAGACAAAGCTGAAATTTGTTTAAAACGGCATGATGTATCTGAATCATTGAAATTTAATTTTCACTTCCATGTTTTTTAAATCTAATGCTCGAAGGCTTATGTCTAATCCAGGTGCATACCAGAGAAACAACTGATCTTAAATTGCTATACATGAAGTTATCTCAAATCTATGGATATGAGACAAGATAAATTATGTTGCTTTCCATTGTTTAACAAGATAGATTTTTCAGTGTACTGAAACATTCTACAGAATCTGGAACCTAATGTTAAATTACAGTAAGGGCTGTCATTAAGAAAAAAACTTCCCATTCATGCATATCAGTACAGAATAGTATTGTTTAAAAAGCTATATAAAATATATATCTTGACTTCTTCGTTTTACAATTTGTGTGTATATATATATATATATATATATATATATATATATATATATATATATATATATATATATATATATATAGTCAATTTGCATTAAGCACTCACTGGTCTTCAGTCATTTGTGATACAAAACTTATTTATTGGTGTAAGTTTTGTATCACAGATGACGGAAGACCAGTGAGCGCTTAATGCAAATTTCCTGTGTTGTAACTACTATAGCACCCTGGCGGTTGGTGACAATTGGTGATGAGAGTGCAACAACACTACATTTGGATATATATATATATATATATATATATATATATATATATATATATATATATATATATATGTGTGTGTGTGTGTATATATATATATATATATATATATATATACATACACAGGTGGGGAGGGGGCATGTGCCCTCCCTGGATTTTCCTCTCCAAACAGCAGGAAAAAAAGACAGTTGAATGTCCATTTTTTTCTTTTGATTCCCCTAAATTTTGTTCTGTTTTAGAGAAAGAAGCACATTATTCTAAAATTTGTGTGTGTGTTTATTGCCTGGGCATATTTAACTTTATTACCCCCCTGCCCCCAGAACAGTTTTTGTGGATGTCCACGCACACACACACAGTAATAATTGATAGAGACATCAGCACCATGGCTATAAGGCAGTTGCTTACCTGGGTATGAGCTGATTGCGTTAATATGAGTCGTCTGGATAACCCCCACACGAGTACCTCTGCTGCTCTTCATACACATGCATATACATATAGCAATTCCTGCAATCACTCCCATGATAAAGACAATGCCAAACACAATCCCTGCTATTGCAGTGCCCCTAAAAAATACAGAAAAAAAATCAAATTAGCAAAAAATGATTGCAGATCAATTTGAAAATTCAATGGTATAGCTTTAAAAGAACTGACAGATTAGAAGCATAAAGATGAAAGGGTAACATAAAACAGAATAAGGGTACTAAGGGGCCGATTTATCATGCCCCGTATTGACCTGTTTCTGCGCCAGCCTTCAGGCTCACCGGAAACAGGAGTTAAGAAGCAACGGTCTTAAGACCACTGCTCCTTAATTTGTCCGCCACCTCTGAGGCGGCGGACAGCAATCAGCCCAATCGGATACGATTGGGTTAATTGACACCCCCTGCTAGCAGCCGATTGGCCGCGAATGTGCAAGGGATGGCATTGCTCAAGCATTTCACTAGAAATGCTTGGGCAATGATAAATGCCGACGTTGTATGCTATTGGCATTTATCGATGTGCGGCGGACATGAATCACTACAGCGGATCATGTTCGCCCGCCCATTAGTAAATCGACCCCTAAATGATTAGTTAAAAGAACAAATGTATAAAATCTGCATATGAAAAGAATAGTGTGGGCTTTATAAAATATTTTTTATTAGTTAAATGACTTCCCAACATTACATGTTAAAGTTATTTAAACATCAGTCATTTTCAGTTAGCAACAGCCTATCGGACAGATTGTGAGTGGAGTACTAACAGTTATGCACGCAATAAGGGGTTTATCACTGGTGTTTGCACTTATCATCATATTCCCTGAATATGAAAAGACAGATTATACAAACAGCTGCAGACATCGGTATACATCTAACACTTTGGGGCTTGGTTAGAAAATCAGCACAATGTTATTAAAAAATAAGCAAAACTATACATTGTTACAAAAACACTCCCAGATGGGCTATATAAATGGATCATCTACAAAACATTTATGCAAAGAAAAATCTAGTGTACAATGTCCCTTTAAGGGGAGAGCACTAAAACATTTGGCTCACAGAAAATGTTACTTTTTAAGTGGGCGGAGGAGCGCAAGGTATTTGAATTTCATATCTAAAGTATGGAGCGCAAGGTATTTACATTTCATATCTACAGTATATTAAAAAGTAAGTTATAGCACATTTTCATTACAACTGATAAATTAAACTCCATCTAAAATATCACTAAATTTCCAAATCTATTCTTATAAAGGTGAGAATTTACCATCACTTTTACAAAGGGGTTGACAATTGAATATGAAAATAATGAGACAGACAAAAAACAAAATATTAAAGATGCAGCCACAAATGTTTTGAGAGCAAAATAAGGCATTTAAATATAGCTATATGTAGATAAGAATAGAAAAAAATAAATAAAATAGCAGCAACAAATATAATTTTAGGAACTATGACTCCCTGGCACATGGGATTTGTCAAGCCCTAACACAACAAAACCATAATAAAAAGTTACTAAGATACTTTCTCTTTTCTTCCAGGGCGAACAAAAAGATCAACAGACCATTTATATGTCGATGAGAATGACTATGTAATATAATGAGTAATAGAAAACAAGAGTGTAGCATTTAGGCCTTGCCTTTGGGCTACAGACAGCTTAATATAGTGATAATTATGTCTCGCTGGTATATGGTTTCTTGCTGGTGCCAGCACAAATGTAATTGTGTGTGTGTGCTACAGAACAGAAGGGAGCGTGATATAGTTAAAACCTCTCAGCATTAGATATGCCCTTCTCACAACAGTATGGAAGCAATTCTGCATTATTTCTACATAATTAACTTAGACACAGTGAACAACAAATCTGGATTAGGAGAAAATGTTTACATATTCTAAAATAAAATAATTTCATGGAGCTTGGTAAAAATGTATTAAAGGGAAGGGGAAAACATTTTTTGTTGCTGCATCTAAAATTTGCTAAAACAATGTACAATCAATTTGACGTGTTTTATGCTTGTGGATGTGTGTTTTTGTTTACCAATAAAGTTGAGGGAGATTTTCCTGTTTATTTATATTTTTTGTTGCTCAACTGCCATCTCCATGTTTTTTTGGGAAACCAGCTTTATTTAGTATTCAACCATAAAAGGGTACAAAAGGGAGGGAGACACAGAGCTCAAGAGGTTGAACAGACCAGTTCTTTTTAACAAAGAGAACAAAATAAACACAATATAACCATAAAACTATAACTAAACATAGTAACCATCTAGACTAGTAAAACAAAGGATACATTGTAATTATGATAATGGATAGATATGCTCTCTATTGAACAATATAAATGATGCCATACTCTTTAAAGGAACAGTGTACTATAATTGATTTTTCCTTTAATGTGTTTGCAATTACTTGTTCTACCAAGGGCAGAGCATGAGACATTACTGCCTTAGGGTTTATTTTGCTATATGAAATAGCTTTTTTTTTTAATTATTTTATTGATAAACAGCAGAATAATAATACAAAAGTTGGATACTCACATGTATCCAGTACAGTATAACAATATTTAAATATACATTGTGGGTATCAAGAGAGCATAAGTGACCATTATTTTACTTTTTAATATGGGTTGATAATTTCAAAGAATACCAATTGACAAAGAAGGGAGAGAAACAAACAAACAAACAAAAAAAAAAGGTTTTTCCATACATCTCCCCCCCCCCCTCTCAACCCCCCGTCCATTTCGAGCTGAAGGAATCTCCCACTCAGGGCCCTTCGCCCTTCACTATAACTGAATATTAATGATTTGTTCTATGTTTGCAATAAAGTCATTACCCTGACTTAGGACAAGATCTTTCCATTCCTTTAGATGTGAATTGTCTTTCTTCCTTTCTAGCCTAAAATCATGGGCTGCTATTATTGCCGTATCAATGAGAAGCTTTTTTGCTTCCTTAATCGTAGGTACCCGGGGTTTAGACCAATTGCTAAAAAGAAGCTTTCTGAGATTCAGTATTGCTACTAAAATAAATCTCTTCTTATTCCCCCATAATGGACAAGGAGATAGTAGGATTATAGAGTTTATTGAAAAAGCTATTTTAATACTTGTTATTTGTGAAAGAAAATATGCTATCTTGTGCCAAAACTGATTGACCTTCGGGCAGTCCCACAATAAATGTCCCAAATCTGGATCAATTAAATGGCATTTAGTGCAGACGTTTTTAACCTTACTATTCCACTTGGCTACCCGCCGCGGGGTAAGGTAATCTCTATTAAAGATCCTGAATTGCGTTTCTCTCAAGTAAGTTGAGTTGGAGATGGAAAACGTTGTCCTTAAACTATTAATTAGTCGCTCTGAAAGGTCCGGTAAATTTATTATTCTCTCCCAGTGGGACCTTGCTCGTTCTATATATTTATCTGTTTTTGCAGACCTTAAGATCTTATATATAGAGGATAAAGAAATTTTCTCCCTTTTTAAATAATCCATTAATGGATGATCTTGAAAGATCTGAGGATATAAGTAAGATAATTTACGGATATAATCTTTGGCTTGCAAAAAATAAAACATTTGTTTTTTCTGTACTGTAGGAAAAATATTTTGAAAATCTAAAAAATTATAAAATTTTCTAGACTTAAAATCATAAAAATCTGCAACCACAAGGGTTTTAATAGGTGACCATAAACTGAAAGTGTTAACTGAGTTACCTAATGGGAAATAACAGTTACCTTGAATAGGTAGCCATTTGGAGACTGCAATCGAGTAGCCACAAAACTTCATGGTCTTTCTCCATGCTCCTAAGATGTCTCTGAGTAAAGGGTGGTTGGCAATTGACTTACCCAAGATCTTATTTGATGCATGTAGTATAAAACCGATGGAATGGGGGGCACAGATCTGTTCTTCTAGGTACTTGTCTGATAATTTGAATGACTGGAAGAGCCAGTCTACTGGAAATTTTAATAAGGTTGATAAATTGTACCATTCCAAATTAGGTAGTGCTAACCCTCCTCCCAGATATGATTGGTATAGTGAATCTAGTTATATTCTTGGTTTCCTCCCACTTGGTTAAATAACAGGGGGGAAAGTGGGCATCCCTGTCGCGTGCCTCTTGAAAGTGTGAAGGGTTGGGTTAATTCATTATTGATCATAATCGATGCCTTAGCATCCGAATAGATATTTCTAATAAAGGTGCAGAACTTTTCCCCAAAACCATATCTAGCCATAACTTTGAACATAAATGGCCATTCCACTCTGTCGAAGGCCTTCTCTGCATCCAGAGATAGCAGGAAGGCCTCCGACAGAACAGATCCGCCACTACTATACTGAGAGACAACATGAAGTATTTTCCTCACATTTTTCTCAGATGTTCTTCCGCTCACAAATCCCACCAGATCCTCATGTATGATTTTAGGTGCGATAGGCTTCAGTCTTTCTGCCAAGATTTTCATTAAAATCTTGTAATCAAGATTAAGCAGGGATATCGGTCTATAAGCTGTAAGATCCGACGGGTCTTTATTAGGTTTAGGGATTAATACAATGTTTGCCCTTTTGAAGTCATCCGAAATTTTGATATTTTCTTCGAAGTAACCTTTATATAGGTCTCTTAAAACTGGAGTGATTTTTTTCTAACAGTATTATATAAAACTCTAAGGGTAGGTTGTCTGGGCCTGGTGTCTTACCTCTAGCTAAAGATTTAATAACCCCTATTATCTCTTGATCAAGTATAGGCTTTTCCATGGCTTCCAGATCTGGTCCCGATACCCTTGGTACGTTTGAAGACTCTAGAAATCGATCAATCTCTTCAACTTGAGGTTGTTGTGATGCATAAAGATCTGTAAAGAAGTTACGAAATAATAAAGCGATTTGCTCTTTACCAATATAAATTCCTATAGGGAGTTCCCTCAACTTAATTGCCAATGGCTCCAGAACTAGGTTAAATAACAGGGGGGAAAGTGGGCATCCCTGTCGCGTGCCTCTTGAAAGTGTGAAGGGTTGGGTTAATTCATTATTGATCATAATCGATGCCTTAGCATCCGAATAGATATTTCTAATAAAGGTGCAGAACTTTTCCCCAAAACCATATCTAGCCATAACTTTGAACATAAATGGCCATTCCACTCTGTCGAAGGCCTTCTCTGCATCCAGAGATAGCAGGAAGGCCTCCGACAGAACAGATCCGCCACTACTATACTGAGAGACAACATGAAGTATTTTCCTCACATTTTTCTCAGATGTTCTTCCGCTCACAAATCCCACCTGATCCTCATGTATGATTTTAGGTGCGATAGGCTTCAGTCTTTCTGCCAAGATTTTCATTAAAATCTTGTAATCAAGATTAAGCAGGGATATCGGTCTATAAGCTGTAAGATTCGACGGGTCTTTATTAGGTTTAGGGATTAATACAATGTTTGCCCTTTTGAAGTCATCCGAAATTTTGATATTTTCTTCGAAGTAACCTTTATATAGGTCTCTTAAAACTGGAGTGATTTTTTCTAACAGTATTATATAAAACTCTAAGGGTAGGTTGTCTGGGCCTGGTGTCTTACCTCTAGCTAAAGATTTAATAACCCCTATTATCTCTTGATCAAGTATAGGCTTTTCCATGGCTTCCAGATCTGGTCCCGATACCCTTGGTACGTTTGAAGACTCTAGAAATCGATCAATCTCTTCAACTTGAGGTTGTTGTGATGCATAAAGATCTGTAAAGAAGTTACGAAATAATAAAGCGATTTGCTCCTGATCAGAAAAGATACCATTATCCTTTTTAATCGCCACAATAGATTTTCTTTGAGTTTGTGTCTTGAAAATAGAGGCTAAAAGCTTTCCTGCTTTATTACCATATCTTTTAAATTTAGCTGCTTTGATATGTAGTGTTTCCTGGGCTTGCTCTAATAGAAAATGATCTCTTTGCTTTTTATTGGATAAATAAATTTCTCTGTTTACTAAGGTTGGATTCTTTATATAAATAGCATAGGCCTCTTTAAGTCTGTTTGATAGATCCTGTTGTTTAGCGATTTGTTTTTTTTTTTTTAATCTGGCCATATATGATATTATTTCTGCTTTTAAATATACTTTAGCCGTTTCCCAAAAGATAGGAGTGTTGTTTCTACAATGAGCATTAAAGGAGCAATACTCTTCCCAGGCATTTACCAAGAAAGACCTAAATTTATCTGAATTAACTAAGTGAACTGGAAAGAAAAAAGAATTAAACGTGTATGATTTCTTAATTTGAATTTGTAGTATTACAGGAGCATGATCAGAGAGAGTAATTTCCAGAATCTCACATTTGGAGACTCTAGGAGCCATAGCCTCTGATATTAAATATAAATCTAATCTAGACATGGTACTATGGGACTTAGAGTGGCATGTAAACTCCAGAAGATTGGGATTAATATTCCTCCAGATGTCTATAAGATTGAGTGGTTGAGAAAGTAAGCTAAAGATTTTTTCTTCATACTTAAGTTGAGACTTTGTATAGTTCTTTGTTTTTTTACTTAAGCCCAGTCTGATTCTATCAATATTTGAATTCGGGGTTATATTGAAATCCCCTGTTATAATTATCTTATCTTTTGCGAATTTCAAGATATTCTTGAGTAGCCGAGTCCAGAATACTACATCTGGGCTATTAGGACCGTACAAATTAACTATTAGATAGCTCTGGTTTTGAATCTTTATTCTAACCATTGTATATCTTGCCTCTCTATCTTTCACTACCTTAATAACCTCATGACCAAGATTTTTGTGGATCAAAATTATAACCCCCCTAGCTGCTTTCCCATATGAGGAGAAGAAGGTTTGTGAGAACCCACGTACCTTAAATTTGTTATGTTCAGCCTCGGAGAGGTGAGTCTCCTGTAGGCAAATTATGTCAAGAGCCTTTTTACTTAAGAAGTTTACCACCGCTTTCCTTTTAATGGGGGAGTGGATCCCTCCCATGTTCCATGAAATCAACTTTATCTTCTAACTATTTTTTGGAGCAAGATTCAAAAATGGACTTTACCCCTAAATATAGAAATAGTGAATAACTCAGACGGGGACACCGGAGGGGTGGGGAAGGGATACGAGGAGGGAGAGAAAAAAAAAATATATATACTTTTTAATTATCCGAGTATCAATAAGATTCAATAGGGACCAAATATATACAATTATTAAAGAGTCACCTTTACCTATTAAAAATAAACACCAAAATAGTGATATGAAACAAACAAAAACAAAAGAAAAAAAATAGTGTTTAAACCTTAAGCCATTTCTATCATAAAACGTACATCTTTTAAATTCGGAGAAATGGAGCAATGTGCCTATGCTTTCATCAATTAAACCTGTGATATATATTTTAATTTCTAAGTTATAAATCTCTTTGTGCGTGTAAAAATCAGTTATAGATATAAACATAATATGAAAAGATAGTGTTTCACACTTAACCCATTCCTATCAAATAAAAAAAATTGAATCAATTTCACAAATGTGTAAGAGTTTACCCTTCTAACTAAAAAATACATATTCCTAACTATAATAGACAGAACAATCAAGTGACAAATACATAAAAATATTATAAAGAAAAAATAATATTCAATTTTTAATCTATTCTTATCAATGCGGAACCTAATTGAATCAGATTAAAAAAACTGGAATAGTATATACATATTGTTCTCCATTGAAATTATACTACAATCTTCAATTTCTAACGTATGTAGATCTTGAGGGAGAAAAAAAAAAAAAAAAATCTTTCACATCCTTCTCCTCTCTTTCCTCTCCTCCCCCGCCCGTAAAAAAAAAGGGGGCGGGGGGAGGGAGGGGGAGGACCAGAAGAGGAGAGAAAAAAAAAACAACAAAAAAAACACATGTCAACGGATCAAGGACTCTCATTAATATAAACTTATTCTTTTGATTCATTATCTAAGAATCGTTGTGCATCTTCAGGGGTTTCAAACACAAAAAAATTTGGCCCCGACTTAATTATAAGTTTAGCCGGGTAAAGTAAAGAAAAAAATCTCTTTTCTTGCACTAACTGGGAGCAGATTGAGGCAAATTTTCTCCTTTTAAATGATGTCTCTGCTGAAAAGTCCTGGAATATTAGGATTCTGGCTCCATTAAACTGTAGGGGTTGTTGTTTCCTGAACGCTTGAATGAGTTCATTCTTTCCTTGGTAATTGAGGAACTTAGCAATTACTGGGCGCAGTTTCTTCATACCTTGATCCATACCCTCTTGCTCTCTGCCCAATCTATGGACTCTTTCCACAGTGAACAGTGCTTTCTGTTGTTGAATAGCCATAAGATTTGGAAGAGTTTCCTCTACGAACTTCTTTAGTTCCTGAGATTTCACTGTTTCAGGCAAACCAATTATTCGCAGGTTATTGCGCCTCGCTCTATTCTCAATTTCTTCCATTTTGTTAGTGAGTATTTTATTCTGCAAGAGTACAGCTTCCAATTTTACACTCATTGTATTCTGGGTGTCCTCTGAGTCTGATATCCTTTGCTCTAGATGATTCATTCTATCATTTTGAGCTCTTATCTCCCCCATGATAGTATCCAGCCGTATATTTAGTTCTTCAATTTTGGGTATAATCAATGCAGATACCTGCATAGCAATTGTTGCGGCATCCAGGACTTCTGGTATTTTCTCTTCCACAGAGGATTTATTAGGGGAGATTATAGATTTATTGATTTTCTTATCTGCAGTTTTTAACTTGGGTGACATTTTTTGATGTAGGAGGTATTTATCCATTAAATAGGACTGAGAAAATTAAGAGGGTCTCCAGCCACCGTTATACACTTTGGACCACAGACTTTTACTTCTTTAACTTAGGCAAATTAAAGCACCTGCATTTAGGTGTCCTGTTAT
This sequence comes from Bombina bombina, assembly GCF_027579735.1. Lineage (NCBI taxonomy): Eukaryota > Metazoa > Chordata > Amphibia > Anura > Bombinatoridae > Bombina > Bombina bombina. The sequence continues at coordinate 134,300,899 of NC_069501.1, read as the reverse complement.
TCTATCATTTATTTTGTAGCGCTTTAAAGTTTGCATATACAGCCCGTGCAAGATATAGTAAGGAAACAGTTAGCCTTATAAATCCATTTTCCCCCTCCTCCTCCTTCTTAGTAAAATAAAATATAATCTTGTGTGAGAGAAGGATTTTATATGAAGCAGGTTTTCAAATAGTACTTATGTGTTTCAACAGTTATGAAGACCAGTATGACGTTAATACCCAATACTGGGGTCAGTTACCTCACTTCTTGTGTCCATCTCCTATGTAGACCTGCCATCCGGGGGTGAAAACCTCTTTGTGAGGTTAAACTGCAGTCCAGGTTCCACCTTCCGCTCCAGCTCCTGGTCCCTGCACTTTAGGTCGGGGCTCCTACTCCCAGCACTCCCCTAGACCTTTCACGTGTTTGGTGATTGCAGCTTTTCAAAGATGTACCACCTCCAATTTCTGCCTGGCGTTCTCGGGGGCACTTTTTGCTGGACCGGGCTAGAATTCCCGGTGTCCAGCCATCAGTGTACTTTCCTAGTTCAGGACTGGAGACACGGCCTGATATCCGCCGCTATTTCGTCTCCTTGCTTCTTTAGGCACCTCGCCGGCATTCTTCCTCCGTGCGGCTCTGTGATTCACTTCGCCGCGCTGCGTGCTGCAGTCACCTCACACGTCGTTCCCCCCAGCAGTGTCAAAACAAAAAATTCTTAATTGAAGAATCTAAACTCTATATGAAATAGCTATGTTTGTTTTTTGAAACCTCAACCCATTACAATGGGTTGAGATTATAGGGAAGTCAGATCTTCTAATTGTATCTCTTCTTATACACACTAATGCTTCCTTATCTTATATCTGCCGTATACCAAAGTCCAAATACTTAGGAGAGATCTATTGAAAATTAACATTTTATTACTTATCTCTCATAACCCCCCATTGGGAGTGTAATTTCTTCGGCTGGCTATACATACACCGCGCTTCTATAGCCAATACTTGAGTATAGGAACTTTTAGTATAGGTAGGAAGACCAGAGGCAAAATCATCTACTGTAAACAATTTTCATACACTCCAGCCTTTAAAATGGATCCTTGGGAACCAATTAAAGGGGGGAGGAAATAGGGTACACTCTCCCTTTAAATCTTTTAAAATGGAAAAAGGAAAATTCTCCAGTTGCCAGATAGGATCAGCAACAAAGGAGATAATACACCCCCACCTGAGCCCTTTCCATATCCAAGAGGAAAAAAGGGAAAAAAGGGAGAATGTTTGTTTGTTACTTCTCTATGTAGTATCATGATCCTGCAACATATATGGCTGTGATTAACCCTCACCTGCAGGCAAAACACATGTCAAAGTGATAGACCCCACTTCTGCCAGAGTTGTGAGGATTAATAATAATTAAAAAAAAAAACAGACTTCTCAAAATTTACCACCAACCAGAATTCATAGTCAGTCTGTGTATTAGATACACCCTTAGACCTGTAAGCTATACATACTTGTGTATGAGCTATACATAAGAAAGCTTTACATTTTTATAAGCAGAAGATTGTTTTCAGCTTTAAAGAGACAGGAAACCACAACATTTTATTTCATTATTTGTATAGAACATACAATTTTAAACAACTTTCCAATTTACTTCTATCATCAAATTGGCTTCATTATCGTGTTATCCTTTGCAGAAGAAACTGCAATGCACTACTGCCAGCTTGCTGAAAACATCTAGTCAGCCAATCGCAAGAGACAAATGTGTGCAGGCACCAATCAGCTCCCACTAGTGTAGGATATGAGCATATTCTTTTTAAACAAGGGAAACAAGAGAACAAAGCACTTTTGAAAATAGAAGTGAATCTAAAAGTGTCTTAAGATTACATGTGCTATCTGAATCAAACAAGTTTATTTTTTACTTTCATATCCCTTTAATGTTACTTTTGTCTTTCATTTTAAAATACCAGTAATTTAATGAGACTTACAAATTCCAATAATATCCATATTGCATATAACAGAGTGCATTTTATACATAGAAGTTTTATGTAGTTTTATTTTATTATTTTAGAACTTTTTGAACCACTTATTTGTAATTCAGTTGAATTATTGGAGTCTAGCATTCAGGATAAAAGGTGCTAAAATGTTATTCACAGTAATAGCCCTGTCTCCATTTCATCAAGTCATTAAAAGCAACAATATAATGTGCTCTATACAAAGATTTTACCAATGTTCTTAACTATACTTAATTGTTTCACTCTGACCTCGTGTAGCACAGCCTCTGCTCACATATAGCATCACCAAATAGAAGTTTTCAAAAATTCTTATGAAGTGGTGAAATTGAGTGATTGTATGGTTTATCACTCTTTAGCTGTCTGGAAGAACTGTGAAGCATTATCCAAAAAATAGCTTTATGTGTCTGGGATACAGCTAAAAAAAAATTAAAGCTAAAAATGTAAAGTCGTGCTAATAAATACACACACCATGTTTAAACCATTTAGTTGCAAGGAAAGCACAGATCACTGATTTAACCCTTCTACTTCCTGTAACACATACATGAATCAATGATTTAAGCTCATTATTGTCTTTGGTATATGTGTAGCAGTGATTTAATTTACACAAATACATGGAAATATTTTAACCCTCTGATTGCCAGAAACACACAAGGGCAGTCATGTTAATCACTACTAAATAATACATTGGCAGTAAAGATTTAACCCCATGATAGCCCCTTCACCTGCTCCTGGTTCACTCTTGCTTTGACAGTGATGTGTATTTATAGCTAAATGGCAGAGGAAAGCTTCTGAGTATGGCTGGACCCTGAAAAGAAGAAGTAAGACACAAATGACATACGTCCAGGTTAGTAAACCCTGAATCTCAAATAGAGGCAGTTATGACCTCTGCTCCTTTCCCCAATGGCCATGTCAGAGTTTAATAATGCTGTAATTATCATCTCTAGCCAGCTACTGATTTATAATATGATCGAACAAAGTACAGAGTTTTACCCATCATTTTCAGTTTTCACCTGTAAATATTGTAGATTCTTGCATGTTACACTTAAGAGGACAAAAAATAAATAACATATCCTTTTAGCAATACTAATAAATATTTTTCTGTTTTTGTATGCATATGTAAAGAAAATTAAATTAAATATACAGCTATGTCTATATCAGTTCAAATCGCTAGACAATACTAACCAGAAATTAAATTAATCCCCACATTCGGGAAGATAGACAGTCCTCTTCCTTATCTATATAAAGATAGTAGGAACTTCATAGCTAGTTTAATAAAACAAAATATAGAAAGTATTGTATATTTAATTTACTTTACATTATCTTGGCGCTCCCTAGCAAATACTCGCCAATAATGAATGACTAATCAATGCAGTGCCAAATTAATGGTAAGAACAATAAATATTGCAAGATAAACTTTACTATATGTGGATATTTTCTACTCAAATGTGGCTTCTGCTGCTTGAATCCAACCTTGTACTTAGTAAGATGTCTTCCAGGCTGCTGCTGATTTCCATAACTGAGATGGAGTAGTATCCAACTAAGCTGAACAGGAACCTTTTTTTATTAGAGGTTTTGTTAACACATTGAACAATCTAGCTCAGGCACATCCCCCTTCTAATGCTCTTGAGTATAACAAAATGTTTGTTTGAAAGACTATGAACTGTTTTTCTCTTTAGGTAGCTATGTCAGCATCTCACTAGATCCAAATTATACAAAGTTTTTCCTTCATAAATTGCTGATTATTATTGAAAATTGTATACACAAAATCCAGAGAGGAATCGAAGTCTAAGACATCCTCAGGTTAAAACTCAAGAACAGTATGAAGGACCACCTTGTCTTTGTGGAGTGCCTAAGATGGTTCATGCACTAATAGTGCTTGCAACACACTTAAACCTCAATCAGTTGATCAAGGATTAAAGAACAGCTAGAACAAGAAGAAAGTCCTATTGCGGAGAGAAATGTCTAATCCCTGGAAGGATATAAGCCAAGTCTTGAAAGAAGTAGATGACTTGAGGAAGTAGAACCCATCTAGTTCAAGAAATTATTGAAACCTTTAGTATATATGAGCTAAATCCTTGAAAAACATCATCTAAAAAAACTGGAAGAAGGTTTGTACATTGTTCATAATAATATTAATTGGTAATAATAATAATATACAATACAGTTTGAAGATATCCTTGCTTTGAGCATGATTTGAATTATATCATTTGAGACTATCAAAGACGCGACCACTCAGCAGTGATCCCTCTAACTGCAATTTCTAATGTTCAGGATGCAGAAAACTCCTGTAAATATAGAAATATAGGCCTAGATTTAGAGTTTGGCGGTAGCCGTGAAAACCAGCGTTAGAGGCTCCTAACGCTGGTTTTAGGCTACCGCCGGTATTTGGAGTCAGTCAGGAAAGGGTCTAACGCTCACTTTTCAGCCGCGACTTTTCCATACCGCAGATCTCCTTACGTCAATTGCGTATCCTATCTTTTCAATGGGATCTTTCTAACTCCGGTATTTAGAGTTGTGGCTGAAGTGAGCGTTAGAATTCTAAAGACAAAACTCCAGCCGCAGAAAAAAGTCAGTAGTTAAGAGCTTTCTGGGCTAACGCCGGTTTATAAAGCTCTTAACTACTGTGCTATAAAGTACACTAACACCCATAAACTACCTATGTACCCCTAAACCGAGGTACCCCCACATTGCCGCCACTCGATTAAATTTTTTTAACCCCTAATCTGCCGACCGCCACCTACGTTATACTTATGTACCCCTAATCTGCTGCCCCTAACACCGCCGACCCCTATATTATATTTATTACCCCCTAACCTGCCCCCCACAACGTCGCCGCCAGCTACCTACAATAATTAACCCCTAATCTGCCAAGCGGACCGCACCGCTATTATAATAAAGTTATTAACCCCTAATCCGCCTCACTAACCCTATAATAAATAGTATTAACCCCTAATCTGCCCTCCCTAACATCACCGACACCTAACTTCAAACATTAACCCCTAATCTGCCGACTGGAGCTCACCGCTATTCTAATAAATGTATTAACCCCTAAAGCTAAGTCTAACCCTAACACTAACACCCCCCTAAGTTAAATATAATTTAAATCTAACAAAATTAATTAACTCTTATTAAATAAATTATTCCTATTTAAAGCTAAATACTTACCTGTAAAATAAACCCTAATATAGCTACAATATAAATTATAATTATATTATAGCTATTTTAGCATTTATATTTATTTTACAGGTAACTTTGTATTTATTTTAACCAGGTACAATAGCTATTAAATAGTTAAGAACTATTTAATAGCTAAAATAGTTAAAATAATTACCAAATTACCTGTAAAATAAATCCTAACCTAAGTTACAATTAAACCTAACACTAGACTAGCAATAAATTAATTAAATACAATACCTACAATTATCTACAATTAAACCTAACACTACACTATCAATAAATGAATTAAATACAATATCTACAAATAAATACAATTAAATAAACTAACTAAAGTACAAAAAATAAAAAAGAACTAAGTTACAAAAAATAAAAAAAATATTTACAAACATTAGAAAAATAAAAAAATGCCCTACCCTATTCTAAATTACAAAAGTTCAAAGCTCTTTTACCTTACCAGCCCTGAACAGGGCCCTTTGCGGGGCATGCCCCAAGAAATTCAGCTCTTTTGCCTGTAAAAAAACACATACAATCCCCCCCCAACATTACAACCCACCATCCACATACCACTAATCTAACCCAAACCCCCCTTTAAATAAACCTAACACTAAGCCCCTGAAGATCTTCCTACCTTATCTTCACCTCACCGGGTATCACCGATGTGTCCTGGCTCCAAAATCTTCATCCAAGCCCAAGCGGGGGCTAGAAATCCATCATCCGACGGCTGAAGAAGTCCAGAAGAGGGTCCAAAGTCTTCATCCTATCCGGGAAGAAGAGTAGATCCGGACCAGCAACCATCTTCTTCCAAGCGGCATCTTCTATCTTCATCCGATGAGGACCGGCTCCATCGTGAAGACCTCCAGCGCAGACCCATCTTCTCGCGACGACGTCCAACTGAAGAATGACGGTTCCTTTAAGGGACGTCATCCAAGATGGCGTCCCACGAATTCCGATTGGCCAATCAGAATTTTCCTACTTTAATTCCGATTGGCTGATAGAATCCTATCAGCCAATCGGAATTCGAGGGACGCCATCTTGGATGACGTCCCTTAAAGGAGCCTTCATTCGTCGGTAGTCCTTCGGGCCAGCAAGATGTTCCGTGTCGGAGGTCTGAAAGATGGATCCAGAAGAAAGAAGATTGAAGATGCCGTTGATAGAAGACTTCAGCCAGATCATGGACCTCTTCAGCTCCCGCTTAGATGATGACTTCAGCCGGATCATGGACCTCTTCAGCTCCCGCTTGGATGATGACTTCAGCCGGATCATGGACCTCTTCAGCCCCCCGCTTGGGCTTGGATCAGGACATCGGAGGAGCTCTTCTGGATCGATCGGTGAACCTGGTATGGTGAAGATAAGGTAGGAAGATCTTCAGGGGCTTAGTGTTAGGTTTATTTAAGGGGGGGTTGGGTTAGATTAGGGGTATGTGGGTGGTGGGTTGTAATATTGGGGGGGGGTATTGTATGTGTTTTTTATACAGGCAAAAGAGCTGAATTCTTTGGGGCATGCCCCGCAAAGGGCCCTGTTCAGGGCTGGTAAGGTAAAAGAGCTTTGAACTTTAGTAATTTAGAATAGGGTAGGGCATTTTTTTATTTTGGGGGGCTTTGTTATTTTATTAGGGGGCTTAGAGTAGGTGTAATTAGTTTAAAATTGTTGTAATATTTTTCTGATGTTTGTTTATTTCATTGTATTTATTTGTAGATATTGTATTTAATTAATTAATTTATTAATAGTGTAGTGTTAGGTTTAATTGTAGGTAATTGTAGGTATTTTATTTAATTAATTTATTGATAGTGTAGTGTTAGGTTTAATTGTAACTTAGGTTAGGATTTATTTTACAGGTAATTTTGTAATTATTTTAACTATTTTAGCTATTGTACCTGGTTAAAATAAATACAAAGTTACCTGTAAAATAAATATAAATCCTAAAATAGCTATAATATAAATATAATTTATATTGTAGCTATATTAGGATTTATTTTACAGGTAAGTATTTAGCTTTAAATAGGAATAATTTATTTAATAAGAGTTACTTAATTTCGTTAGATTTAAATTATATTTAACTTAGGGGGGTGTTAGTGTTAGGGTTAGACTTAGCTTTAGGGGTTAATACATTTATTAGAATAGCGGTGAGCTCCAGTCGGCAGATTAGGGGTTAATGTTTGAAGTTAGGTGTCGGTGATGTTAGGGAGGGCAGATTAGGGGTTAATACTATTTATTATAGGGTTAGTGAGGCGGATTAGGGGTTAATAACTTTATTATAATAGCGGTGCGGTTCGCTCGGCAGATTAGGGGTTAATAAGTGTAGGCAGGTGAAGGCGACGTTGTGGGGGGCAGATTAGGGGTTAATAAATACAATATAGGGGTCGGCGGTGTTAGGGGCAGCAGATTAGGGGTACATAGGGATAATGTAAGTAGCGGCGGTTTACGGAGCGGCAGATTAGGGGTTAAAAATAATATGCAGGGGTCAGCGATAGTGGGGGCGGCAGAATAGGGGTTAATAAGTGTAAGGTTAGGGGTGTTTAGACTCGGGGTACATGTTAGGGTGTTAGGTGCAGACGTAGGAAGTGTTTCCCCATAGGAAACAATGGGGCTGCGTTAGGAGCTGAACGCGGCTTTTTTGCAGGTGTTAGGTTTTTTTTCAGCTCAAACAGCCCCATTGTTTTCTATGGGGGAATCATGCACGAGCACGTTTTTGAGGCTGGCCGCGTCCGTAAGCAACTCTGGTATTGAGACTTGAAGTTGCGTTAAATATGCCTGTACGCTCCATTTTTGGAGCCTAACGCAGCCATTCTGTGAACTCTCAATACCAGAGTTATTTAAAAGGTGCGGCCAGAAAAAAACCAGCGTTAGCTACGCGGGTCGTTACCGACAAAACTCTAAATCTAGCCGATAGTAAATACAACTATTTTTTGTTCAGAGGGACCAAGGTATTGTGAGCTGCAATGGAAAAACAGAATTGCTATAATGTTCATATTTCCATTCTGCAAAAATAGTCAGGAATCACTGGACTTGAGGAAAGGTCAAAAAGTCTAAATTTCTGTGAAGCTACAATACATTAACTGACTATGTGGGATTTTTTGTAATGCATTAGCCCCTTGTTTGCCACAACTAGTTTTCAATAGCCAAAGTACTCGTCTTATTTGAGGAACCAATCTGGACTGGAGTAGACTCAGATTGTTACTGTAATTTTCTTAGTAAAAAAAGTATCTATTGTTGTACAGTTCATTATCAGATCAATCCTGCTGAGGTCAGTTAGGTACAGATATGTGGCCAGTTCTTAGAATTGGAAATGAAGCAAAATAATTAAGGTATATTTCAAAGAATACAGTGATGAGTATATGCAAAAACACTTGCATTATAAACTCTGTATATACCTAACTACCTCTTAGGTATAGAATCATCTTTCTTCCTGGTTTGTTTGTCAATCTGGGCAAGCTCTTCGAGCAACATAATGGAAGAGTACCTTAGCCTTAAAGTGTTGGAAAGAAGGTTTTACCATGCTTGGAGTTTGTGCACATGGGGATGTGCTTACAGGACTTGCTATGATATGAGAATAGGGACCTTGGTCGAAATGTAAATTTAGAATCACTTATGGGGTTTGATACATGAACTTACATGCTCTGGCCAAAATATGAAAAGTCAGCCCCATTGTCCTTTGTTCCTTTATACAGTACTTGCTCAAGCTTCACTTTAGGAAACACAGCAATATGATGCAGCTTTCGTCTGCCTGATGGCACGTTTGGTAACTTTTGAAATGCTGGGAAATATGTTTGCTTGTAATGCAATTTAACATCTAAGGTAATTACCTGCACTTTAGCTTCTAAAAATCTTTATCAGCCAAAAGAACAATAACATCAATTTCATTTATAAATATTTTCTGTTTCAAACTGATAAATTGCCAAGAAACATGCTATAAAAAATATGTGGCAGAAATTGAACCGATCCCACTTAGCAAATTAATTATCTAATCTCTCTCTGGAAACATTGAAGAAAAAATGTACAAGCAGCTAAATCTAAGCATACTTAATAATTTACTTGCTCATTAATTTTAAATAATCCAGTGGGGGAAATTGGATAACAAATTATTTTTATTTTTTTAAAGAATGTGTTATCTAACTGAATATTAACAACAAACCTTTTTTGAAGATTAAGTACAAAGCTATAAGGTGAAAGCATGAATATTTTCTTTGAGAGAAATGCAGAAATATAAAAATGAAACCACTTAAAACCTCCATTACTGCCTGAGGGTCAAACATTATTTAACAAAGTCATCTAAGAATACAAAATGTTACTATTAATACCAATTGTATTATTAATAATGAATCCTTTACAAGAGATATTGATAGACTGATTGGTGGGAGGCAGACAGAATGGCAAAAAAGACAGACAGGTAGACAGAAGCATAGACAGGCAGCTATATTTAACTATTATATATTAAATATAATTTAAATAATAAAACATATGTATATAAAATATTTAAAGGACAACCAAACACTTTTAGAGTGTAATATAAAATGTTTAATTATATGTGGAAAATAAACTATGCAATATTCTTTCATTATATATATTTGTCCTTGTTTCTTGCAATTTAATTCTAATAATTGTCGACTTTCAAATCCTGTGATTGGCTGCACACTCTAGCGACCCATTTATAACTGTCTCTGATTTGCCTAAGCAGAGAAGGAATCCTAGATTATAACATGATGGCACCAACTGCATCGTGGGCACTCTGGGCCACTTGTGTTTATGTGTGTGTGGACAAGGTTCCCAACTTGAGAACTTGTCCGAACTGTTCCTCTGCCGCCAATATGCACCATTACATGCTCAAGTAAGTGTGTAAGGTCACACCCTTTCCTCGTGTGACCAATCATGCGGTAGAAAGGCCTATCAATCACCCCTAGCGAACAAGTTCGGCAGGGCCGGGCTGGGAATAAAAAGCAGCACTGGAAAAATTGGAGACCAGCCTTATAGTCCATTGATGCCAAAGAATGCACACACCACATTTCTCACATTCTATATGTGAAGGAAATCTGATATCACAAATTAGAGCAAGTTTCTGTATGGAAAAAAATAAATATTGTTTTAACAAAGCTCTAATATAAATGGAGGCTTCTGAGTAAAATTTACCTTTTTGAAAAATGTTCTGATTTTCCAGCATAGGACCTTAGCTGAGGCCTCTGTATCACTCTTTTTCCATACTATTCTACTGTATCCCTCTACATACATATGTCTCATATTTACCATTACCTGCTCAGATATACTACTATACTACTAAGTGCAACCTCCCTCAGTCTTCTTCCATTCTAGCAGTCATTGGTGCTGCCCATATTCTTCTATGCTCACCCTACAACTCATTCTACCTTTGAACAAATTATAACCTTATTTTTCCACATCATCATCTTCAGTCTTTATTTAGAACAACAAAAAGCCATTCAGCCATAAAAATGAAAAGGCATATTTTTACTATTAATTCTAAATTTGCATCTACAAGCATTCCTCATCATTCTCCAAACAGGACAGAATTAGTAGAACATGGCATGTCATGATGCATTATACCTTCTGCACACATACTAACTAAACTGTCTACAAACTATAAAAACCTACAAACTTTTGTAGCCTTATGTATAATATAATGCCCGGTTTGCTGGCAAGTTTAGAGTCTCATGATCATCTATTACTATATGGTATTTATTATTTAATCAGCTAACTGGACTCAGACTGAAATTAGGGATGGGGGAATGTTTAATTTTTTGAATTTCGAATGTAGAACGAATGTTATTACCGAAATTCAAATTATAAATCCGAATGCTGATAAGAACGAATATTCTTAAAAATTCTATAATCGAATGTTATTTACAGTTTTCGAATGTCACTTTCGAATTCAAATGTTTATAATTATATTGAATGTCCACATTCGAAATTTTGAATTTAACATTCTATTTAACAAATGCTATTCAGAAGTTCAATAGTTCATGTGGTAGGGAGGTAATCTAGTAAATTGATACATAATAGATACAAATATATAATTTCGAATGTTTTCTATATAGAATATTGCATAATTTGAATATTACATTTAAAGAAAGCATTAGAAATACTATTACAATCTAAATTTGAATTTTTCGAAAATAATATTTTCGAATGTAATCATAAAATTTGAAACCGAACATTCGAAAATCGAATATTAGAATGGTATGTATACATTCAAAATTCGATTTGAACGAACGAATGTGTTAAAATTCATGCCGTTTTTCGAATGTTGCGAAACATTTGCCCATCCCTAACTGAAATATACAAAGCCCTTAATATACATAATATACATACATTTACATACAGAAAAAGAAGGACTCAATGAACTGGAACGAACACAAGCTCATGCATTATCATGTGGAGGTTTGACTTTGAGGTAGAGGCATTAAAATGGACCCAGAAGCTTAAAGGGACATAGTACTCAAACAAATTCTGCCAAGCTTATTAGTTAAACATATTTTAAAAAAATTGCATGGAAAAAATGTTAGATAAATGTATGTTAAATTTAAAAAGAAACTAACAAGAAGTTCTGGAAGGAGTCCTGGGGCTCTGTTTACTGACTGATAGAACTACTAAATATCAAGTTGTTTTAATCAAAACAGGTAAACTATTCGTTAAAAATAAATAAATTAATAAAACAGAATCCTGCAATAATTTCTGAAACATTTTCATTTAGATGGAAGAGAATGCATGATGTCCCTTTAAATATGAACCACTGGGGATTAGAACAATAATTAATCTCACTGGTACATGTCTTATACTCCTTCACCTAACAAGTGAATGGACATAAAACAAGAATAACAACATTACTTAAATTGATGGAACATTTTATCATTACACTATTGCTTGAACAGAGCCGTGAGTTTAAGACATAAATGTTACACACACAGTTTAAGTCTATTCTAAGCTGAACATGGGCAGTGATTGTTAACTATGCACATATGCCACCCCTGATTGGTGGAGTCTACTTGGACCAATAATGCATTCCTAGGCTGCAGCTAAAAATAAAGGGACATTAAATACCTCTTGTTTTTGTGTAAAAATAGTTTTTTACACATCTGTAAAAAAAAAGAAAAGAAAAGAAAATTATTATGGATTTGAAGCATTTGCAAATTACTGAATTTACTTTTTGGTCTAATTAAGAGATGAACAAAACACAATTTTTGCACAAAAAACAAAAGGTGTTTAATGTCCTTGTAACTCTGACCATTATGTGGAGCTTAAACACAGTTCTGGTCAAGCAATAGTGTAATAGTAACAGTGCAGGAGCTAGATTCCCATTGAAAGGTTTCTCTGACCACTCAATGAACCTTGAAAGACATTTTACTGCACATGTTGTACTTTTTCCCCTTGTGAATTGTCCCCTCTCTCTCTGCAGTACCTTTGCACTGTATACATTCTCCATCACTCCCTATAACACATGTGCTGTGCCTAGCTATTTTCTGTGGTGTTGCTGGTGCTCTAATATAAAAAGAGAGAGTGACGCACTCAGCTGAAACAGAACAAAAGCTAGAAAAACCTCTGTGCCTGTTCATTTTCAGTGCCACTCAGGGTGCATACTCTTTTAACACACTATGCCCCTTCACAGAGAACAAATATCCTGTAGCAAATCAGTCTGACCCTGCCCAATGACAGTCCAGTGCCGAAATACCAGGCAATTCCTCTCTGAACAAGAGAAACAACAACCCCAGACTTTTGTTGCTGGTGCTCTGTCATTTATAGCAAGATGCCTCAAGCTTCTGACCTATAATGACACAAAGCTGTATTTAAGAGGGTTGGTGCAGAGAAGACACATGGACATAACATATACACACACACAAACAAATACATATATACACATTAGCGTTGCCACCTTTTCCAAAAAAAAATACCGTCCATGTGTGGGCGGGGCCACAAAAGGGTGTGGCCACAAAAAGGCGGGGCCAAAAAAGAGGCAGATTCTCTCAATGAAAAAAAATATTAGAGAAAGAAGCTTATGCTTATGTAGCATCACAACAGCAAAAGTGCTAGTTTTCCTTCTATGTATAGACATAGAAAGTTATTTTTTTTTCTTCTAAATAAAAAAAATTGTCTTCTTCTAACATTTGAATTTATACCGCCGTGCATCATCATCCATGTTTAATTTGTTTGATATGTATGTATGTATACATGTGTGTGTGTGTGTATGTATATATATATATATATATATATACATATATAATTTTATTTTTTGCTTTTGTCCTTCCATATACTTTGCTGTCCCTAAATTTGTTTAATATATATATATATATATATATATATATATATATATAATGTATTTTTATCACCCACTCAAATTAATTCTATGAGGCCTATTTATCATAGGTCTTGCGGACCTGATCCGACAGTGCGGATCAGGTCCGCAAGACCTCGCTGAATGAGGACAGCAATACGCTCTCTGTATTCAGCATTGCACCAGCAGCTCACAAGAGCAGCTGGTGCAACGCCGCCCTCTGCAGACTCGCGGCCAATTGGCCGCCAGCAGGGAGGTGTCAATCAACCTGATCGTACTTGATCGGGTTGAATTCCGGCGATTCCTGTCCGCCTCATCAGAGCAGGTGGACAGGGTTATGGAGCAGCGTTCTTTAGACCACTGCTCCATAACTTGTGTTTCTGGCGAGTCTGAAGATTCGCCAGAAACACGGGCCCTCAAGCTCCATATGGAGCTTGATAAATGGGCCTCTATATATTTGAACTCTTGTGAGACCAGTCTAACAATAAAGTACTTTGTGGCCCCTTTGAGGACTCAAGAGATGAATGTGTGCCCCTCTGAGTTATTCAGATTACCTTCATTGCTTTACAAATTGTTTTCAGGAAAGGGGCCTGCTGATTGAAGCATTTGTGTCAGTCCAATAAAAAAGAATTCAATTTAAAAATGAAATGCTAAAAAGTGTTCTTTTTTATATTTACATTTATATATGTCTTTTGAAGCATTTGTGCTGGAACAGACAATCTGCTAGATTACGAGTTTTGCGGTAAGAGCTGCTCGGTGCTAACGTGCAAGTTATTTGCACCGCTCACCTCCCTACAGCGTTGCTATTACAGGTTTACAAAAAAACGGCGTTAGCAGGCAGTAAGTGAGCGTTGAGCAAAATTGAGCTCCATACCGCACTCCAATACCAGCGCTTCGGTGAGCTGGTTTTACGTGCTCGTGATCCCCATAGACATCGGCACCGGTTCCAAATCTGTAAAATACCGGCTGGGTGGCAACCCTAATACACACATATACATGAAGGGGTGAAAAACATACCACAATACTACTAGTTAGGAGGAAAAGTTTACTAGTAACCTATGAACTGCCCAGCTTCTTGGTTAAACATATTCCTTTAACCCCTTTGGTGCATCTAAGAACAGCTGAGAGGGCATTGCTATTACACAGAATGTTTCCTATTCCTTTCTTTTATTTTTTTAAAATACAGCTTCTAACAATATACTTAAATAATAGGATGCAAAAGCTTGTTTGCAGTGAGTTAAGCACGGAGAGCAAGATTTATAATGAGTTAAATGCAAAGCCATAAATTAACCTTGTGATGATAACAATCATTTATTAATAATATTGTATAATGACTTAAACTTCAGCAGTTTATTACATAATACCCCCAGAAGCCAGACAGTTCTGCTCCTGCTTTCCTACAAGCCTTATTAACCATTTGTTGTAGCCATGCATTAATCACTTTCTACCCTATCAGCAAATAGGGGTTAAATAAGAAGGCATAATAGACCTCCACATCTAGACCAAGGAGGTGTGGTGTTCATGCCAGGTGACTCTGAAGCTTTGAAATATGAAGATACAGAATAGCCCAAACTAGAGAAGCCACTCCTCCTTACAGGAACTGCAGGGCTTTTACAGGCAATAGGCTGCTTCTTATGCCTCCACTCCTGCTGGCCATATACTTTGTCTCTGCAGCTCTTTCTGCACACCCTGCCCCCGCTGTGTCCTAATGCCTGAGTGCTATAACAATCAGGTGTGCAGGGAATATTAACTGGCATAATACAGTGATTAAATATAAAATTAATATTAAAAAGGACAAACTTCTGCAAGGACCTTTAATTTAACACAGTCTAGGTATTAATTTTACACCTGATATGAAAAGCCAAGCTGTAAAGTACCCTTAAGTTCATATACACATTTCCTGGCTTTGAGAGACAAGGCTAAGGACCTGCTATTTTGCAGACAAATGACTTGAATACTACCATGAGCAGAGCAGCACTCGCCAGTCAGTCAGAGGAAATTCACCATTGGAGGACTCACAGCTCTGCATATTAATTACCAGCCTGTCATCAAGTAGCCACTCCCAATCCCCCCTATCTTCCCTCATTGTCTTAACTGTATATTCTAAATTCATATTACACTAATTGCACTATTATGTTTGTCATGTCTGCTTTTGTGTTGCTATATGCTATATTATATCTGTGATTTGCTACTGTGTTTTGTTTTATTGTAATTTAAAATATAAAAAAGACTGATACAAACACATCCCTGTACAAAGTATGCTATCATTGTCCTGTTTCCACAATCATATGCCTGGAGAAACTGCAGCAGTAAGATTCATTCAACATGACAGATAAGCTGCATAAGTAACTAACCTGTAAAATCAATAAATGACTTTGAAGCAGATAGCAGTATTTGCTTACTCACCACTGATATTCTTCACCTTTCCTTTGCTATTCAGCATGGTCATGTCAGCCACTGCGCTTCCCGCTCTCTCTCTGCCTGCAGCACCGGCTCATGCTACTTCCTCTTCCTCTCTGTCACTTTCCTGGTGCTGTTGTGCTTGGGGAATGAGATCAGCCCAGCTGGGAGGAGGGAGAAGGGCAGGAACGGGCAGGCAGTCAGAGGGAGGGGCTGTCTAGTAATAGTAGATGCAAGTACATTTAAACAATGTAAAACAAATAATGTTAACAAAATTATATTATTTTGCTGCTACAGTTGCAGCTCTAAATTTGTGCCCAACCACACCACAGACTCAGTAAAAAGAAAATCCCCTAGAAGGTAACGGACTGGTGCAGGAATGAGTGTTGCACCAACCACTGAATTATGTCTCACCAGCCCCAGCTTATGCAGCCCACCGGGATTTCTCCCGGCATCCCGGCAGGCCAATCCGGCTCTGAAGTTCGGTGGGTGATTTTTCTCTGCCAGCTCAAAAGTGGCAAAGGTCATAAGAAGCAGCGTCAGATGACTGCTGCTTCATACATAGCGGGAAGCAAGCTCACATGTGCAAACCGGTGCTGCAAGGGCTCCGAAGAAACTTACACAGCTTTGAACATGGAGCCCTCAGATTTAAAGTGAATGTAAATTTTAATGCTAAAGTGCCCGGTTTTTATAAATTTGATTAAAAACAGGAGCACTTTAATTCATGAAAATTAACATTTCACTCCTGTTGAGAAAAAAAACTTACCTTTTAAACTTGACAGCAGCTCCAGCTTCCTCCGGTCGTCGCAAGCCATTTCTGATGTCAGAAATGATGGATAGGTCATCCTCCAATCACGGCTTCCCCCCGGGGGAATCAGTGTCTGATTCAACGCTGTGATTGGAGGAAGCCGGATTCCTCATTTTAGACCCAGGAAGAGGCTATGCAACGGGTGGAGGAAGCTGGAGCTGCTGTCAAGATTAAAAGGTAAGTTTTTTTTCACAACAGGAGTGAAATGTAAATTTTGATGAATTAAAGTGCCCCTGTTTTTAATCAAATTTTTTAAAACCGGGCACTTTAGCATCAAAATTTACATTCACTTTAACACTTATTTTTACATTTTTAAACAACTAATATTATTAAATTACATCTGCATATTTTTCTTAAGCTAATCTTTCATTTGAATACAACATTCTATCTAGCATTTAGATAGTATTTAATGTCCCTTCAACAATGCATAGTAAAATAACTTTGTTATATATATTTTATTATTTATTATACATAGGGTTGCCAGGGGGCAGTATACAACTATGGTCCAGTAACTTACCAGGCTGTCCTATATAATCTATACAAATATACTGGACACTTCAATTTCCAGTTTTTTTTTAAAGTTCCCCTAGTGGCACCTACATTTAAAAGGTTTCCTGGGCCTCTATGCATAGAAATTATGGCCAAAATGCAGTTACCCATTAGGATATAACATGTGCACTGTTTTTTACTGTCAGTCATTGGGATGTAAAACATTGATCTGTGTGTGCTAGGTCAAATCACTGCTATGCATATGTTTTTGACATCCAATAAGGTAAAATCATTTATTTATGAGTTGCTGGCATCCAAGGATATACAATCAATGGTCATTTGTGGAAAAATGGGAGGGGTCAAGGCTGTGCCTAAGGCTAAGCTTTGGGGTGAGACCATTGTGTGACCCCACCTACCAGCCATCTATACTAATTCAACCTGCATCTTTTCCATGACAGGTATGAGTTATAAATGCTACAGGGACAAACATGAATAGTGCTGTCTAGAGGCACAATACATATTGCTCCCTGCACACACATTTTAGTAGGTTCTACATTTTGGATGAAAACATGTGAGGGCTACCTTTTATTTATATGGGACTAGACTTAGCAAAACAGAGGAGAAAAAAGATCTAGGAGTACTTGTAGATAACAAGCTAAAAATGAGTGTGTAATTCAAGGCAGTGGTTTCTAAGGCAAAGAAGATACTACCATGTATTAAAAGAGGCATAGATGCAAGGGAAGAAAGCAAAATTATGTCACTGTATAAATCCCGGTAACACCTCATCTTGAGTATGGAGTGCAGTTCTTGGGGCCAATTTTAAAAAGGGACATTGCAGAATTAGAAAAAGTTCAGAGAAAGGCCATAAAACTAATAAGGGAATGAAGGATTTAAACTATGAAGAGAGGTTAACCAAACTGTACAAACTGTTTACTCTAGAAAAAAGGTGCTTGAGAGGTGACATGATTCATTTATATAAATATATTCAAAGTCCATATATAGAGCTAGGGGAAGAAATGTTTATTCCAAGGCAGTTGTTTGTGGCACAAGGTCACAATTTAAGGTTAAAGGAAATTAGATTTTATTTCCAGCAACGTAAAAGTTTTTTCATGGTAAGAGCAATCAAATTATCTTGCCTAAGGAGGTAGTGACTGCCAATACATTACATTCATTTTTAAAAACAGCTTAGATACATTTCTGGCTAAAAACATAATCTAAGGATATGATTGCTTGTGTTAAATGGGTCAGTTTTTAATTAATTTTAAGGGATAGCAAACACAAAAAAAAAATATTTAAAAAGATAGATAATACCTGTATTTACCATTCCCCAGTTTTGCATATCCAACACTGTTATATTAATATACTTTTTACCTCTCTGATTACCTTGTATCTAAGCCTCTGGAGACTGCCCCCTTATCTCAGTTCTATTGACAGACTTGCATGTCGGGCAAATAGTGCTGACTCTTAAATAACTTCACATGCATGAACACAATGTTATTTAATATGAAACACATGAACTAACGCCCTCTAGCTGTGAAAAACTGTGAAATGCATTCAGATAAGAGACATCCTTCAAGGGATTAGAAATTAGCATATGAGCCTATTACCTAGGTTTATCTTTCAACTAAGAATACCAAAAGAAAAAAGCAAATTTGATGATAAAAGTAAATAAGATGTTTAAAATGACATGCCCTATCTAAATCGTGAAAATTTAATTTGAACTTTTCTATCCCTTTAATGTAAGTTCAATTGTCAGCTTCTTCAGTGTTAAACAGGTAGTCTCTGCATAGGTTAAACTCAATAGATTTATGTCACCTTTCCCTCTCGCCTACTATATATGTTACACCCTGCAGCATGGGTGTCTCATAATTGTGCAAGAAAACATAGCTGAGGGGAAAACTCTACCTGCAGGTTATCTAGTATTTTATAAAGGGGAGCTGGTAATCCTAATTATGCCTTTTTTTCTGTAATTTATCTCTGGAAAATTTATATTTTCCACTTCCCCCACAGAGACTGATGTACATCCTGCAGGATCTAGAACTTTAACTTTGGAACATTGGGTGCTGCTCAATCAATGTAGGGTCTTTATTATACATGTCATTAGAAGATAAACAAAAGGTTTTTCAATGGCTTTATCCCTGCACTGCAAAAAAAATAATAAAAAAAAAAATTCCCCCAACAAAAACATTTCAAAACATTTATTTTGTATGCAGATGTCTTTCATTTCAGATATAACAATTTGACTTCAATATTCTTTTAAATAGAATATTATGTTTCTTGAAATAAAACTATTTCTTCATAATTGCAATATTTATAATTAAAATAAAAAAATAAAATAAAAAAACTTTACTAGTTGTAGTATAAAGTACATTTAATATAAATGATTAATATTTAATGTATTGGGTTCATTTTAAGCATTTCAGATGGTTGTCTATCACATAAAAGTTTATGCAGAATGTTACTCTTGTTGCTTAGCTACCGACCAAACGAGACATGAGTGCAACCAACTGAGATTTCATCCTCCATAATGTGTTGCATATCATGAATATAGCATATGTTAAGTACTGTTGATAAAATCTGTATTCTGTAAAACTATGCTTTTAAAATGAATACATACATTTGTAATACTGCTTGAGGATGGAACATTGTTATATCTTCTGTTTTGGTACCTGTGAAACATGCTGTAATAAATGAGACAACGATTTACACTAGTCCTGAAGTCCTTTTCTACTAGATACCTTAGTTCATTTTAATTGCTTTAGGGTATAAAAAATCATCCACATACAAACCATAAAGGAAGACAGGTTGGTTTCAATATGTCATCCCTTTTAAGATCATTGAACATCCACAATTAGTTGGAGTACTTTCAATGGTGTGATACTCATTTTCACCTCTGGGGGGTGCTGTAGTTTTGCCACTGTCAGCAGAAACTTATGCTTACCTGATAATTTTCTTTTCTTCAGATGGAAAGAGTCCACAGCTGCATTCATTACTTTTGGGAAATAAGAACCTGGCCACCAGGAGGAGGCAAAGACACCCCAGCCAAAGGCTTAAATACTCCTCCCACTTCCTTCATCCCCCAGTCATTCTGCAGAGGAACAAGGAACAGTAGAAGAAATAACAGGGTGAAAAGTTGCCAGAAGAATAAAAAATAAGAGATGCCCAACAGAAAAAATACGGGTGGGGAGCTGTGGACTCTTTCCATCTGAAGAAAAGAAAATTATCAGGTAAGCATAATTTAAGTTGTTCTTCATAAATGGAAAGAGTCTACAGCTGCATTCATTACTTTTGGGAAAACAATCCCCAAGCTATAGAGGACACTGAATGCAAAAACGGGAGGGTACAATAGGCGGCCCATTCTGAGGGCACCAGGCCTGAAAAAACCCACAACCCAACCAAACCCTGCTTCGTCAGAGCTAGGCAAAAGAACTAGAAGGGAAAGACCCCAAGGACACTGACCCACAGATACTCCGAAAGCCTAACTAGAGACCGCAAGCAGACTCACTGAGCCAACACTCCTTCCAGAGAACCGTCATCCAGCAGTCGGTCCCCATACTAGTACAGTACCAAAATCCCCAAAAGGGAGAGGACAAGGGTAAGCCAAAGGGATACCCAAAAGGTACAGCAAAATCCATAAAGGAAAACACTACCTTCAAAGGAAGGCAAAGTCCACAGAGACCCAAATAGATCCCAAAAACAAGGAGAGACGACGCCCAACCAACAAGGAGCAACTGGGCATCATCAAGGAGAAGAAACATCACCCAAACATTGTGCAACAGCACTGAAAAAGACAGCTGAAGACAAAGTCCTCAATACGTCAGAACTCAGAGACTGAACAAACAGAAAATTACAAGTAGCAAACTCAGAAAATAAACATCTGAGTCCAAAACACGCTGCCATCCATAGGTAAGGAAGGAGCAGCCGAACAAAATAGCAGACTGCCAAACCTCCAAGACAGAGATTGCTCAACCTTCAAGACAGAGGACACTCTCCAGGCAATCCAGGCCACCAAGCCTACTCACAGATCTCAAAGGGGGAGAGACACAGAACCTCTAAAAAAAGAAGGTCCACTGTTACCCCCAAGACCTGAGGATAAACAACCGATCTCAGATCCTACACTTAGCCGGACCAGCCCAAGCAACGGCAGATCTGAAAGCAAGGGAACTGAAAGGAACCCCAAGACCGGCCCCCAAAAGGGAGGAAGAATGGACACAGCCACTTCAACCTAAAGACAATCGAGCAGACGATTAACCCAAAGAGATCTAGAAAGGCCAACCGACTAAGTCTCAATGCGGAGCCAGCAGCTCCCCAGATGGAAAGGAACAACTCAAAGAGCAGACCAAACCCTGAACCAGATAAACATCAGTTCCAACCTCTAGAACACAGGAGAGGCCCCTAAAAAAGGAACCACACCTCCATAAGGAGGACAATGAGCCCCCTGAAGAGAAGAGTGTCGATAAACACCTGCCCATAAGACAGGAAGTCGTAGGAAGAACAGAGAGGACACAAGGCCACGTCACTGATGAACACGAAATAACTTTAAAACACCATTGTGCTAGCACACATACCAGACACAAAAGTGACAGCTGAGCAACCGCAAACCTTCCGTCTGCTAGGCAGGAAAGCCCACCATCAGGTCACATTAGTTGGCTGTCCCAAGGGAACCGTATTGTCCGCAGACAAGTTCCAAGAACAGAACAGCCAGAACAAGGGCTAAGTCCAAGTACCCCAGAAACTGGAACCCCCAGGCCAGTCCTAGGATCATAAGGTCCGGTAACATCCACAAAGGTAAAACACATATTAAAACCCTTGACAACCGGAAGATCAGGACAAGAAGCCCGGGCCCCCCAAATGTTTAGATTAAACAATCTTCCAGGAACATAAATCCCTCGTCTGATATAAAAAAACAGACCTACCAGGGAAAAATCCAGAATAACCCGGATAACAAGAGCAAGAAGCCCTTTCAAGTCCCAACCAAAAGGGAAAATACCACCCTTTGCAGGAGCCCAACACTCCAAAGAGCCAGGGCCATAAAAGGACACTAGAGCTAACAGGCGTCCAAGCAACATTAACATGATTGTGCTTGAAAAGTGCAGCTAATCCCCCTAAGAAACACAAGGCACTGCTCATTTTATCAACATCGAAAGGAGGAAAGGCTGAGTAGACCTTGCTGGAGATCAAACTAGCAACCCTAGGTTTGCTACAGTACAGAGTAGCCACAGAGCATTAGTATGCTGAGCTAGCTGCCCAGCTAGCTAGGAGCTCCAGACACAGTGAGGACAAGTTACCGGAACAGAGCAACATCAAGCCTTCACACGACCTCAGATTCGAAGTCAGAGGACAGTAAAAAATGGGTTTGGATGCCACCTGGATGGCAATACCTGACCCATATGAGTGGAAAACCACTAGGACCTCTTCTATCCCAAGAAAGAGATGCAGAGCATTCCCAACACTGGGAAAGGACCCCTAACCGGAGCCCAAAAATACCTCACTGTCTACTGTCCCGAAAAAGGAACAACCAACTCCCGAAGGGAATCAAAGTCCCCCGAAGGTGACCCATCCACAAGGAGAAATGGACAAATTGAAGAGGTCTCAATGAAGAAGAGAACCACTAAAGGAATAAGTCCAAAAAGGACAATTTCCTGAAGCAACACCGCCCCGACCGGCGTGAAGGAGGCGCTAAACCCTCTAATTTTCCCACAACGTGGGAAGGAAAACTCTAGGTTCCTAGGATATTGGAAGCAACAGAGAGTGACTCAGCAAATTTAACTGACCCAGTCACCAGAGAGACAGCTATTTAGGACTGAAACAATCCAGAGAGCCACACGGACCTGCAGGTCCTCTTGAGAATGTTTAGCTGAAACTTGTAAAACAAATAACAAGAAACATAAATAATGTTAAGAGCACTCGGCACCCCAACCTGACCAGCAAGGTATAATAGGCGCCATTTGTCTGAATAAGCTGCGAGACAGAAGATCTGAACCCAAGCAGGACCAACCTGCACCAGGGTCATAACTGCCAAGCTGGCTAAATCCGCCCTCAGAGAGGGAGGAAAAAAAAACAGACAAACATGGGACCAGGGACCAATGTGTCCCGAACAACTTCCGTAGAAGCAAACAGCGAGTATCGATCTCAGAAAAAGTTCCCGCAGGAAACATAGTATGAAAAATAAAAATAAAATTCATCCTACCAAATAAAATAAAATAACAGGCAACCCGAGGGTTAATGCCCAAGAAGAACAGAAAGATCGGCAGGACCAGCCTAACAGAAACCCTGTTCTTCCAACAAAATTGGAAAGGATCTCGATAACAAGACTTAAAGGAGATTACTTCATCCCCCCATGTCTTACGAGGTGAGCCATTCGAAGGAGGAGACTGATGAGTCACATAAAGGAGAAGGATAGGGTCCCAAACAGCTGAAAAACGTGACTGAGTAGAAAACGAAGGCGAGCCAGCCTGTAACGAAAGGCACAACACTCAGGAACAGTTACACCTGCAGGGAACTCCACATGCCCTCCTGTGGCCGAGAGACCTGGGGCAATCGGGCACAGACACAATCACAAATAAACATCTGGACTTTGTAGACACGCAAGCACCAAAAGTATGTAAAAGCGAAAACATGCCACAACCTCCGGGGGGAACAATCCACCCTCCGAGGAGGAAAAAACATAACTTGGGTTATCCACATGTGTAGTAGTAGGGAGCGGTAGGTAACTCGCCTCCTGGAAGACAGGGTGGCTCAGCAGTCCCTTGAATCCCCGACCCAGAGGAACAAGATACTTTACAACGGCCTAAAGAACATAACTGACTGACCTGAGTCATCCTCCATAACTGGATAAAGGATACGAAAAAAATTGACTAAATATAAAACAATTTAAACGGCACCTGACACCCACAATGGCTGGGGCACTAACCACCAGACAACAGCGGACTAGAATTCTCCATCGCCACACAGTCAGGAATGCGGAAATGGGAGACTAGAACGTAAACATGCCCGGTCACAAGGTGAACCGTACAATCCAAAAAAAAGCGCGCCTGACTGTAAGGTCACGTCACTTCAAAAGGCCATTAACACTACACATAAGCAGATTGAATCACATAACAAACATGATTAAAACAACCATGTTCAATAATCCCCCTCAGGAGATAGTAACCCTTGATTAAAAGATACTAAAGGAGATCCACTGAGACCCTGTAGTTTTCATGTGAGTTTGCAGAAACAAATGAGTTACAGTACAATCATGAAGAAGTAAAATGTAACAATCTTACCGGAATCTACGCCGTGGAACAGGAACACGGCCCTTCAAGTGTGACAGATAGTAGCCTCGCCTCCGCCATGGACTTGAGAGAAGAAAGCAGGCAGCAAAGCAAAGTTCGACAACGCCGATTGCTTGTGGAGTTGTTAAAATGAGTCGGGATGGTTTCGCAGAAAGACTCTTCCTGCATCTGCAGACTCTAACTTTCATCCAAGCCCTCACTGAGAGACTGAACGGATTACTTAAAACTCCCATCCCATGTCGAAGAGTACTACCCTCCATAAGAGACAAAACAAACTTCTGACACTTCTCTGTCAACCTCCTGGGACGAAAGGCAAATAATGACTGGGGGATGAGGGAAGTGGGAGGAGTATTTAAGCCTTTGGCTGGGTGTCTTTGCCTCCTGCTGGTGGCCAGGTTCTTATTTCCCAAAAGTAATAAATGCAGCTGTGGACTCTTTCCATTTATGAAGAAAATGATAGATGTAGGGTTACACAAAACAGTGCAAAGTCAATACTTCACTCTGTTCTGCTGCCTTTCTCTCTTATTTTATAATCATTATCATTGCACTATTTGAAACAAAATAAAAAGCATTACTTGAGCACAAACAACTCAATAAAGTTAGTGTAACTATTGATTGACTGCTTCTTTAAAGATAGGGCACCTCTAATCCTATGGCTGTTCTAGGGAGTGCTACATACCCCTAAATCATCAAGATGGATTATATAAGTAAACTTATAAATATCCATATGGAGAAGGTCTGTGCCTTATATGAGTTTAATAAGTACATGTTAAATTGTATAAGCCACAATTGTTGTATACAGGTATGCAAGACCACATATTGACAAATTTTCCCTTCCTGGTTCAACAAGCTGACTTGGCTGTTTACAGTGGCTCAATATTGTATCAAACACTTTTATGTGCAGATTGTTAATGCATTTTAACTAAATTAAACTTAAAGGGACAGTCAACACCATAATTATTGTTGTTTAAAAATATAGATAATCCCTTTATTACCCATTCCCCAGTTTTGCATAACCAACACAGTTATAATAATACACGTTTTAGCTCTGTGATTACCTTGTATATAAGCCTCTGCAAATCCCCCCCCCCCTTATTTTAGTTCTTTTGACAAACTGGCATTTTAGCCAATCAGAGCTGACTCCTAGGTAACTTCACGTGCGTGAGTTCAATGTTATCTATATGAGATTCATGAAATAACACCCTCTAGTGGTGAAAAATAATTCAGATTAGAGACAGCCTTCAAGGTCTAAGAAATTAGCATATAAGGCTACCGAGGTTTAGCTTTCAACTAAGAATACCAAGAGAACAAACAAAATTGGTGATAAAAGTACATTTGAAAGTTGTTTAAAATTATATGCCCTATCTGAATCATTAAACTTTATTTTGGACTTGACTGTCCCTTTAAAGGGATATGAAACTCAAACATTTTCTTTTGTGATTCAGAAGGAGCATACCATTTCCCGTGATATGTCAGGAAATAGTCTTCCTATCTAGTGCTCTTGCAAATGGATAACATTCTTGCAAAACGGTTGCCCTATATTACCCCAGAAATGACTCCTAAGTTTACATCCCTAGTTTTCAACAATAGATGCCAAGAGAGCGAAGAAAAATTGATAATAGAAGTCAATTAGAAAGTTGTTTAAACTCACATGCTCTGTCGGAATCATGAAAGAAACATTATTAATTAAAAACATGCATGTTGAAGGCTCAGTGTAAGGTTTAAAATACCCAGCAGCATTTATCCATCATAGTCTAATATTTTCCGCACCTATTTTTGAACAGTTGCTAATGTATTTTTAAAATTATAGACTATGACATCATATGTGCATGTGAATATATATGTATCATGTATGTATACATGTATATGTGTCGTGTATCATGTATGTATGTATACACGTATATATGTGTGTGTGTGTGAATATATGCATATCATGTATGTATACATGTATATGTGTGTGTGTGTGTGGTGTGTGTGTAAATATGTGTATCATGTATGTATGCATGTATATGTGTGTGAATATATGTGTATCATATATGTATACATGTGTGTGTGTGAATACATGTGTATCATGTATGTATGCATGTATATGTGTGTGTGTGTGTGTGTGAATATATGTGTATCATGTATGTATGCATGTATATATGTGTGTGTTTGTGAATATATGTGTATCATGTATGTATGCATGTATATGTGTGTGTGTGTGTGAATATATGTGTATGATGTATGTATACATGTATATATGTGTGTTAATGTGTATATATGTGTATCATGTGTGTATGTATGCATGTATATATGTGTGTGAATACATGTGTATCATGTATGTATGCATGTATATGTGTGTGTGTGTGAATATATGTGTATCATATATGTATACATGTGTGTGTTTGAATATATGTGTATTATGTATGTATGTATACATGTATATATGTGTGTGTGAATATACGTGTATCATGTATGTATGCATGTATATGTGTGTGTGTGTGTGAATATATGTGTATCATTTATGTATGTATACATGTATATATGTGTGTGTGTGAATATGCTGTGTGTATATATGTGTATCATGTATGTATGCATGTATAAATGTGTGTGTGAATATATGTGTACCATGTATGTATGTATACATGTATATATATATATATATATATATATATATATATATATATATATATATATGTGTGTGTGTGTGTGTGTGTGTGTGTGTGTGTGTGTGAATACATGTGTATCATGTATGTATGCATGTATATATGTGTGTGTGAATATATGTGTATCATGTATGTATGCATGTATATGTGTGTGTGTGTGTGTGTGTGTGTATGAATATATGTGTATCATGTATGTATGCATGTATATGTGTGTGTGTGTGTGTGTGAATATATATGTATCATGTATGTATGCATGTATATATGTGTGTGTGAATATATGTGTATCATGTATGTATGCATGTATATATGTGTGTGTGTATATATATGTGTATGATGTATGTATACATGTATATATGTGTGTGTGTGTGTGAATATATTTGTATCATTTATGTATGCATGTATATGTGTGTGTGAATATATGTGCATCATGTATGTATGCATGTATATGTGTGTGTGTGTGTATATATATGTGTAGCCTGCCAGCCCCGAGGTGCTCATGCATCTCAACTGTACAGCTACTTGATCTTGATTTTATGTGAATCAAATAAACGCTATGTTTTATAATTACTTTTCACTGGATACTCTTTCTTTCCTCGTTTGGCAAGCTTCATTGTGACCTGCTAGTGTATCCAGTTCCTGCCTGAACATTACTCAGCACACTGGTGTTTTTCAACCTATGGATTATACACCACAATCAGGTACCGAGTGACCGGAGAAACCTCTATTGGATTGACCCAGAGTACCCACTGTCTCTGGCTTTCACTACAGGAGGACACTGATTGGCGCATTCCCCGTTACGATATACATAGTCGTCAGCCTGCATTGGATACGCTCTACCCACTGATGGATTGAATCCCAGAGGGAGGCAGGTTTTAGAGTGGCGCGGAGCTTTGAGAAGGGACGCCGAAGAGGTGATTCACGGAGAGGAGGGTGAATAATACCCCGGAGCAGACTTTGTACGCTAGTGGCTCTTTATTGTAAGTTATATGGACTAAATTCTAGGATGACAGTTTATAACATTTGTCTACCCAGCACTTAAGTTTGGATGTTGGAATATTTACTTACATATGATTGCCACTCACAATTAACTATTGACATTGTGTGCTTAGAGGTTTTTGTGTGCTTTTGGAGAGTTCCTAGAAACATATATATCTATATACATCTAGCTTAAATATATTGGTTCAGTACTAGAGACATCTCTCCAACTTGTTTCTTTGTTGGTTTTTTATATATATGTGTGTATCATGTATGTATGCATGTATATATGTGTGAGAGAGAATATATGTGTATCATGTATGTATGCATGTATATATGTGTGTGTGTGTGAGAGAGAATATATGTGTATCATGTATGTATGCATGGATATATGTGTGTGTGAATATATGTGTATCATGTTTGTATACATGTATATATACATATATATATATATATATATATATGTGTATCATGTATGTATGCATGTATATATATGTGTGTGTGTATGTGAATATATGTGTATCATGTATGTATGCGTGTATATATATGTGTGTGTGTGTGTGTGTATGTATATATGTGTATCATATATGTATACGTGTATATGTGTGTGAATATATGTGTGTCATGTTTGTATGTATGTGTGTGTGTGTGAATATATGTGTATCATGTATGTATGCACGTATATATGTGTGTGTGAATATGTGTATCATGTATGTATGCATGTATATATGTGTGTGTGTGAATATATGTGTATCATATATGCATACGTGTATATATGTGTGTGTGTGTGAATATATGTGTATCATGTTTGTATGCATGTATATATGTGTGTGTGTGAATATATGTGTATCATGTATGTATGCATGTATATGTGTGTGTGTGAATATATGTGTATCATATATGTATACATGTGTGTGTGTGTGAATATATGTGTATCATGTTTGTATGCATGTATATATATATATATATATATATATATATATATATGTGTGTGTGTGAGAATATATGTGTATCATGTATGTATGCATGTATATATGTGTGTGTGTGAATATATGTGTATCATATATGTATACGTGCATATATGTGTGTGTGTGAATATATGTGTATCATGTATGTACGCATGTATATATGTGAGTGTAAATATATATGTGTATCATGTATGTATGCATGTATATATGTGTGTGTGAATATGTGTATCATGTATGTATGCATGTATATATGTGTGTGTGGATATATGTGTATCATGTATGTATGCATGTATATATGTGAGTGTAAATATATATGTGTATCATGTATGTATGCATGTATATATGTGTGTGTGAATATGTGTATCATGTATGTATGCAAGTATATATGTGTGTGTGGATATATGTGTATCATGTATGTATGCATGTATATAGGTGTGCGTGTGTGTATATATGTGTATCATGTATGTATGCATGTATATATGTTTGTGTGTGTTAATATATGAGTATCATGTATGTATACATATTTTTTTATATTTATATATATATATATATATATATATATATATATGTGTGTGTGTATGTTTATCTTGTATGTATGCATGTATATATTTGTGTGTGTGTGAATATATGTGTATCATGTTTGTATACATGTGTATATATATATATATATATATATATATATATATATATATGTGTGTGTGTGTGAATATATGTGTATGATGTATGTATGCACGTATATATGTGTGTGTGTGAATTTATGTGTATCATATATGTATACGTGTGAATATGTGTGTGTGAATATATGTGTATCATGTATGTATGTATGCATGTATATATGTGTGTGTGTAAATATATATGTGTATCATGTATGTATGCATGTATATATGTGTGTTGATATATGTGTATCATGTATGTATGCATGTATATAGGTGTGTGTGTGGATATATGTGTATCATGTATGTATGTATGTATGTATATGTGTGTATGTGTGTAAATATATATGTGTATCATGTATGCATGCATGTAAATATGTGTGTGTGTGTGTGTGTGTGGATATATGTGTATCATGTATGTATGCATGTATATAGGTGTGTGTGGGTGGATATGTGTATCATGTATGTATGCATGTATATATGTTTGTGTGTGTGAATATATGTGTATCATGTATGTATACATAAATATATATATATGTATATGTGTGTGTATATATGTGTATCATGTATGTATGCATGTATATGTGTGTGTGTGTGTGTGTGTGAATATATGTGTATCATGTATGTATGTATGTATATACAGTATATGTGTGTGTAAATATATGTGTATCATGTATGTATACATATATATGTGTGTGTGTGTGTGAATATATGTGTATCATGTATGTATGCATGTATATATGTGTCTGTGAATATATGTGTATCATGTATGTATGCATGTATATATATGTGTGTGTGTGTGTGTGAATATATGTGTATCATGTATGTATGCATGTATATATGTGCGTGAATATATGCGTATTATGTATGTATGCATGTATGTGTGTGTGTGAATATATGCATATTATGTAAGTATACATGTATATGTGTGTGTGAATATATGTGTATCATGTATGTATGTATACATGTATATATATGTGTGTGTGTGAATATATGTGTATCATGTTTGTAGCTAAAGTCATTTGGTCAGGGTATTATTACCTTATAACCTCTAACACAAAAGGTGGCAGCAACAATGTATGGAATATTAATGCCAGAGCCTATATTCCCAATCAGAAATGTGCGGAAATACACATTTTTGGAGTCGCAAGTGACTTATGGCATGTTAGAAACTGCCGGCTCCTAAGAAAATAAAAAAAATGTTAAATCTCCTGTAAAAGTCTAACCCGCCTCCATAAAATAAACCCGGCATGTAAAACCCTATATCCGCCATCATCCCAATATCGGAACTAATAATAAATGTATTTACCACTAAACCGACAACCACCCACAACACAAAATTAAACTATTAACCCCTAATCCGCCATTCACCCATATCGCGATCTACCTAAGATATATATTAACCCCTAAATCAGCCAACCCCAACATAGCAAATTACCTGATAAATGTATTAACCCCTAATCCGCCATTCACCCACATCGCAATCTACCTAATGTATTAACCCCTAATCCGCCATTCACCCACATCACAATCTACCTAATAAAAGCATTAACCCCTAATCCGCCAACCCCCCACAATGCAAAGTACCTATTAAAACTATTAACCCCTAATCCGCCAAACCCACATCGCAACAAACCTAATAATTCTATTAACCCCTAATCTGCCAAACCCCCACAACGCAAATAACTAATTAAATTACTAAACCCCCTAACACCCCCTAAATTAACCCCAATTACCTAAATTAAAAAATACCAAATTACAATTAAAATAAAAAAGCTAACATTACTTAAAAATAAAAAAAACTAAGATTAAATTAATCTAAGATCACAAAAAATAAAAAAGTCTAACATTACATAAAATATTAAATCAAATTATCAAAAATAAAAAAATTTAACATAATCCCTATGACAATAAAAAAGCCCCCCCCAAAATAAAAACACCCCCTAATCTAATAGTAAACTACCAATAGCTCTTAAAAGGGCCTTTTTGTAGTTAACCAACTCTTTTACCTTAAAAAATACTAAGTCCCCCCCTCTAACAGTAAACACCCCCACCCACCAAACCCCCCAAAATAAAAAACCTAACACTAAAAAATCCTAAACTACCCATTGACCCTAAAGGGGCATTTGTATGGGCATTAACTTAAAAGGGCATTCAGCTCTTTAACACTGCTCAAAATCCCTATTCTAAAAAAAAAAAAAATCCTAACTCTAACCCCCAAATAGGTACTCAACGTTCCTGAAGTCCGGTGGAGAAGGTCCTCTTCCAAGCGGTGAAGTCTTCTTCCATCGCGGCAATGTCTTCTATCTTAATCCAGGACCAAGCCGACGCGGAGCGGAGATGAGCGCAGAACAGAAGACGGCGACCACGGAGCCATCGAGCGTGGAGATCCTCTTCGAACGATCATCGCCGCACACTGAGGATCGAATTCGAGGTACGTTTTTAAATATGGGGTACCTTGCATTCTTATAGGCTGATTTGATTCTTCAAATTCAAATCAGCCAATAGGATGAGAGCTACTGAAATCCTATTAGGGGTTTATAGTTTTATTAGGTTTATTGTGATGTGGGTTAAAGACGGATTAGGGGGTAAAATATTTTATTAGTTATTGTATTGCAACGCGGTTCTATGTTAGCTTATGGGAGTTAAAATTGCGGGCGATGGGTGAAATATACGCACCGCATTTTTATGCGGCGCTGTATATGTGATACCAAAACCGGGTAAAAACCGGCGTCGCCGGCTTTTGCGGGCGGCGCCGCATATGTAATCTTGCCCAAAGTTTCACTTAAAGGAACAGTCTACACCAGAATTTTTATTGTTTAAAAAGATAGATAATCCCTTTATTACACATACCGCAGTTTTGCAAAACCAACACTCTTATATTAATATACTTTTTACCTCTGTAATTACCTTGTATCAAAGCCTCTGCACACTGCCCTCTAATCTAAGTTCTTTTGAAAGACTTGCATTTTAGCCAATCAGTGCTGACTCCTAGGTAACTCCATGGGCGTGAGCACAGTGTTATCTATATGGCACACGTGAACTAACGCCCTCTAGCTGTGAAAAACTGTCAAATGCACTGATTTGAACAGCCAATAGGATTTCAGTGCCTCTCATCCTATTGGCTGATTTGAATTTGAAGAATCAAATCAGTCAATAGGAATGCAAGGTACACCATGTTTAAACGCGTACCTTGAATTCAATCCTCAGTGTGCGGCGGTGATCGTTTGAAGAGGATCTCCACACTCGATGGCTCCGCCGTTGCCAGTCTTCTGTTCCCCGCTCATCTCTGCGACGGCTTGGTCCTGAATGAAGATAGAAGACGTCGCTGTGATGGAAGAAGACTTCACCGCTTGGAAGAGGACCTTCTTGGGGGTTAGAGTTAGGATTTTATTTTTTTTAGAATAGGGATTTTGGGCAGTGTAAAAGAGCTGAATGCCCTTTTAAGGGCAGTAAAAGAGCTGAATGCCCTTTTAAGGGCAATGCCCATAGAAATGCCCCTTTAGGGGCAATGGATAGTTTAGGATTTTTAGTGTTAGTTTTTTTTATTTTGGGGGGTTTTACTGTTAGAGGGGGGACTTAGTAATTTTTTTTTAATGCAAAAGAGCTGGTTAACTTAGGGCAATGCCTTACAAAAGGCCCTTTTTAGGGCTATTGGTAGTTTAGTATTTTTATTTAGTGTTTTTATTTTTGGGGTGCTTTTTTAATTTTCATAGGGATTAGGTTTAATTTTTTAATTTTTGATAATTTGGTTTATTATTTTCTGTAATGTTAGACTTTTTTATTTTTTGTAATCTTAGATTAATTTAATTTTAGGTTTTTTATTTTTAAGTAATGCTAGCTTTTTTATTTTAATTGTAACATAGTATTTTTTAATTTAGGTAATTGGGGTTAATTTAGAGGGTTTTAGGTTAGAGGGATTAGAATTTAAATAGTTATTTGCGTTGTGGGGGTTTGGCGGATTAGGGGTTAATAGTTTTATTATGATTATTGCGCTGTGTGGGTTTGGCGGTTTAGGGGCTAATAGTTTTATTAGGTTTATTGCGTTGTGGGTTAATTAGCGGATTAGGGGTTAATAGTTTTATTAGGTTTATTGCCTTGTGGGTTAATTAGCGGATTAGGGGTTAATAGTTTTATTAGGTTTATTGTGTTGTGGGTTAATGGTCGATAAGGGGTTAATAGTTTTATCAGGTTTATTGCGATGTGGGCTAATGGCGGATTAGTGGTTAATATATTTTATTAGTTATTGTAGTGGGGGTTGGCGGTTGACAGGTAAATAGATATTGCGCATGCGTTAGGTGTTTGTTAGTATTTTCAGCCAGTTACCTGAGTTACGGTACTTTCATACTCAGTGAAAGGCATGCTGCGCCTGCCTATGTGTTGCGAGGTGAAAATGGAGTAAAATTTCTCCATCGTAAGTCCTTGCGCTGAATATGTGATACCGATTTGCGACGCGGTTCTATGTTAGCTTATGGGAGTAAAAATTGCGGGTGACAGGTGAATTATACCCGCCTCATTTACATGCGGCACCGTATATGTGATATCAAAACTGGTTAAAAACCTGTGTTGCCAGCTTTTGCGGGCGACGCCGCATATGTAAAAAATTAAGCAATCTGGATAATAGAAGTAAATTGGAAATGTCTCTGAATCTGCTTAATTTTAACTTTATCGTTACTTTAGGCTAAGGTATATGTATTTGTTAAATCCCGTTTACTGTCGCGTTAATCAAACAAAATGCCGATGATCATTTTGCTGCTTTATTTCTTCTAAAATAATTACAATTATTAATGTCTGTGCTATAGAAACCTAAATGTGTAGAGATGAAAAAAAACAAAAAGCTTATTACATCTGCAAGACAATCACAGCATCTTTAGACCACATATTGTGATAACAGAACAAGCCCCAGGTGCATTTTCATTTGATTTTGTGTAGCAGTAAAGGCACACGGTGCAGTAAGTAGGGTCCCAGAGGGTGTGTGAGTGGGGCAGAGCACAATTTAACTGCTCTCGTTAGAAATAGATTTTCACATCAGTGGAAGACCAGGTACAGTAACTGAATACAAGATGTGCACACCTAACAGTCTAATGATGTGAAAATGATTCAGTAAGCTTTCATTTTCTTTATGTAAATTAGGTAGGATCCTAGTACTCTGAAAAGGTTCTAGTACATTTGTAGATCTCAAAAATTAGCAATTTACCTAGAACCGCTTAGTGTAGCAGATGTAAGTCATTCTGAGATGTTTTAATGGTGTTAGTCTTAAGTGAGTAGGTATAAGTGCTCTCTTATAGGGCAAGATAACATATGCCCATTTTTACACGGTTTTGGTATCACATATACGGCGCCGCATATAAATGCACCGCTTATATTTTACCCGTCACCCACAATTTTTACTCCCATAAGCTAAAATAGAACCGCGTCGCAAATCGGTATCACCTATTCAGCGCAAGGACTTACGCAGCGAAAATTGAGAAATTTTACTCAATTTTTATCTCGCCACACATAAGCAGGTGCAGCAAGCCTTACGCTGAAAATGTGAGCACCGTAACTCCTGTAACTGCCTGAAAATATTAACAAACACCTGCGCATTATCGATCTACTTGTCAACCCCCACCGCAATAATTAATAAAACTATTAACCCCTAATCCGCCATTAACCCACATTGCAATAAACTTAATACATTTTTTAACCCCTAATCTGCCAATTACCCACATCACAATTAACCTAATTAAACTATTAACCCTTAACGCACCATTAACCCACATCACAATAAACCTAATAAATGTATTAACCCCTAATCCGCCATTCACCCACATCGCAATTAACCTAATTAAACTATTAACCCATAATCCGCCATTAACCCACATCGCAATTAACCTAATAAATCTATTAAACCCTAAACCGCCATTAACCCACATCACAATTAACCTAATTAATCTATTAACCCCTAAACCGCCAAACCCCCAGAATGCAATTAACCTATTTAAATTACTAAGCCCCCTAACCTAACAACCCCTAAATTAACACCAAATTACATAAAATAATAAAATACTAAATTACAATTAAAATAAAAAATCCAACCAGTACTTAAAAAACCTAGGATTAAATTAAAATAATCTAAAATTACAAAAAATAAAAAGTCTAACATTACAGAAAATAAT
Organism: Bombina bombina; assembly: GCF_027579735.1. Classification (NCBI taxonomy): domain Eukaryota; kingdom Metazoa; phylum Chordata; class Amphibia; order Anura; family Bombinatoridae; genus Bombina; species Bombina bombina. The sequence continues at coordinate 134,265,097 of NC_069501.1, read as the reverse complement.
AAACCAAATTATCAAAAATTCAAAAATTAAATCGAAGTCCCCCCTCTAACTGTGAAACCCCCACCCATCAAACCCCCCAAAATAAAAAACCTAACACAAAAAAAATCCTAAACTACCCATTGCCCCTAAAGGGGCATTTGTATAGGTATTGCCCTTAAAATGGCATTCAGCTCTTTTACAAGTGTCCAAAATCCCTAATATAAAAAACAAAAACAAAAAAAATCTTAACTCTAAGCCCCAAATAGGTACTCACCGTACCTGAAGTTCGGCAGAGAAGGTCCTCTTCCAGGCGGCGGTGAAGTCTTCTTGGAACTGGCGACATCTTCCATCTTAATCCAGGACCAAGACGATGAGGAGCGGAGATGACCGTGGAACTGAAGACCGGCGACCACGGAGCTATGGAGCGTAGAGGATCCTCTTCGTACGATCACCACCGTACACTGAATAGTGAATGCAAGTTATGCGTTTAAATATGGCATCACTTGCATTCCTATTGGCTGATTTGAATCTTCAAATTAAAATCAGCCAATAGGATGAGAGCTACTGAAATCCTATTGGCTTAACATTTAAGCTGATTAACCCGGAGCTACACAAAATTGCCTTATTTTGATCATTTTTAGGCATGCTCACTAGAAACAGCTGGAAAAAAAATCAAAACATCATCAGTAGCAATTTGGCAGCATGGGTTTGTGGGAATTGTAGTCCCAAATATTAATTTGTATTCTTCTGAAACCTGGAGGGCAGTGTATCTGAAGTATTATTGTGAAGCATGTATATTATATATAAATATACAGATATGTGTGTGTACTTAAAAAAAAAAAAAAACTATTCTGTCTCTTTATAGCATTGTTTCTTTATATTGTCTGTTAAATGAAGGTACTAGATCTTTCAGATTTCACTTTAAAAGCAAACTATTTTATATTTTATGTACAGTTGTACACATATCCCAGCTAATATGGCAGCTCTATTATACTGCAATAAAAGTACTAATATTGCTTAAAACACAGTTTTAAACTTCTTGTATTGGATTAAACATTTGGTTAAAATTGACCTTAACACGATCAGACAAAAAACCCGTGGGCTTGATCTGGGAGTCATTATAGTTAATGCACTCCATTTATCTTTACAGATAAATTGTGTTTTTGCTTAGGGCTACTACACATTTCCTAGCAATCTAATTGCAGTGTTCTGGAGTCATTTACCCTCATCAAAAGAGTAATACTTTCTCAGGATTAAGGCCATTTTCACTATATTTACAACTCCATAAATATTAAATAAAAATAAAATGGCACAGTAGTTTGACTATTGTCACAATATCTGAGATGTGGTTTGCAATTCTATAAGTAATAATAGTTAAAATAAAACAGTAAACCTACCAAATGTTAATTTAAAATATTTAGGTGTAATATAAAGGATCATTATTATTGTCTGCATCCATCGATTCCACCCTGAAAATGTTACATTCAAAATTAAACTTTCATGATTCAGATAGAGCATTCAATTTTAATCAACTTTCCAATTTACTTTCATGATCAAATTGCTAATTTTTGTTCACGCTTTCTGAGGTACCAGCTACTACTGATAATGTACAAGATTTTAAAGTATTTACATATATGTGTCTGTAATTGGTTAATGGCAGTCACATGATTCAGTGGAAAAAGAATAAAAAAACCCTGCAAACATATACACACTCATACATACACACTCACTCACTCATACATATATACATACATAAGGGATTAAAGGCTTACCTTGTCGATCCCAGAAGAGGGGAGGGGAAAATATAACCTTCAATAAACATAAACATAACTATGCTTTAACTGGCCCACGGGGCCTAAACTTAATAATTGTAATAACTGTGCTTTAACTGGCCCACGGGGCCTAACCTTAAATAAAGACAGACACAAGTATTTGGGTAAAATTTTTGAACCATCACTGGTCCCTTTTATTAACCTATAACTTTAGGATTAACTATTAAATAAACGACAGATAATAATTCAACAGATGGCGGCAAATGAGAGGCTAAGACTAACCCCCCGGACTACAGAGGAGAGCGGCCTAATAGAAGGCAACAGCAGAAAACTCTGCACGAGAAATGGAAATGCTACTAGGGGTGTTACGAGTTTTTCTGGCCTACCTACCCGGAGGGAGGGGCACTCCAGTTAACTGAAGTAATCGAGCCCCACCCTCATCAGCCTGGCCATTACCCCCCCCCCCCGTTCGCCGCTACTGGGCCGCAAACCTCCCGCAGTTAGGGTGCTCTTTTAACCTACCATCCAATAGGCTCTGAGACAACCTGCAGCTTAAGCCGGTTAGTCGCAGAGGGAGGTAAAACTACAGCCAAGGGCTTACAAAGATTAGGACACCTATCCCTACCTCAGCCTTAGCACCCTATCTAAACTCTCATGCCGCAAAATTGGTGGGAGGGCGGGCAACTTGTCAGCTTCTTGTCCAAGGTCAAAGAGGAACAGGAAATGCAGTGCATCAGTATAAGAAAGGTAAGCCACTCCCTACCCCTGCAACATTGTTGCAAACACCAGTAACTCCCTCTAACTTCACTCTCCCAGACAGCCTTAACCCTTATGTCGCTGCAAGCCTATTTGGCTCTACACTTACTGTACACACACAATCATAGATGCACACATACTGTACATACACACATTCATGCATAAACACACATATACAAACACACACTCATACATACACACTCACTCACTCATACATATATACATACAGTACACACACAATCATAGATGCACACATACATACACACACTCATGCATAAACACTACATACACTCACACTCATAGATACACAAACACACACATACAATCATCCATACACACATACAGTCATACACAAACACACATATACAAACACACACTCACACATACTACATACACTCACACTCATAGATACACAAACACACACATACAGTCATACACAAACACACTCACATATACATACACACATACACTCACACACACATAAACACACTAATTTATACATGCACATACTCACTCATACATACACACATACATTCATACACAAACACACATATACAAACACACACTCACTCACACATACTACATACACTCACACTCATAGATACACAAACACACACATACAGTCATACACAAACACACTCACATATACATACACACATTCACACACACATAAACACACTAATTTATACATGCACATACTCACTCATACATACACACATACAGTCATACACAAACACACTCACATATACATACACACATACACTCACACACACATAAACACACTAATTTATACATGCACATACTCACTCATACATACACACATACAGTCATACACAAACACACTCACATATACATACACACATACACTCACACACACATAAACACACTAATTTATACATGCACATACTCACTCATACATACACACTAGGGCTGTGTGATATGGAAAAAAAATCACAATTTTTTAATGAAATAGTGCGATTGTGATTTTATTAAAATATTTTTTAAACACACATTTTGCATTAAAAATGCATTTAACTGTTAAAAACAGTGACTTATTCCCTTTGCAATTTGCACTGCAGACTGACAAGGCCAGAGAAAAGAGTCCCTCCAATCCACCATCGTCCTTGTCTGTACACACCTCAGGATTGAAGCAACAAACCCTGAGGCTAGTAAAATGGCGGCAGCAGCTTTATGTGCTGTGACACTGATATGATGCTTCCTGGTCCACCCCCCTGGAGGAGTGATCAGGAGCTTTTGTGTGACTGGCATGTTAAAGGGATATGAAACAAAAACATTGTATTTTGTGATTCAGACAGAGCATACAATTTTAAAAAGGTTTACAATTTTCTTCTATAATCAAATTTGCTTTGTTCTCATGATATTCTGTGTTGAAGAGATACCTCGGTAGGCATCTGGAGCACTGCATGGCAGGAAATAATGCTGCCATCCAGTGCTCTTGCAAATGGATAACATTCGTGCAAAACTACTACCATATAGTGATCCAGAAATGTGCTGTCTCCTAAGCTTATGTCCCTTTTTTTTAACTATAGATACCAAGAGAACAAATACAAATTCTTAATAGAAATAAATTAGAACGTTGTTTAAATTTGCATGCTCTATCTGAATCGTGAAAGAAACATTTTGGGTTTTATTTCCCTTTAAGGAACCCATTTCTGAATTTTTTTTTTGTTCATTTGTTTTGATAAAAAATTGCAGCCTCATGCGATTTAGATATTGCATAGCCTCATATCGCGATTAATTGCATCATGCTCAAGCGATAGACATTAATTTTACTGCTCCTCGCCATAAAATTCTATTACGTGAGGGATTTAGCACCTCAGTGCAATCTGACATACAGATGCTAACACACCCTAGACATAAACCAAAGATGGCCAACTTCCTAAGACATGGGGGCCACAGATCAATAATGTATAGGCCTTAAGGGCCACATATATATTTGTGGCACTGAAATAAATAAAAATAAATGTATATATTGTCTAATAATGTGCATTTTTCCCCCCTGAGGCCATAAAAACTAGTGCAGAGGGCCACCAGTTGACCATCCTTGATGCAGACTTTCATTTAAGCATTAAAAAATGTATTTAGACGTGTAATATAAGGGCACCCGTAAAAGCAGGAAGAACGATGTTAACGCACAGTAGTGCTAATATTTTTGCGCTAAAGTTTATGGGGAATTTAATTTTGCGTTTCATCACCTTTTCATGTCCCGGATCACTGAGTGTAAATATTAGGCTGCAAGTATTCCCAGGCACAAAACTAAATAAATAAATAGATGGTAGGAACTATACATTCATTTAACCATCCAGCTCAGATATGCTTAGATGCTGAGTGCAGCAAAACTATGTCAACAGCTCAAGTGCCAAAAGAATGTCAACCTAGCTCTTTCAATTTCACAAGACTCTTGCTTTAAATTAAAAGAGGAAGGGGGCTCTGAAGCTGAAACACACAGAGCGCACCCCTCATTTGGAAAAGAAAAAAAGGAGATTTCTTTAAAATGAAACATCTCATAACCCTGTAGTAGTCAGGTGACTGTCTTGGTGTATTATTTTTAAAGGGACATTAAACACATTGAGATTTTAACATAAAAATGTTAATTGTGGGCCAGATTACGAGCGAAGTGCTAATAAACGCTCACACTCGAGCGTTAATTGAGCTAGAAGTAAACTTTTTGTGTGCTTCGGGTTGCATTTGTATTATGAGTTGAAAGTAAATTGTTTTCGCTCGTGCTCTAACCCGATGAGTGCAAAAAGCCGAAGTTAGACTATCGCATGAGCATTCGCATATTCTCCCATAGAAGTCAATGGAGAATGAAAATAGAAAAAAACACCCCACTTTTGCGCAAACCTGATCGCATATTCTCAAGTGCGCTAACCCAACATGAAAATATAAATATTTCACATTCCAATGTTCTACACATAGAACACTGATTTTAAAACCTATCCTCAGGCCTCACTAACAGGCCACATTTTGAGGATATCTGAACAGGAGCACAGGTGAAATAATCAGCTGATCAGTAACCATGGTTACTAACCTGCTCTCATCCAAGGTAATCCCAAAAATCTGGCCTGTTAGGGAGACTTAAGGACAGGTTTGATAACCAGTGACATAGAAGAATATGTTCTAAATATTCATAAATAGATATTTCTACATATATACATACAGTATATCTGAATTGTTTTGGTTTTATATATATATCTCAATGTTAAAGCCCTTTTCTAACACCTGAGACCTCCTATCGTTGAGCCTTTAACTTTTGTGTGCAATATTTTTGTGAATATTGTTTATTAGATAGTGTTATTATGGGTGTAAGTGTTCTTTGTAATGTATTTTTAATGTGTTTTGTGACACTTTATTTTTGAAAACCAGAGCTCTGAAGTCGTGGTACTAATTCTAGCGTAAATCACGATTGTGCTCAAATGATCATGCTTACTTTCAACTCGTTATGCTAGTGGTAAGCCCGACGAGCACAAAACCCAGCGATAAACTCTATCATTCCTGCGCAAACGTTTGCGCTCCATTCGTAATCTGGCCCTATGTGTTTTAAACAATCCTTTGTAATTTATTTTCAGTATTATTTTTCCCATTTTCATATAGTTCAGTTCATAGACTTTCACTTCTAGAGAATCATTGGCTGAACTCTCTAGTGATCCATTAAAAACTGTCCCTACTTGTCTTCAGCAGAGTAGAAAAACATTGGTAGTTATAGTAAACAATGCTTTCTGCACACTAAAACTTTAAACTTACTTTGTCAATATTTATACAACTAATATAGGGCCAGAGTAGCGTGCTAATAGTTACACGCAAGCAAAAAGGGGTTTACGGCAGCTGTTTGCACCAGTTGGATGTAGTGCTCGTATTACAAGTTGAAAGTAAACACTATTGCTCGAGAGATTTTGAAGTAAAAGAGTCGGGAAACAAAAAAGTGTCACAAAACACATTAAAATGCATTCAGCAAGATTACTGGTTTTGCGTTACGAGGGGTGCGGTGTTAACTTGCACGTTATTGTCACTGCTCACTTAGCTACAGCGCTGGTATTACAGGTTTTCAGAAACCCGGCGTTAAAAGACAAGAAGTGAGCGTAGAGCAAAATTGTGCTCCATACCGCACTCCAATACCAGCGCTGCTTAAGTCAGCGGTGAGCTGGTTGTACGTGCTCGTGTACGATTTCCCTATAGACATCAATGGGTAGAGCCGGCTGAGAAAAAGTCTAACACCTGCCAAAAAGCAGCGTAAAGCTCAGTAACGCAGCCCCATTGATTCCTATGGGGAAACACATTTTATGTTTACACCTAACACCCTAACATGAACCCCGAGTCTAAACACCACTAATCTTACACTTATTAACCCCTAAAATCTGCCGCCTCTGACATCGCCGCCACCTACATTATACTTATGAACCCCTAATCTGCTGCCCCCAATGTCGCCGACACCTACATTATATTTATTAACCCCTAATCTGCTGCCCACAACATCGCCGACACCTACATAATGTTATTAACCCCTAATCTTCCGCCCCAACGTCGCCGCCACTATAATAAACATTAACCCCTAAACCGCTGTACTCCCACATCACAAACACTAGTTAAATATTATTAACCCCTAATCTGCTACCCCTAACATCGCCGCCACCTACCTACATTTATTAACCCCTAATCTGCCGCCCCCAAAGTCGCCGTCACTATATTAAATTTATTAACACCCTAACGTTAATATAATTAAATTATAATTAAATAAATCTCAATAAAAATTACTATCAATAACTAAATAATTCCTATTTAAAACTAAATACTTACCTATAAAATAAACCCTAAGCTAGCTACAATATAACTAATAGTTACATTGTATCTAGCTTAGGGTTTATTTTTATTTTACAGGCAAGTTTGTATTTATTTTAACTAGGTAGAATAGTTACTAAATAGTTATTAACTATTTGCTAACTACCTAGCTAAAATAAATACAAATTTACCTGTAAAATCAAACCTAACCTGTCTTACACTAACACCTAACCTAACCCTACAATTAAATAAATTCCCTAAATTAAATACAATGAACTAAATTCAAAAAAATTAGCTAAATTACAAAAAAAAACCAATAGATTACAGAAAATAAAAAAACAAATTACAAGATTTTTAAACTAATTACACCTAATCTAATAGCCCTATCAAAATAAAAAAGCCCCCCCAAAAAATGAAAAAAACCCTAGCCTAAACTAAACTACCAATAGCCCTTAAAAGGGCCTTTTGCGGGGCATTGCCCCAAAGAAATCAGCTCTTTTACCTGAAAAAAAAAATACAAACAACCCCCCCAACAGTAAAACCCACTATCCACACAACCAACCCCCCAAATAAAACCCTAACTAAAAAAAACTTAAGCTCCCCATTGCCCTGAAAAGGGCATTTGGATGGGCATTGCCCTTAAAATGGCATTTAGCTCTATTGTTGCACAAAGCCCTAACCTAAAAATAAAACCCACCCAATACACCCTTAAAAAATCCTAACACTAACCCCCGAAGATCCACTTACCAGGAGAAGTCTTCATCCAAGCGGCAAGATGTCCTCAACGAAGCCGGGAGAAGTGGTCCTCCAGAAGGGCAGAAGTGGTCCTCCAGACGGGCAGAAGTCTTCATCCAGACGGCATCTTCTATCTTCATCCATCCGACGCGGTGCGGGTCCATCTTCAAGACATCCGGCGCAGAGCATCCTCTTCCAACGACGACTACACGACGAATGAAGGTACCTTTAAGTGACATCATCCAAGATGGCGTCCCTTAGATTCCGATTGGCTGATAGAATTCTATCAGCCAATCGGAATTAAGGTAGAAAAAATCCTATTGGCTGATCCAATCAGCCAATAGGATTGAGCTCGCATTCTATTCGCTGACTGGAACAGCCAATAGGATTGAAGTTCAATCCTATTGGCTGACTGCATCAGCCAATAGGATTTTTTCTACCTTAATTCCGATTGGCTGATAGAATTCTATCAGCCAATCGGAATCTAAGGGACGCCATCTTGGATGATTTCACTTAAAGGTACCTTCATTCGTCATGTAGTTGTCGTTGGAAGAAGATGCTCCACGCTGGATGTCTTGAAGATGGACCCGCTCCGCGCCGGATGGATGAAGATAGAAGATGCCATCTAGATGAAGACTTCTGCCCGTCTGGAGGACCACTTCTGCCCATCTGGAGGACAACTTCTGCCGGCTTTGTTGAGAACATCTTGCCGCTTGGATGAAGACTTCTCCCGGTAAGTGGATCTTCGGGGTTAGTGTTAGGATTTTTTTATGGGTGTATTGGGTGGATTTTATTTTTAGGTTAGGGCTTTGGGCCGCAATAGAGCTAAATGCCCTTTTAAGGGCAATGCCCATCCAAATGCCCTTTTCAGGGAAATGGGGAGCTTAGGTTTTTTTTAGTTAGGGTTTTATTTGGGGGGTTGGCTGTGTGGGTGGTGGGTTTTACTGTTGGGGGTGTTGTTTGTAAAAAAAAACTCAGGTAAAAGAGCTGATTTATTTGGGGCAATGCCCTGCAAAAGGCCCTTTTAAGGGCTATTGGTAGTTTAGGTTAGGCTAGAGGTTTTGTTTTATTTTGGGGGGGCTTTTTTATTTTGATACGGCTATTAGATTAGGTGTAATTAGTTTAAAGATCTTGTAATTTGTTTTTTATTTTCTGTAATTTAGTATTTTTTGGTTTTTTGTAATTTAGCTAATTGTTTAGAATTTAGTTAATTGTATTTAATTTAGGTAAATTATTTAATTGTAATGTAGTGATAGGTGTTAGTGTAACTTAGGTTAGGTTTTATTTTACAGGTCAATTTGTATTTATTTTAGCTAGGTAGTTATTAAATAGTTAATAACTATTTAGTAACTATTCTACCTAGTTCAAATAAATACAAGCTTGCCTGTAAAATAAAAATAAAACCTAAGCTAGCTACATTGTAACTATTAGTTATATTGTAGCTAGCTTAGGGTTTATTTTATAGGTAAGTATTTAGTTTTAAATATGAATAATTTAGGTAATGATAGTATGTTTTATTTAGATTTATTTTAATTATATTTAAGTTAGGGGGTGTTAGGGTTAGACTTAGATTTAGGGGTTAATAAATTTAATATAGTTGCGGCGACGTTGGGGGTGGCAGATTAGGGGTTAATAAATGTAGGTAGGTGGCGGCGATGTTAGGGACAGCACATTAGGGGTTAATAATATTTAACTAATATTTGCGATGCGGGAGTTCGGCGGTTTAGGAGTTAATATGTTTATTCTAGTGGCGGCGATGTCGGTAGCGGCAGATTAGGGGTTAATAATCTTATTTTATTGTTTGCGATGCGGGAGGGCCTCGGTTTAGGAGTTAAAAGGTAGTTTATGGGTGTTAGTGTACTTTTTAGCACTTTAGTTATGAGTTTTATGCTACAGCTTTGTAGTGTAAAACCCATAACTAATGACTTTAAAATGCGGTACAAATCTTGACGGGGTAGGGTGTACCGCTCACTTTTTGGCCTCCCAGGACAAGCTCGTAATACCGGCGCTATGGAAGTCCCATTAAAAAAAGAGTATACGCAATTTCCTAAGTTAATTTGCGGTAAGGCCAAAAAAGTGTGCGGTGCCCCTAAATCTGCAAGACTCGTAATACCAGCGGGCGTAAAAAAGCAGCGTTAGGACCTGTTAACGCTGCTTTTTCACCTTACCGCAAAACTCTTAATCTAACGGATTGAAAAGTGCAGTTACACTCATAATAAAATAATCTAATAAAATATATATATAAAAAAAGTTATAAGGGCACTAAGATATGAGGTCTCAAAGGGCTTTAACATTGAGATACATACATATACAAGTCTAAAGATGTATATGTATGTGTGTGTGTATATATATATATATATATATATATATATATAATTTTTATATATATATATATATATATATATATATATACACATACATACATACATACATACATACATACATACACACACACACACACACACACACACACACACACACACACACACACACATGAGGAGGCTTTGCAGTTAAGTAGATGAAAACATGAAAATCATATTCATGCATTCATGCAATATTCATATTTAATAAAGTGTTATACTGTATATTTGCTCTATATATTTATAAATAGATATGCCTATATATATATATACCTATATATAATCATATATATATATATATATATATATATATATATAGGTATATATAAATTTTTTAGCAAGAAAAACACATCAGATATATGTAGAAATATGTATTTAAGAATAAATAGAACATATTCTTCTATGTGAAGAAAATTGGAATGAGAAATATTAATATTTTCATGTTGGGTTAGTGCACTTGAGAATATGCAATCGGGTTTCCGTCTGCGTAGGGTGTTTTTTTCAACTTTTTTTTTCTTTATTGACTTTTAAAGGGGATTACGTTAATTTGTTTGCAATATTCCACCTTTGGCTTTTTACGCACAAAGGGTTAGTGCGCGAGCGAAAACATTTTACTTTCAACTTGTAATACAAGCGCTACCCGACGTGCGCAAAAAGCTTACTTACTAGCAGAGTTAGGCCACAAGCAGGAGCGTTAAATACCTTGTAATACTTGTAATCTGGCCCTTAATGTTTAAAAATACTAACGGCTAGATTTAGAGTTTTGTCGGTAAGGACCCGCGTAGCTAACGCTGGCTTTTTTCTGGCCGCACCATAAAAATAACTCTGTTCCGATCAGCCAATAGAATGCGAGCTCAATCTGATTGGCTGATTGGATCAGCCAATCGGATTGATCTTGATTCTGATTGGCTGATTCCATCAGCCAATCAGAATATTCCTACCTTAATTCCGATTGGCTGATAGAATCCTATCGGCCAATTGGAATTCGAGGGACACCATCTTGGATGACATCCCTTAAAGGAACCGTCATTCTTCAGTTGGACGTCGCCGGATGAAGATGGGTCCGCAGTGGAGGTCTTCTGGATGGAGCTGGTCCTCATCGGATGAAGATAGAAGATGCCGCTTGGAAGATGATGGTTGCCGGTCCGGATCTACTCTTCTTCCCGGATAGGATGAAGACTTTGGAGCCTCTTCTGGACCTCTTCAGCCGCCGGATGATGGATCGCCAGCCCCCGCTTGGGTTGGATGAAGATTTTGGAGCCAGGACGGATCGGTGAACCTGGTATGGTGAAGACAAGGTAGGATGATCTTCAGGGGCTTAGTGTTAGGTTTATTTAAGGGGGGTTTGGGTTAGATTAGGGGTATGTGGGTGGTGGGTTGTAATGTTGGGGGGGGTATTGTATGGGTTTTTTTACAGGCAAAAGAGCTGAACTTCTTGGGGCATGCCCCGCAAAGGGCCCTGTTCAGGGCTGGTAAGGTAAAAGAGCTTTGAACTTTAGTAATTTAGAATAGGGTAGGGCATTTTTTTATTTTGGGGGGCTTTGTTATTTTATTAGGGGGCTTAGAGTAGGTGTAATTAGTTTAAAATTGTTGTAATATTTTCTTATGTTTGTAAAAAAAAAAATATTTTTTGTAACTTAGTTCTTATTTTTTGTACTTTAGTTAGTTTATTTCATTGTAGTTATTTGTAGGTATTGTATTTAATTTATTTATTGATAGTGTAGTGTTAGGTTTAATTGTAACTTAGGTTAGGATTTATTTTACAGGTAAATTTGTAATTATTGTAACTATTTTAGCTATTAAATAGTTCTTAACTATTTAATAGCTATTGTACCTGGTTAAAATAAATACAAAGTTATCTGTAAAATAAATATTAATCCTAAAATAGCTATAATATAATTATAATTTATGTTGTAGCTATATTAGGATTTATTTTACAGGTAAGTATTTAGCTTTAAATAGGAATAATTTATTTAATAAGAGTTATTTAATTTCGTTAGATTAAAATTATATTTAATTTAGGGGGGTGTTGGTGTTAGGGTTAGATTTAGCTTTAGGGGTTAATACATTTATTAGAATAGCGGCGAGATTCGGTCGGCAGTTTAGGGGTTAATAATTGAAGTTAGGTGTCGGCGATGTTAGGGAGGGCAGTTTAGGGGTTAATAAATATAATATAGGGGTTGGCGGTGTTAGGGGCAGCAGATTAGGGGTACATAGCTATAATGTAGCTGGTGGCTCTTTGCGGTCGGCAGATTAGGGGTTAATTATTTTAGGTAGGTGGCGGCGACGTTGTGGGGGGCAGGTTAGGGGTTAATAAATATAATATAGGGGTCGGCGATGTTACGGCAGCAGATTAGGGGTACATAGGGATAATGTAGCTGGCGGCGGCGTGCGGACGGCAGATTAGGGGTTAATAAGTGTAGGTAGCTGGCGGCGACGTTGTGGGGGGCAGATTAGGGGTTAATAAATATAATATAGGGGTCGGCGGTGTTAGGGGCAGCAGATTAGGGGTACATAAGGATAACGTAGGTGGCGGTCAGCAGATTAGGGGTTAAAAAAATGTAATCGAGTTGCGGCGATGTGGGGGGACCTCGGTTTAGGGGTACATAGGTAGTTTATGGGTGTTAGTGTACTTTAGAGTACAGTAGTTAAGAGCTTTATGAACCGGCGTTAGCCCAGAAAGCTCTTAACTACTGACTTTTTTCTGCGGCTGGAGTTTTGTCGTTAGATTTCTAACGCTCACTTCAGACACGACTCTAAATACCGGAGTTAGAAAAATCCCATTGAAAAGATAGGATACGCAATTTACGTAAGGGGATCTGCGGTATGGAAAAGTCGCGGCTGAAAAGTGAGCGTTAGACCCTTTTTTGAGTGACTCCAAATACCGGAGGTAGCCTAAAACCAGCGTTAGGAGCCTCTAACGCTGGTTTTCACGGCTACCGCCAAACTCCAAATCTAGGCCATAGTATTTTTTGACTAAACTTTGCCTAAATAGGGTTTATTCACTATCGGCTAGATTTAGAGTTTGGCGGCCAAAGGGGTGCGTTAGCTACGCGTGCTTTTTTTCTCCCGCACCTTTTAAATACCGCTGGTATTTAGAGTTCACAGAATGGCTGGGTTTTCAGTGCGTTAGGCTCCAAAAAGGGAGCGTAGAGCATAATTTAACGCCACTGCAACTCTAGATACCAGCGGTGCTTACGGACGCGGCCAGCTTCAAAAACGTGCTCGTGCACGATATCCCCATAGAAAACAATGGGGCAGTTTGAGCTGAAAAAAACCCTAACACCTGCAAAAAAGCAGCGTTAAGCTCTTAACGCAGCCCCATTGTTTTCTATGGGGAAACACTTCCTACGTCTGCACCTAACACTCTAACATGTACCCCGAGTCTAAACACCCCTAACCTTACACTTATTAACCCCCGCCCCCGCTATCGCTGACACCTGCATATTTTTTTTAACCCCTAATCTGCCGCTCCGTATACCGCCGCTATCTACATTATCCCTATGTACCCCTAATCTGCTGCCCCTAACACCGCCGACCCCTATATTATATTTATTAACCCCTAATCTGCCCCCCACAACGTCGCCGCCAGCTACCTACAATAATTAACCCCTAATCTGCCGATCGGAGCTCACCGCTACTATAATAAATGTATTAACCCCTAAAGCTAAGTCTAACCCTAACACTAACACCCCCCTAAGTTAAATATAATTTTTATCTAACGAAATAAATTAACTCTTATTAAATAAATTATTCCTATTTAAATCTAAATACTTACCTGTAAAATAAACCCTAATATAGCTACAATATAAATTATAATTATATTGTAGCTATTTTAGGATTAATATTTATTTTACAGGCAACTTTGTATTTATTTTAACCAGGTACAATAGCTATTAAATAGTTAAGAACTATTTAATAGCTACCTAGTTAAAATAATTACAAAATTACCTGTAAAATAAATCCTAACCTAAGTTACAATTAAACCTAACACTACACTATCAATAAATAAATTAAATAAACTACCTACAATTATCTACAATTAAACCTAACACTACACTATCAATAAATAAATTAAATACAATTCCTACAAATAAATACAATTAAATAAACTAACTAAAGTACAAAAAATAAAAAAGAACTAAGTTACAAAAAATAAAAAAATATTTACAAACATTAGAAAAAAATTACAACAATTTTAAACTAATTACACCCCTAATAAAATAACAAAGACCCCCAAAATAAAAAAATGCCCTACCCTATTCTAAATTACAAAAGTTCAAAGCTCTTTTACCTTACCAGCCCTTAAAAGGGCCCTTTGCGGGGCATGCCCCAAAGAATTCAGCTCTTTTGCCTGTAAAAAAAAACATACAATACCCCCCCAACATTACAACCCACCACCCACATACCCCTAATCTAACCCAAACCCCCCTTAAATAAACCTAACACTAAGCCACTGAAGATCTTCCTACCTTGTCTTCACCATGCCAGGTATCACCGATCGTTCCAGGCTCCGAAATCTTCATCCAAGCCCAAGCGGGGGCTGGCGATCCATAATCTGGTGGCTGAAGAGGTCCAGAAGAGGCTCCAAAGTCTTCATCCTATCCGGGAAGAAGAGGCGATCCGGACCGGCAACCATCTTGATCCAAGCGGCATCTTCTATCTTCATCCAATGACGACCGGCTCCATCTTGAAGACCTCCACCGCGGACCCATCTTCTTCTTCCGACGACTTCCCGACGAATGACGGTTCCTTTAAAGGACGTCATCCAAGATGGCGTCCCTCGAATTCTGATTGGCTGATAGGATTCTATCAGCCAATCGGAATTAAGGTAGGAAAATTCTGATTGGCTGATGGAATCAGCCAATCAGAATCAAGTTCAATCCGATTGGCTGATTCAATCAGCCAATCAGATTGAGCTCGCATTCTATTGGCTGTTCCAATCAGCCAATAGAATGTGAGCTCAATCTGACTTTAGTTAGTTTATTTAAATGTATTTATTTGTAGGTATTGTATTTAATTAATTAATTGATAGTGTAGTATTAGGTTTAATTGTAGGTAATTGGAGGTATTTTATTTAATTAATTTATTGATAGTGTAGTGTTAGGTTTAATTGTAACTTAGGTTACGATTTATTTTACAGGTAATTTTGTAATTATTTTAACTAGGTAACTATTAAATAGTTATTAACTATTTAATAGCTATTGTACCTGGTTAAAATAAATACAAAGTTGCCTGTAAAATAAATATAAATCCTAAAAAAGCTACAATATAATTATAATTTATATTGTAGCTATATTAGGGTTTATTTTACAGGTAAGTATTTAGCTTTAAATAGGAATAATTTATTTAATAAGAGTTAATTTATTTCGTTAGATTTAAATTATATTTAATTTAGGGGGGTGTTAGGGATAGGGTTAGACTTAGCTTTAGGGGTTTGTCAGAGTATATGAATATTATGATGAATATTACATATGTGTACATATATATATATATATATATATATATATATATATATATGTATATTTTATACACTGTATATGTTAGATGAGAACTCAGGATTAATTAAACATGAGTTTGTTGAACACAGCTTCTAATACACGTCTATCAGGATTGACGATCAGTAGAGCCTTTTTGAAACACAAACATTTCTTTTCTAAAGGAAATAGCTCAGTGACCCTATTCATTTGACTATATATGCAGATTTTTATAACCTCAGAACATTTGGTGAGGTGAGAAAAGAATGTGTTCAAGGACCCCTTTGGAATTTGACACGTGTGATACAACAGTTCTATCTCACTGAATCTCTATTTGAAGACTTACTGCAAAAACCCCTCTTGGGGGAAGGTGACACAAATAAAATCAAATACTCATCTGCACTGCTGGCTAAACAGGAAATATGCTGTTTTAAAGACTCTTACAACTCCTCATGGATTGACCCCATGTGGTGAGTATGAGACAAAAAGTCTGGCAACTGAAGTTACTGAAAAGTTAGAATGTTAGGATAATACAGTGAAGACAAATGACTTACATTATGATTCATGATATATATATATTAAAATTAAGCACATTGTATTAGGTGGATGATTGCTGCAGGGGATATTTATATAGGAAATAAATTCAGATATACATAGAAATGATGTATATGTTTTGAAAACACAAAAGATCTTACTTAGCCTCTGTGTGTTTAAAAACATGAATAGATGTTTATGGACCTGAAGAGAAGTGATTATTAACATTTATTTTCTTATTTCAGATCTACATAGACAGGATTCACTTGGAATACAGTACAATACTGAATTAAAAATAAGCTATTATTCACATGTAAATGCCAGGATACCGATAAAATTGTAATGCATTTTAAGCTACTAATTAGCAGTATTAAATTGCCTTGATATAATAAAATGTTAATAATATAACATATTTGGTATCAGAATAATAAAAAAAAAAATAACCTAATATTAACCATCTGTAATTGAGGTTATATATGATTAATGCAGAGAGTGTGATCTGATTAAATAACCATTTTATAAAAAAAAAATCAACTTGCTTAAAAATGTCAGAAATGCTGTATTGTATTGCTATGTTGTACTGTATGCTGCCACCTGGTGTTATGTTGCGAGAACTACAGCCAGAAGGTTCTTTCTGGCTGTTAAAAATGAAATTTCCAAGGGCCAATCCGATTTAGACTTCCCAGATAACCAATGGGAAGGTCAGCTCCCGTAGTGCCACCCACATGATGTCATCAATGATTATATAATGGGAGTGTTGAATGCACAAGGGAGAGTTGTCTGTAACTTGTTGAAAATTAGTGATCTGATTTTGGCTGCGATATACCTGAAAAAAAAAAAGTTCACTTCAGCAAGGAGCTTAAAACTTATCCTTGATTTGTGCAAAAACCTTCTTTCAAATGAGATGACCTAAAGACCGCTACGAATTGGTTCAAAATTGGTGAAGTATATTGTATTTTAAATTGGTAGTTATAAGCCTAGGTTTTGTTCAAATCTGTGTCTGAATTGGCTAAGTAACTCATCTATACAAGTTCTGATATTGTCGGTTAATTTTGTATTAGGATAAATTGCAGTTAAATAGCAGAATATATATTTTATCCTATTGTTTTATAAACACTGTTTAGAATTGTATTGCTTGGATGTTAAAGGTTTTTAGTCCCATTGTGTTAAATAAATAAGGCTGAATTGTGAAGGTATATTGTTCTGGGTTTTGTAAGAAGAATAGCATATCTTAAGAGTTGGTTCTAACGCATATAAACTTTTATTTAGTTTCCTTTTATTGCAAATATAGTTCAATATGTTTATGGATATTAACTAAATAAAAGAATTCAGATATTTATATTAATTGTATGGTCTAGTAGGTGCATGGTTGATAAGGGTTTCTATTTCTTTGTATTGTGTTTATAACCCTGCCATAAACTTATATATATTATTTGGATAGCACTACTAAGATTTTCATAAATATACTGACATAATAATTGGAGGCATTGCATGAGATTTAATAATATCCATCATAATTGATATAATATATTTGTAAGTAAATAGAAATTATTATAAAAGAGAAAAAAAAAAAATTCATATTTCGAAGATATAATTTTTTTTGAAAAGTTGAAATATTAATTTTCATATTTCGAGATTGACATTAATATCTTGAAATATTATTAAAGATTAATTTTGAAAAATTAATAAAAATATTAATTTTTCATATTTCAAAATTAATCAAAAATATAAATTTTTCATATTTTCAAAGTTAATCAAAAATATTAATTTTTCATATTTCGGAATATTAATTTTTCATATTTCAAAATTAATAATATATTTTTTTTTTTGAAATATAAAATTTTTTCTCTCTTTTTATTGGCAAAAATTGTATTAGCATTTTAGTTAAATAAATACTAAACCAATACAATAATGTCTGTAGCCAGAAGTGACTCATTTAATTCTATACATAGCAATGAAATTGGTCCCATAACCATACCTATTACTAAAGGTCAGGTCCTTAAGAAAGATATCTTAAGTTACCTTAAAGGGAAGTTTAATATTGCGGGTGAATTAAATGATTTTATGGATATGCTTGAAACTAGGGCTAAAAATATTACCGTTAATAATAATATGTGGAATGAAGAGAATGAATTCTTCCAGGAATTATTAATGATTAATCAATGCGAAGCTCCCAAAAAGCGAGACGAACTAATACTAAAATCCTGGCCCCTTTTAATATGCATAATTGACGAAATGTCGTTTTGTGTCACGGACAAACGATTGCAAATACAGGAGCTAGAAAATAGTATTCGTTCCTCGCGCAGACGCGAAGAGGGTTTAAAAATAGCCAAAAATAAAATGGATGAATTTGCCCAAAACCTAGCCACCTTAGATAAGCACAATATGGACTTAATCGCGCAGATACAAGATTTAAATAAACAGCTTGCGCAAAGCCAGAGAGAATTAAGCGATTTAAAAAGGTCATATCGCCATAATGAAAACCCCTATATTAGCAATGAGAATAATACAGATAATGCTAACTCCTTTAGCGAACGCGTCAGGGACGAGGTACGAAAATATATAGAACAACATAGACAAATGACCCCTAACGGGTCAGAAGTAGATTTCCCAAATAGACAATCCCCTCAGGATGTAAATCCAGAGGACAGCTGTAGCGCAGCTGATGCGGGGGAGGGAAACTCTAACAGAGAATCCCAAAATAAGTCTGATAAAGTCTATGATTCCCATAAAATAATCACTTTCGTACAACGCGCAGTACCTATATTCTCCAATAAGGGAACAACATCTGTAATTGATCATTTACAGGCTTTTGAAAATGCGTTAGCTATAATGAATGTTACAAGTGAGAAATTGAAAATTGAATTTCTGCCTTGGGTATTTGACAGTAAGCATCACAAATTCTTTGCTTCACTAAAGGATATGAATATTCATTCCTGGAATGGGGTAAAACAACAATGCAGAAAAGAATTCGGGCAATATCGCACTAAAACTGCCGCGAAAATAGCGGTATATGGTTTAAAGTGTCGTGCGAATCAGAGTCCAGTCGAATTCCTTTCTGTATTGAAAAATGCGTACAGTATGGCTGAAGATAATCCCAGATTTGATGGCTCAGAATTTGTAAATTTATTTTTTGAAGCATTGCCTACACCCATCAAAATTAACTTAGCTAGAGATTTTGATGAGGACTGCTCATTGGAATGGCTGATCAAAGAGAGTACAAAATTATACTCTATTCAGCAGTCCAGTGAGCAGGGGGTTAAAAAGGAATCAAAACCCAAAATTGTAGCAGAAACTAGGGTGTCACCTAAACCCCTCAATTTGGAGTCTAACAAGAGAACTTATGCAGAGGTGGCCAGTCAAAACAGGCCATCTCCACAGAGGTTTAATTCTGCCCCTCCCCCTACACAGGTTGAGGCGCAGGGAGACTATAACCAAAGTGGGGGACATAATCAGGTGAATAATTACTCACAAAGAGAATACTCACCAAATAATTGGTATCCGCGCAAGGGTAGATACAATAGACGGCGAAGATATTCTCAGGGTAACCAGACACCCCAGGAATATAATGCTCCCCAAAGTACTAATGCTGAACAAGCTGAACCCCAGGGGCAACCACGCCAGAATAGAAATAGTGGCCCTGATTCTGAGGGAACCCAATGGTCCAGGAATCAGTACAATGGGGCACCAAGAGATAGGCCCAGGGGTAGAGGTAACTTGTACAATCAGGTAGATATGCTGTTTACCCAATTAAATCGGTTGAGCGAACAAATCGCTAATATGAGTCAAAAATCTACGGCTCAGCAACCGAACAATACTTTTTTAGGGGTACAGCCAGTGGTCAGCAGTGGACCACAGGCACAGTCATAAATACTGCAGTATCACCTGAAGGGGAGGGGAGAGATATACAAAATGTAGTAATAAATATCAATGATACTAATCATGTTATCTCCCCACAGACCGGAAACGGACAAATTAGCTGTGACAATGAGCGACATCAGCCGGAAAAAGTTAACAAATCTCTTCCTTTGCAGCTCTCTCTTAACCTTGTTTCCACAGATGCAGTACAAAAGAATCCAGCCGACCCTGTCATAGAGGAAACAGGTAGGTATGAAGCTTCTTCTGCATCGGAAAGCATGGCAAACTCAGGTAATACGTGGCGAAGCCCACAAATGTATGAGAATGCAAATTTTATGTGTGAAATGATAGAAACTGCAGGAAGATATTATGTACTAGTTGAGCTGCAAGATTCAGTCTCCAACCCTATCAGGGGATTAATTGACACTGGGTCACAGGCAACTATCTTATCCCACAGATACTACACACAGCTAAATGAGCTAACATCCCACAAACCTAAAATAAAAGAATTTGACGGTTCTCTAATAGGTGTTGGGGGTGACTCCCTAAAAGTTTACGGTACTGCCTGGTTAAAATTTAAATTGGGGAACAGGGTCATAAGACACCCTGTCATTATAGTGGATCTGCCAACTGATCGTTTAATTATTGGTAGTGATCTCCTGAAACGATTAAGCACCATAATTGATTGCATAAATAATGTAATTTGGTCGCAAGTTAAACGGCCTATCAATTATGAAAAATCTGGTATATCTCACGCCCGACATAGCTGTCACGTGGTGGAAGAGAAACCAGATGCTGTGGAGATTCATTTCAGGAATAACTCTGCACCTGAAATCACTATTCTACAAATAGACGATCAGACTCCTTTTAGTGGCTCTGATGGTAATACTTTTAAAATTTCGCCTGGAAAGATAGCGAATATTTCCCTAGATGGCGATGTATTAACCATATCACTCCACAAGGGGGATCATAAAATCCCTAAGGGGGGAGGCCACACTCAATACCTCACAGGGATTGAGAGAGTTAAAGAGGATCTATTTATCCCTATACAAGTGCATGACCTTGGTAAAACCGAGTATGCTAAAATAAACTTAAAACAGGAAGCTAGCTATATAAGCGAAGGTTTATTAGCGCAGATAGCTGAACCTAAAGTGATTAAATATCTTTCTCCCCAAGACCACAGTGTCAGCAACCTGGATGACAGGTCTGAAAGCTATAACATCACCGCTAAGTGCTTATTATCTATCTCTATAGGAAATAAGTCAGTGAAGCACCTGTTTTTAGTTTTAAATACTCCCCATAATCAAATATACATTGGCAATGATATCTTACATAGATATGCCATACAAATAGATTTGATTAATTCTTGCCTCTGGAGCAGGTTAAAGGGGGACCCTGAAGTATTTCAGGATGAAAATGCAGCCCTGAAATCAAACCAGCAATTGCCATATGCTGTGAATATGCAGGTATCTAGCGATGTCATAATTCCTGCTGGGGCTGATAAATTTCTTTTACCCTTACAGGTAAAGAGAGGTCAGAAATTAAAAACTTCTGAAACACTGATTTGCCTCTCCCATAGAATACAAAATCTGGGTGTCTCAGTAACCTACACTCCTATGGTGAATATTGGAACTGTTCCAATAAATATTATTGTGCATAACATGACCCCACAGGATATAACATTATCCAAGGGAACTACCATAGGATATGCACTGGAATCAAGTTATTACACTTTTGGATTCCAGAATAATGTAATTGGGCTAATACCTGAAGGATACCTAACTGAAGAACAATTAATAGAACAATCCTTTGCATCTATGCCAGAGGGTCTATTTAATATTCAGTCTATTTATCCCTTCAGCTCAGAGGAAGGCATCTGTAAAATTGAAGAAGCCTCTCTAGTGTTTGATCAGCCAATCAAACAGCAAGATTACCCCAATACCCAGAGTCATGGGAGCAATGTAAATTATAATCAAGGGGATCTCACCTCTAGACTGGAAGAAGCCTATGAAATAGGACAGCCTGAAATCTTTCCAGGATTTCAGCAAATAGTCGAAGAGCAAATATCCTTAGCTAATGGCTGTTCCAGCGATGATGAACGCCAACAGCTGCGAGAACTCCTGATGGAGTACAAGGATATTTTTGCTAAGGATTCTTATGACTGTGGTACTACAGACTTGCACATTGCAAGAATACAAACAGATCCCGATGCACCACCTGTATTTGTCAAACAATACAGACTTCCCTTAGCCTCATATGATTCTCTTGCAGAGATCATAAGGAATTTGGAAGAAAGAGGTATTATCAGACAGGTGCACAGCTCTTATAATAATCCTATTCTAGGTGTCCTTAAGCCCAATGGACAATGGCGTTTGTGTGCTGACTTAAGACAGCTAAACAAACGAGTATACATGTCTGGCTGGCCTGTACCATACATTGACCAGTGCCTAGCACAAATGCAGGGATCCAAAATATTCACTGCCATTGATTGTGCACAGGGATATTGGACCATAAAGGTACATGAAGAGGACCAATATAAGCTAGCATTCTCCTTCCAAAAGATTCAGTATGCATTCCAGAGACTTCCATTTGGATACATAAATTCTGGACATGAATTTGCTGTATTCATGCATAAGGCTATGCCTGACGCACTGGAAAGGGGGACCTTATCTTATGTGGATGATGTTTTAATCAAAAGCACAGACTTTGAAAAACACATTGCAGAGCTTAAACACGTCCTCAGCCAACTTAAAAGGGCAGGTGTCAAATTATCCCTGCAAAAAGCTCAATGGTGCCGCACTCGTGTAAACTTCTTGGGACATGAAGTTACTTCTGACGGATTAAATCCCCAGAAGAAAAAGGTAGAAGCGATAGTGAATTCTAAAAACCCAACTAACTTAAAGGAATTGAGATCATTCCTGGGTATGACAAATTATTCTCGCAAATTCATTGATAATTATGCGGAATTAACTAAACCACTACTACTTCTTCTGAAGAAAGATGTGAAATGGCACTGGAGTGAGTCTCAAGAGACAGCCATCAGAGAGCTGAAGAGAAAACTCACTCAAGCACCTTGCTTAGTGTACCCTGAAGGTGGTAAACCTTTCTACTTAGAAACAGGGTACACAGATGTAAGCATGAGTGCTGTGTTATACCAAAAGCATGATAATTTGAACAAAGCCATTGCTTATGCGAGCAAAAATCTATCCCCAGTAGAAATAAAATTTAGCGATTGCGAAAAAGCCCTCTTATCTACTGTATGGGCTCTACAAAATTTCCGCAGCTATATACAGGGCGAGAAAATTATTGTAGAAACGGCCCACCAGCCTTTGCTATATTTGCAAAGTGAGAGAATAAGAGATGGGAATTTGTCTAATAGCCGCATAACAGCGTGGACTCTTTCCTTGCAAGGCTGGCCCTTAGAAATTCGCTACAAGCAGAATAAAAAGAATACAGTCGCACAAGGGCTCGCTGAGCTCCACGACTGTACTGCTAGTGATCCTGGGGAAGAATTATCAGAAGATGATTTTCTGGAGGAACAATTGCTTTCCCCATATAAAATGTACAATGAGGACCATTGTCAAACATTACCTTGGGTATATGTTGATGGTTGTTCTTACCATGCCACTATTGATAATGAGCGCAGATTAGTCGCTGGCATTGGTATAACTGGGGCAAATGGATTCTCAAATATATCTGTAGGTTTCAACATTGGACCAAGATCCAGTCAAGTTGCAGAACTAACTGCTGTTTTCAAAACCATTGAAATGGCTATTGAACATGGTATTCATGAATTTGTGATCATAACTGACTCAAATTATGTGCGTGACAGTTTTGTTGAATACCTGCCAACTTGGAAAAGAAATGGCATGCAGAAAAGCAATAACAAACCAGTCAAGCATGGCAAATTGTTCTGCGAGATTGATAATCTGGTAGTATCCAATGATTTAACCATACACTGGAAAAAGACCAAGGGTCATTCCAGAGTTTTAGGTCCTGATAAGGAAGGCAATGACCTTGCGGACTCATTAGCCAAACAAGGAGCCATAACTGGAGAACCCCTTAATATTGAACACTTAATGGGTGCAATTCAGGTAGAAGCCATTACCAGAAACCAGGCGAAACAACAGAGTGAGCCTAACTTGGTACAATGGAGTCAGGATTCTCCTAGTGAGGACTTGATCACTAGTCAAAAAGAAGACCCCATTGTAGGCATCTTCTATAAACACATAGAAGATCCTGAAAGCAACCCCATCTCAAAAGATGATTGTATTGGCAAAGAAGATCTGAGAATCTTAATAAAATCTAAATCACAATTCAAATTACAGGATGGTTTGTTAATTAGAACCTCCAAAACTGGCATCCAACAGTGGGTAGTACCCACCAAGTTCAGAGGTCTAATGCTTCAACATGCCCATGATGCTCCCACATCTGGTCATCGCGGTGCCAAACTCACGTACGAAATATTGCGTGACTACGCTTTTTGGCCACACATGTTGAAAGATGTTCAAACCTACTGTCAAGGGTGTTTAATCTGTCCACAGTTCCAACCCACTGCACCAACGCATAGAGCGCCATTGCAGAAAAGGGGGATGGTAATGCCATGGTCAGATATACAAATTGATTTTATTGGTCCGGTAACAAGGTCATCAAGAGGTAACAAGTACATGTTAACAGTGACATGCCTGTTCACTAAATGGGTAGAGTGCATTAGTGCACCTAACAATAGTGCTGAAACATGTGCAGCATTGCTCATCAACCATGTATTTTCCAGATTTGGTTTGCCCCAAAGAATCGAATCAGATCGGGGGACCCACTTCACTAGCGAAGTGATGACAAAAATGTGGAAAATACTAGGGGTTAAAAGAAAGCTCCATATTGCTTATAGAGCTGCCTCAAGTGGTGGTGTAGAGCGTTACAACCAATCCATTGTTAAAATCCTCAAAAAGTTTGTGAGTGAAACAGGTAAAGACTGGGATATAAAACTACCTCTAGTTTTAATGGCATTAAGAGCAACTCCAAGTAGTGCTACCAAGATGTCACCTTTTGAGCTGATGACTGGTAGAAGAATGGTTCTACCTCAGCATCTGCTGTACCGTACATCAGACCAAAATTTGATAAACGCTGCCAATACACATCAATATGTGGAAAACTTAAGAAAGCACCTGCAACATGCCTTTGCATTTGCTCAAAGGAATTTAGAAAGAGCCGCAACTGCCACTAAAACCTATTATGATCTCAAAACATCCAAAAAGGAATATGAAATAAATGATAAAGTTTATCTTTATAACTTTGGAAGAGATCAGGTTAGGGAGAAGAAATTTCTTCCCTCATGGAAAGGTCCTTTTGTCATTACTGACAAAATATCTCCAGTGGCCTATAAAATACGGATCCCCAAAAATGAAGGTTTCATAGATAAATGGGTACATATAAATCAACTGCGGGCATGTCATCCCAGGTCCCAACTACAAGTCATAGAGGGAGAATGAAGTGTCATATCCCCAAATGCACTAAAGACATACTGTAATTTAAAGATGCCTAACTGATAAACATGAAAGCTCAAAATAACAAACTTTCTTCATAAGAGACTGTCTATGAGGTATACGGTTGATCCTCATCAAATACCACTGACTTTAAGCCAATTCAAATACATGTGTCCTACATCTATTTGAAGTTGGAAGGGGGATTTATGTCAGAGTATATGAATATTATGATGAATATTACATATGTGTACATATATATATATATATATATATATATATATATATATATGTATATTTTATACACTGTATATGTTAGATGAGAACTCAGGATTAATTAAACATGAGTTTGTTGAACACAGCTTCTAATACACGTCTATCAGGATTGACGATCAGTAGAGCCTTTTTGAAACACAAACATTTCTTTTCTAAAGGAAATAGCTCAGTGACCCTATTCATTTGACTATATATGCAGATTTTTATAACCTCAGAACATTTGGTGAGGTGAGAAAAGAATGTGTTCAAGGACCCCTTTGGAATTTGACACGTGTGATACAACAGTTCTATCTCACTGAATCTCTATTTGAAGACTTACTGCAAAAACCCCTCTTGGGGGAAGGTGACACAAATAAAATCAAATACTCATCTGCACTGCTGGCTAAACAGGAAATATGCTGTTTTAAAGACTCTTACAACTCCTCATGGATTGACCCCATGTGGTGAGTATGAGACAAAAAGTCTGGCAACTGAAGTTACTGAAAAGTTAGAATGTTAGGATAATACAGTGAAGACAAATGACTTACATTATGATTCATGATATATATATATTAAAATTAAGCACATTGTATTAGGTGGATGATTGCTGCAGGGGATATTTATATAGGAAATAAATTCAGATATACATAGAAATGATGTATATGTTTTGAAAACACAAAAGATCTTACTTAGCCTCTGTGTGTTTAAAAACATGAATAGATGTTTATGGACCTGAAGAGAAGTGATTATTAACATTTATTTTCTTATTTCAGATCTACATAGACAGGATTCACTTGGAATACAGTACAATACTGAATTAAAAATAAGCTATTATTCACATGTAAATGCCAGGATACCGATAAAATTGTAATGCATTTTAAGCTACTAATTAGCAGTATTAAATTGCCTTGATATAATAAAATGTTAATAATATAACATATTTGGTATCAGAATAATAAAAAAAAAAATAACCTAATATTAACCATCTGTAATTGAGGTTATATATGATTAATGCAGAGAGTGTGATCTGATTAAATAACCATTTTATAAAAAAAAAATCAACTTGCTTAAAAATGTCAGAAATGCTGTATTGTATTGCTATGTTGTACTGTATGCTGCCACCTGGTGTTATGTTGCGAGAACTACAGCCAGAAGGTTCTTTCTGGCTGTTAAAAATGAAATTTCCAAGGGCCAATCCGATTTAGACTTCCCAGATAACCAATGGGAAGGTCAGCTCCCGTAGTGCCACCCACATGATGTCATCAATGATTATATAATGGGAGTGTTGAATGCACAAGGGAGAGTTGTCTGTAACTTGTTGAAAATTAGTGATCTGATTTTGGCTGCGATATACCTGAAAAAAAAAAAGTTCACTTCAGCAAGGAGCTTAAAACTTATCCTTGATTTGTGCAAAAACCTTCTTTCAAATGAGATGACCTAAAGACCGCTACGAATTGGTTCAAAATTGGTGAAGTATATTGTATTTTAAATTGGTAGTTATAAGCCTAGGTTTTGTTCAAATCTGTGTCTGAATTGGCTAAGTAACTCATCTATACAAGTTCTGATATTGTCGGTTAATTTTGTATTAGGATAAATTGCAGTTAAATAGCAGAATATATATTTTATCCTATTGTTTTATAAACACTGTTTAGAATTGTATTGCTTGGATGTTAAAGGTTTTTAGTCCCATTGTGTTAAATAAATAAGGCTGAATTGTGAAGGTATATTGTTCTGGGTTTTGTAAGAAGAATAGCATATCTTAAGAGTTGGTTCTAACGCATATAAACTTTTATTTAGTTTCCTTTTATTGCAAATATAGTTCAATATGTTTATGGATATTAACTAAATAAAAGAATTCAGATATTTATATTAATTGTATGGTCTAGTAGGTGCATGGTTGATAAGGGTTTCTATTTCTTTGTATTGTGTTTATAACCCTGCCATAAACTTATATATATTATTTGGATAGCACTACTAAGATTTTCATAAATATACTGACAGGTTAAAAATTTTATTAGAATAGCGGTGAGCTCTGGTCGGCAGATTAGGGGTTAATGTTTGAAGTTAGGTGTCGGCGATGTTAGGTAGGGCAGATTAGGGGTTAATACTATTTATTATAGGGTTATAGGGAATCATGAAGCTAAAACCTGACTGGAGAGGGGGAAATTGGGAAAACAAACTACTGAAAACAGAGGCAGAACTTATTTACAAACTAGATACACTTCTCTTCTATTTTGTCACACCGCCCTTTTTAAATAACTGTTGAATATTCAATTTCATTCATATTTTCCTTGAGGTCCCTGATGTGGACGATTATGTCTTGTTTCTATTTGGATAACCAATAATTATATGCTATGTTGGCTCATAAATATAAATAAGAGGAATATGTATTAGATATTTATGATTGCATAAACATATATCAAATGCAATGAAATATATATATTTAAGTATGCAAAATTAATCCACCAATACCCAACTGCCAAATTGAATGATTATTTCAATACCACCTTAAGCTGTAACTCTGAAATGATCCATCCAATCAGAAAGGAGTGATCAGTTTATGCATGTCTTGATTAAGCCCATTATGGGCAAAACTCATTGACCAGGACTTGCTGTCACTCTTTGCCACCATTGGCATATTTGCACCATCATTTTTCAGGACTTGTGGTCACTTGGACTGACTTGACACCATAGCCTGAACCGCACACCCACCCTGAGGAGTTCTGAGATTTGGACAGAGGGAGGTGTTTTGTGACATTGTATGAGTATGTGTTTAAGTTCTGTCTGCCCTGACACAGTAGCAGCAGCCAATTTGATACTACTTCTCAACAAATAGTAATCTTGCAACTTTATTGTATTATTAAACTATTTGATATTAAGCTACTACACCTCATCTATTTTGCCGTATGTCCGTGCTTTTATAGCACTGCCTTATCTGTTGTTTTCATATTCATTCTAGTTTTTCCTGAGGGGTCTAACTGAGTAGCAGCTGGATTGGCTTTCCTTAGGTGCTTCTATCTTACTTTTCTATTAAATACTAACTGCAGGTTCTCTTGTGATAAATTTGATAAATTGCGCCCTAAAAGGACATAAAACAATTTGAAATTGTAATATAAAATAACAATTATACATATTAAAAAAAACTTTGCCATATCCTTTGATTTACTTTCACCAATTTTCCTGTAATGTTTAGTTATGCATAATAAAACAACTTTTCATTATATTTTATATTTATTTTTCCCCTTTCATGTAAAATAGCTATTTCTAATTCTCAGAACTTAAACTGCACCCACTGACTTCTGAAGACTAGCCCTGCTACATGCCATTCCTAATATCAGATAACAACTGCAAAACAATACATTTTTTTTACTAACTTTATAACCAATGTCTGTGGGCTAAAGCCCAGATTATCTCCCACAAATAAGGCACATAGTGAGTGGAGTTTGGCTATTGAAATATAATTGGAGTAAAAATGATGTTAAAGGACCAGTCAACACATTAGATTTGCATAATCAACAAATACCAGATAACAAGACAATGCAATAGCACTAGTCTGAACTTCAAATGAGTAGTAGATTTTTTTTATAACAAATATCAAAGTTACGTATATTTCCACTCCCCTTGTACCATGTGATAGCAATCAGCCAATCACAAATGCATATACGTATAGTCGGTGAATTCTTGCACATGCTCAGAAGGATCTGGTGACTCAAAAAGTGTAAATATAAAAGACTGCAAACATTTTTTTTAATGGAAGTATATTGGAAAGTTGTTAAAAATTACATGCTGTAACTAAATCATGACAATGTAATTTAACCTGAGTGTCCCTTTAATTTGTTTTAAAAACATTAACACTTGGCTGTTATTTTATAGCAACAGCAGGCATTTTCTCTAACAATTTGCCATGCAATGTGCCTTACAATGGCATTATGGGCTGGACAGCCTTAGTATATCATTGGCTTTCATGTTCCCTTAATAATTTTGCTTACACTCTGACTTCCCTCAGCTACACCTTTTAATCTGTGTGAGAACTTGATTCCCACTGCAATTAAAATATAAGAACATTACATTAAAAAAGGTTGAATCAATTCTGGATAATAATAAATGGTACATTTACTTTGGAACATTTAGCTGCAATGAGATAAGGGAACTCAGCCATTCTACAAACTTATACTGAAATATTCAATTATCACTTACAATTTAAGATATGCATAGTTGGTTTGCAAATTTAAACCCAAATGCCTGACTGTGAAAGGAGAACAATGAATACCATAAAATTCATACTTTACTTAATGAATAGTCATGTGCTCACAACTCTCCAAAAAAAAACTAATTTAAAAGTTGGATAACAAAAAAAACAAAAAAATAATAATAATAATTAATAAAAACTGCATGCATTTTTTTCACAGGGAATAGTTAAAAATAAATGCTTTAAATTTATTTTACACTTACATTTATCCAAGTCAGAACCTGTATGAAATTACACAGCTTTCCTGGTCAGGGCAAATGTAATATTTCTAAGGACTTGCACTGGCCCTGCCCACATGTCCTGACCATCCCCATGTATAAAACATCACCACCTGCTTTCCCATTGCATCCCAAAAAAGCCCCTCACCTCTATGTCCCAGGAAAGCCTCTGGTAATTGCTCAGGGTTATGGATATGAATATCCAGGGAATAAAATAATGAATGTGAGTTAACACAATAATAATGCATACCTCCCAACATTTGCAGCTTACAGAGAGAAAGAGAGAGAGAGAGAGAGAGGGAGGGAGGGAGAGAGATTGAGATAAAGAGGGGATTTGTTATTAATTCACTAGTAGGCCTCACCACACGTCACTGTTCTTTATTGTACCAACCAAGATAAGTTAAAAAAATACTAAAGAGGTTTTTCAATGACTGTGTCCCTGGACTGCTCTGAGATAGAAAAACAATGAAAATGTTTGTAGAAAAATTGCAGTTTAAATGGTGATAAATCATTTATTCTTCATGCTGGTCTTTTGCAATGTAGTGCTTTTAAGGAACGGAAACACCTTGATATTGTAATATACTTTCATTAAAGGGACATAATACTCATATGCTAAATCACTTGAAACTGATGCAGTATAACTGTAAAAAGCTGACAGGAAAATATCACCTGAGCATCTCTATGTAAAAAAGGAAGATATTTTACCTCGCAATCTCCTCAGCTCAGCAGCGTAAGTTCTGTGTAAAAAGTTATACGTCACCTGCTCCCAGCTGCAGGTAAAAAAAAAAAAAAAAGAAGAAATGAACAGCAGCCAATCAGCATCAGCAGTGTTGAGGTCATGAACTCTTACTGTGATCTCATGAGATTTGACTTAACTCTCATGAGATTTCATAGTAAGCTTCCTTTACCTGATTGGTTCACAAGGCTCATCCCCTAAGCTGTCCTAGGACAAACACACTAAAATGCTGCTTAGAAATCCTTTACAGTGGGAGGTGGCTACTGAGGAACTTTTGAGGTAAAATATCTTTCTTTTTTACATAGAGATGTTCAGGAGATATTTTCTAGTCAGCTTTTTACAGCTATGCTGCATCACTTTCAAGTGTTTAAACATTTGGGTATTATGGCCCTTTAATTATTGCTAGATTGTTTCTTAATTTAAGTCTGAAAATGTTCCAATTCTGAAACCTGCTACATATCTGCTCCTAATTGGCTTCAGCAGAGATGATAAGATGAAAAGTGCAAAGCAACAAAGAGTTTGCTAACATAATGACTGTGGCTAATCTAGTACACAAGTGGTGGATAAAATTTGGCTATTGAAATACAATTGTAGTAAGCGTGCAATGCAAACAGTTTTACATTCACAGAGTATGTTAGTCTATTACAATACACAGACAAATCTAGTAATTACAGGTTGTTTAGGGTCTGTTTAATTATAGATATGTATTATGTATGTAAATAAGGCATTAATGTCTCAGAAGATTTTTTTATTTCTGAACATAATGTTTATTACTCCCAGCAGCCATATAAGAGATGAAAAAGTATTGCACAATATGTCTGGAGAACAAGCACAATGCAAACCTAGTAGCAGTAAAGAGACTAGTAGCACATCACAAGCAATACAATAATTCCGGCACAAGCTCGTACCAAGGGCTGCACTCAATTACACCTGAACCACTCAAGATACCTCTTTTAAACAGGGGTGTGCATGGGCACTATATGTCAGCAGGTTTTGCACCAATAATTATAACAATGTTATCTTACACATAGTTATAAACATCTAGTGCTCAGCAATGTATTACATTGTTATAAAAGTTTGGGTTTATATTTAAAGATACTACACTCGGATTACCCTTAAGCTTAACCCTGTGTTTTGTGATTAGACCTCCTGACTAACCAAAAGAAAGTTCATGGAAAAAATGTGTTTAGGGTTAGCGCTAAATTAAAGCTTAAAAAGGTATAGAGATAACTATTCTGTAAGATTTATATTATTCTTATATAATGATATTCATATCAACAATGTGTTTCATATAGAACATTTTTTAATAAAAATTAAATTAAAAATACAAATAAAGATGGATGCCGGCATCAATTCTAAATGGAAAATTATATACAATGTATCCAAGATTGAAACGTTATGTTTTAAAACAATGTCAATATAGCAAGATAAATAAAAGCAAAATAAAAGCAATTTGAACAGGTTTTGAGTAGTATACTTTAAAGAAAAATAGCGATTGTCACCGTGCATATAGGTGTTAGATATTTACATTGATATTACCTTATATGCAGAGATTTGTGTGTATTCGCTATTTCAATGGACCGGGACTCTCAGTGTTTAGTCCTGTATTGATTATGTTTTTTGAAACAGTTTCTATTTCTCGGTAGTTCTCTCAAAAGAAAGGCAGGTCAAAGTTCCAATTATATTTTTCCTTGCCGTATGGTGTCCGTGTCCTG
Source organism: Bombina bombina (assembly GCF_027579735.1). NCBI lineage: Eukaryota > Metazoa > Chordata > Amphibia > Anura > Bombinatoridae > Bombina > Bombina bombina. The sequence goes on along the minus strand of NC_069501.1, from coordinate 134,232,176 downwards.
ATATTTTCCTTAGTATCAACTCTGTAGTTTGAGATGGCTTTGTATGCGTATCATATACGCCGTATTGGATGTCTGTGTGACAGTGAAATCTCTGTTTTGTTGTGGGGAGTTTTCTCCCTGTGGTCAATTTCCTCCAAGTGGTTCCGGAGTAAAGTTGAAGAGAAATAGCTTGTTTGTTGAGTCTCCGCTGTCTTATTTCACAGCGGTTAAATTATAAGAAGGATAGTGATCAGATCATGGGTTAGGAATTATACTTATAGAACTTCACAAGCTTTTGTTTAGTTCAAAGTACCCAACCTACTGCACTATATCAAACTTAAATGAAAGTATCAAAGAGTAGCAATCTTTCCAGTGAGCAAAGTTCTACGCGTTTCAGCCCTTGGGCCTTTATCAAGATAAAGGCCCAAGGGCTGAAACGCGTAGAACTTTGAAATAGCGAATACACACAAATCTCTGCATATAAGGTAATATCAATGTAAATATCTAACACCTATATGCACGGTGACAATCGCTATTTTTCTTTAAAGTATACTACTCAAAACCTGTTCAAATTGCTTTTATTTTGCTTTTATTTATCTTGCTATATTGACATTGTTTTAAAACATAACGTTTCAATCTTGGATACATTGTATATAATTTTCCATTTAGAATTGATGCCGGCATCCATCTTTATTTGTATTTTTAATTTAATTTTTATTAAAAAATTTTCTATATGAAACACATTGTTGATATGAATATCATTATATAAGAATAATATAAATCTTACAGAATAGTTATCTCTATACCTTTTTAAGCTTTAATTTAGCGCTAACCCTAAACACATTTTTTCCATATTACATTGTTATACCCATCGTTACAAACATTGCTGGCACTATGTTTTGTTCGGAGGCACAATGCATGTTACTCCCTGCACACCCGGCACATGTATAACTCATAACTGTCCAGGGAAACATGGCTGAGGTGGCAACTGTAGCCACGCACTCTGCATATAATTTATAGTGCTGGCCGCATGACAACAAAAGCTGCTCAGAGCTAGATGCAGCCATGGAGGGTACAGAAATACACACCCATTGAAGTGCAGAAATATACTTTTTTTTTTCTTTGAACAAACATGCAAGTGTCCTGAGCAGCAACAGTCCCAGGAGCAGTATCTGCTAAGCAGGATATGTCCATTCTACCAATCAGGATTAGTTGCTGCATCTACTGCCAGTCACCTAACATTTTCTGCTTGGAAGCTTTAAATGGACAGTCTACTCCAGAATTTGTATTGTTTAAAAAGATAGATAATCCTTTTATTTACCATTCACCAGTTATGCACAGCCAACACTGTTATATAAATATACTTTTTACCTCTGTGATTACCTTGTACCTAAACCTCTGCAGACTACCCCTTATCTCAGTTCTTTTGACAGACATGCATTTTAACCAATCAGTACTGTCTCTTAAATAATTCCAGGGGAGTGAGCACAGTGTTATCTATATGACACACATGAACTAGCAGTGTCTAACTGCCAAAAACTGTCAAAATGCCCTGAGATAAGAGGCAGTTCAATGGCTCAGAAATTTGCATATGAGCATACCTAGGATTAGCCTTCCACAAAGAATACCAAGAGAGCAAAGCAAATCTGATGATAAAAGTAAATTAGAAAGTTATTAAAAATTGCATGCCTTATTGGAATCATGAAAGTTTAATTTTGACTAGACTGTCCCTTTAAGGCTTGTGCTTTCTGAACAGGACTTCACCTACGTCTTCATTCTTTTGCAGGTATTAAACACATAGCCACCTAGGCTCAGTAATTTTAAAGGGCATGTCATTGTTGCATGATAATTGCTTTTTAAATTAAAAGTAAAAATAAATAAAACAAACACATCTAGTGCTTTATTTGTTTTTTTCTGCAAATTGTATTGGGTTTAGTGTGCTCAGAATAAGTCTTGTTCTGAATTGCCAGACAGAGCATTGCATGAAATAAGGTTTGTCATCCGCAGCCTTGTGCTTCAGTGAGTTTAACCAAGTAAATGGAGATGAATCTGTTTCATTTCACTGCTTACACAACCTGTAGTTTTGTGCATGAATCTGCTCTGTTTCACAGTTGAGCTGCAGATTCACTTCTGAGGAAAGCCCTCCTAGACATTGCTTCTTAAAGGGATAGAAAGGTAAAAATTAAAATGTGCATAAACACACTTCAATGTGAAATAGAATCAGTTTTGCAATATACTCCCATTAGCAAAAATGCTTCTGGTAACTGTTTTTCTGTGGCATACGCACATATCCTGTGAGGGCCTGTGAACCAGTATTCAGACACACCACATTCTCAGAGAGTCAGTGGTGGCTTCCATGACACAAATTAAGTCTTCACAGAAGCAATACACACTATATTCAGCTCTCTGAGCCTGAATACTGGTGCTCGTGCCCTCACGGTATATGTGCGTATACCGCAGAAAAACAATAATAACCTTCGCTAGAAGCTTTTTTGCTAATGGAAAAATGGAAGTATATTGCAAAAATGCTTCTATTTCAAATTGAAATGCATTTATGCACATTTCAATGTTGACCTTTCTATACCTTTAAGCTATTCTGGGGGAAAGGAAAAGAGGCTATTTTTGGAGCACATAGCCAAGCCCCAGGCACTAACAGGAACTAACTAACAGTTCACTAACAGGAACATGAAACCCTTTTGTTAGAAAGAGGTGATTTTGAAGCTTAAAATAAGGGTTAAGTGATTGCTGTAAAATGGTGATTCCTGGTAGCAGCAGTTAACCCCTTGGCTGCAAGATGCTTGATTTAAAATGTCTTTTGTAGTAAGTTCATTCTGGGGGGGGCTTTTGATGGGGACCCTGGGGACCCCCACACTGCAGCAGAGAAAGGAGACTGCAGTCTTATTCCCCTTCACTAACTTGAATAAATTAATACTAATACTTAGTCAAAAAAAAAAATAGCTACAAAAAAATCAAAACAAGAGATTTCTTCAAAAGATTGTGCAAGGAAGTTGTCACAACAATGTATGTACTGATAATGTTACTAAAGAAAAAAAAAAAGAAACAACTTCTAAATGGAGATAATGCACACATCTATTAATATTATCTAATTTTTATTCCAGTCTAAAACGCATAGGGCTAGATGAGCGGTGTTTGAAAAAAACGGCACTGAAAAGTGCCTTTACATTGCACTCTATGGGGACTGCGTGTTCCTAGTAAATAAATATGTATATGATTATATAAATATTTATGTGTTAGTATGTGTAGATGCGCAACTTACCCCCTTCGCTGCGCTAGGTTCTCATGTCGTGTCTGATGGAAGCGCGCTCTCATGAGCGTAAGGCTTCCGTGCAATGCGAACACGAGGTCCCGTTCGCATTGCACCTGACTCGTAACACCAGCACACATTTGCGTGCGCTGGTATTACAAAGTAGAGTGCAAATATCACTTTAGCGAAAGCAATATTTTGTGCTCCACTTGTAATCTGGCCATATTATATTTCAAGAATAATTTCCCATATTACCAAATCAATATTCATATTACTAATTACTCTGAAATGAGACAGAGTTTATTATTAATATTTTTGTCAACCAATTTGATTTCTTCTCATAATAGTTTCAGAAGAAAGAAACCATTCACAATGTATTTGATGTAACATTCTGAACAATGTATAAAAGGGACATGAAACCCTGTACCGCTCCTCTCTCTGCATACATGGCAGTCCACAGGTATCCTGGCAATTTGAAAGAAATTTAGCTTTACAGAACACCACTATTCTGGAGTGCTTGGCTGAAAAATATGCTGGTTGAAAAAAGAGAGAATGGCTCATTGAATATGCTCATGATCAACTGCCTAGTCTATCTGACCCTTTGCACATTTATTCCTATGAAACAAAATTAAACAATGTCTTTTCTTATGATTGTCTTATCCCTGAAACAGTCAGCAAATCAGGTTTATGAATCAAAGAAAGAGACTCAAGTGCAATGTCACAACCAACACATAACAATATCTAATGACTCGTCATCATACTGTTAACAATTCACTCATTTGTAGGAGACTAAAGTCATCTTTCCGTACGTCACCTAACTGCAGTCTGCTACTGCGTCTACAGTAATACCAGAATTCATACTGACATTCACCAATCTAATTTAAGAGATCCCCCTCCAAATGAAAACTTAAAGGGACAGTAAAGTCAATTTTTTTTTTTCCTTTTTAAATAATAAAAAAAAGAAAACAAACATAAAATGCAACAAACAAACAAAAAACATGTACAAACATTCATATTATTGTATCCTACAACAGTAAATCAATCAGCTTCAGTCATTTCCTTTAAGGTTTACAGTAGACTATTAAACATTATTTGAATTGTTTTATATACTGTATATATATATATATATATATATATATATATATATATATATATATATACAGAACTGGGGCTCCTACTCTTATTAGTTTTAAACCCTGTAATACTTAGATTATATACTGAGTACCCATAAATCTACCATAGATTTATAAAACTCCACATTTCCTCTTTTCATATAATACAATTCTTGTAAACTCAAATTTAAACTTTCATTATTAGACTCATTTTTCTTTTTTTAAATAGCTTCCAATTTACGTCTATCAAATATGCGTTGTTCTTTTCCAATCTTTTGTTGAAAAGTAAATGCAAGAGAAGCTATGCACTACACGAAGCTAGCTGAACGAATTGGGTGAGTCAATAACATGAGGCATCTAAAAGATACCAAAAGAACAAAGCAAATTTCTTAATCTGTCAATTGAAAGGTTGTTTAAAATTGTATGCTCTGTCTGAATCATTAAAGCTTACTGTCCCTTTAAGCAAGGCTCCAAAGTCGCATAGTTAAACTATGAAGTAATACAACAGTCACTCAACAGTCAGTGCAAAGTTAAAACAAATAAATATTACAGTAATTTGTATTATTAGAGACTTTTAGCATTATTTCTCATTGCCTATTCTTCCTTAAAGCAAATTAGACAATAAAACTAAATTGAAAAGTTGTTTAAAATGTTATTCTTTATCTAAATCATAAAAGAAAAGGTTGAGTTTAAGGTCTTGTTAATATTGTATTATCTATCAAAGTTGCTGCAAAAAACAAACTCCATGATGAAAAGTTTCAGTGGTGAAACGGTTGCAAAACAAGTACTATCAATTATCCAATGACAGCCAGGTTTGTTTCCTGTTTTTCTATACAAATAGGGAGCTCCAATTTTAGCCTCTTCTAAGTGCTCCCTATTTTGTATACATATCTGTTTTTAGATTTAATAAGGAGGTCTATGGGAGTTTTCTGCATGTGCTAAGTTGGCACTTCCTGTTTTCCCTATGACATTGGCAAATGCTGTTTGGGGTATTGTTTTACAAGCTTGTATATTCATTTGCAAAATTCTAAATTTGAAATATATTATTCTGCATGACACATATTCTAATTTATGCCATAAATAACGCTTAAAACAATCACCTCTTAATGATGAGCAGCCATCATTTTAAGTTTTGTGACTGATTGCTTCATTTATTTGGGAATTAATTATTGATAAATACAAAATTGTTTTTTTGAAGCACACAAGGTAAAGAAAAAAATAAGCCAACTGCGCTGTTCACCATTTGATAAATAAACCCATGATTGATTAAATGTTCAGCTGAAATTACTTTCCTCAAAATGAACAAATGGGCTTGTATTGTTGATATTAGATTTGTAACTATATATTTATTATATATATAATTATTACTACTACAGAAAAAAAGTACAAATAAATACATAATGCATTACTTTCACCCCTTGGCTGCCAGAAGGGGTTACATTATTTTTCCTAGATTTTTTTTTTCATATACAGTATAAATTTTAGGAAGTTCCCTAAACTAGAAGAATGAATGTGTCCTCATGGCTGATTCATTAATGCTTCAATAATGAAATACAAAAATAAAATGAGAGATAAAGGCTATTAGAGTAAAAAATATGAAATGTCTCTAGCAATTATTATGAAGTACAGAGATCTATTACACTGCTTTATGTGCCATCACAGTTTTCTATAAACACAGCACTAGATGTGCCTGGGACAAATATCAAAATCGATAGAATTCAGTTTAGTATTAGGATAGGAGACACTAATATAAATAGAGAGAACCTGTCTCTCAGGTTTCCTTTTTATAGTGATTATTTGTGGAACTGTTTAATGCATTACAAATTGCACCTTTTTCAGTTGGAAAAGTGTTAATTGGCTCTGTTTGTATCTACCATATGCAAATATAGCACATTTTATTCTTAAATCTCACACATATAAATAAAATTAAAAATGCACAGTATATTATTAAAATACTGAAAACATACATCTGCACACTTACAGGAACCTTAAACAGAAAAACATTTTATCATTCATAGATTTATTTATACATTTTATTTACTTAATTATTATTATTATTTTGCATAGTCTAACTCTTTTTTGATTTTGGAAACGTTTGTGCACACCTAGTATATAGGATAGATTGCTCAGTGGCTGATAATGACTCCATTGTTGGATAGTTACCACAGAAGCATACAAAGAAAATGTGAAATTAAACTAAAGTTATGATATGTCCATACCTTGGCTCACTGAAATTAAAGCCAACGTAAAGTTATATCCACTGGATCATATCACTAGAATCACTAGTTTGGTGAAAAACAAACTCCCTTTGGGTGGTTTGACAGAACTCCACCCCACCAACTTCACTAGCTTAAAGGAGAGAAAACTTTTCTGCTAAATTTAGTTTCTGCACACTGATAAACATCCAACTTGCATTTTGGCTTCCAGTTTGGGGAAGAGAGTGAGTAAGACGCTGAGGCTCTTGGTCTCGATGTGAACGAGACACTCACCATCCCCTCCCCATCATAGTGCGCCTTGGCTGGCGTGGTAACCGGCCTGGACAGTGGATCTTTGGGTCCTTGAGACGGGTGTCCTGCTTGCCCAGTGAGGCTTCATGGCTGAAGCAACTCCACTACTCACCGGCATATACAGCTAACAAAACTACAGACATTACCTAAGACTCTCTCTGTACTTTTCGGGCACTGCAGCTCAAACCTACCAACTGGCAATATTACCCTCTACAGCCTCCACAGCCTCTAAAGCCACATTACAGCTCTGCAAGCTGCACTACAATTACCTGGTTAACCAGGGGTCGGGCAAATCCTGTGGCCCCTGAGCATACATAGCAGTCATTGTAAATGGCGTATGGGACCCTCAGTTGGACCTCCGGTGAAGCGTCTAAGCCGACACACGGAACAATAGAAGGGGAAAATGTAGAAGCAGGCCCCCCTTGCCGGGTTCGTCAGTTCTGACCGTTATACTCCATCTCATTGGTCCCGGCGGGGGTGACGCATATCGGATGACCTGGAAATCGCACAGGCTTGTTCGGCATTCAAACTGCAGCCGTTGAGACTGCAGGCTGCTGGATTACACTCCAACAGACGTCCCGGCTGTAAACGAGGTAGGAGACGGGTTAATCCCACGGCTCCTGGAGACTGAAGGGGCATCACCTACTATGGTACTTTCTGTTTGTCCCTTTGCTTGAACTCTGCACAGAACCTTCAGCAAGAAGTGCTGGTCATACTGAAGGGCCGTAGATGGTGGTGGGGACCTAAGATAGACCAGCCTGAAGCTGTTTATTTGATATACTGCATAACAGAGCAGGACATATTGGACCCATATAATTTTGGGTTTACCAGTAGACCAATAACTATTTAAGGATTGGTGTTTGTATAATTTGGGGGGTCTGACTCCAATTCATGGACTTTGTATCTATATTTTCTTTTGAATTTCATTTGTAATCTCTGAGTGTCAAGCAATGCTGAAAGGCTATTTTGTCTAAATTGAATATACACTAAGCTACGCTAAACGCTTAGTAGCACAACTTTTCAGGGTTTGGTTTGAGAATCACTGTTGATATAAGATATATGGGGTTTCAATTTATAGCAGTAATAATTTTTAATCTTCTATAAGGTTTGGAACTCATTAAGGTACACAATGCTATAACTTTATGATTGAGTAAAGTGGTTGGTTTATTGCACATTTATATGCTTATTTAAAACAAAAATAAGAAGAAAAAGAAGGCAATGGAATTCAGAAATGAGAGGGGGAAAGGGAAAGTGTCATTTTTTATTTAAGGCACAAGTGGTTAATTAGAAGCTATAGCAGATATAATAGCAGAAGCATTTGTAATTCTTGGCTGAGAGATCTATCTGTATTCTTTCCTGCATATATTGTTGTTAGTCAATAATATCTTTTGACTAGTATTTATTGCACTTACTGACTACACAAGATAGGAGGTTGAATCAATTTTTGGTATAATTTGCCCCTTTGGGCTTTGAGATAGCTCAAACAAAAAGTTGCTCCCCAGTTATGCCACTAAAACAGAAAGACAAAAAAGGTAGTAAGAACTTTGATTCTAGCTCCGACATTTTGCAGGAGCATAGTGCTCCTACAGTAGCTAATTTTGACATGTCGGAACTAGTGTCTGAAATTGCAAAAATAATTATCCCCCAATTAGATCAAGTTAAAAGAGAAATTAAGACAGAAATAAATAGCCTTACAAATGAAATTCGACAATTTGCATCTAGGCTAGATGAAGTAGAGACAAGGGTCTCAGACCTTGAAGATAAGGTCAATGTGCAAGAACCCAATCTGATTGCTCAAAGTAAGATGTTAGCGACTTTACAAGCTAGAATAGAGGTTCTGGAGGACCGCTCCAGACGGAATAACCTCAAAATCATTGGCCTTCCTGAAACAGCCGAGTTTCAGGATATAATGCAATTTGTTTCATCTACACTTCCACATTTGCTACAAATACAACCCCCATCCCGATATTTCAGATTGAAAGAGCCCATAGAATAGGAGTTAATAGAGGAACTGTGGAGGGTATCCAGAAACCTAGACCTGTCATTTTTAAATGTGCTAATTAAATAAAATCCTTTTTTAAGACATTATAGAAAGTTAAATCCTTTTATGATTAGACCGCACAAAATTATGATGTTTCAGGATTTTTCAGCTGAGACCCTTGCAAAAAGGAGAGAGATGTCCCCCTTTTTTGTTAAACTAATAAATGCAAATTTTAATGTTGGACTGATTTATCCGGCTAAACTTATTGTGGTAAGAGAAGGGAAATCGCATATGCTTAATAATATAAAAGAAGCAGTATGTTTCTGCAAATCAGCTGGTATAAGATTAGTAATACTACAGATAGTAACGGAGCCACTAACTACGAATGATTCTATGTTTATAGATGGTTTGTTAGGGTATTGTGTTGTGTGGTGTGTACTCCCTTATTATATTTTTGTTTTTTTTCTGTACTCTATATAGTTAATATTGATTAAGGTATCTAATAGGAATAGACACAATTAATCTGCTATCATGGATTGTGGGCGGAATAACCTCCCCAATGAAAAGGAAGACAATAATTAAACAACTAGGCAAATATAAACCAGATGTTGCCTTCCTTCAAGAAACTCATTTAAAAACTACATAATTGGCAAAACTTAAGGTGAAATGGGTTGGGGAGGTTATTGCCGCCACACATGATGATCGGAAAAGAGGGGTGGCAATATTGTTGAATAAACGGTTAACATATAAAATTGTAGGCCAGTGAAACGGACACAGATGGTTGATACCAAATTCTTGAAATTTTAATTAATAATAGTCAGTTGGTGCTTTGTAATGTATAGGGTCCCAATCTGGTGGACAAAGTATTTAAGAATAATCCGACCCTGAAATTACATAAAAATATTGATCAAAATGTAATTCTTGCAGGTGACCTTAACTTAATCACAGTGCCTAATTTAGATAGATTAAGTAAGGGACCACTAATAAGGAAGGATAGGAAAGTGCGTATATTACAGTAATTCTCCTTTCATTTAGGTCTGGTGGATATACTGCGGGTTCAGAACCCAGACCTTAGATTATTTACATGTATTGCTAAAGGTCAGCAGTCACTATCAAGAATAGATATTTTTTTCAATTTCTGAATCTCTGTGTGGTTTTACTCCTAAAGCAGATATTAATGATATAGTAATATTGGATCACACCATTATTTCACTGAGCTTTGAATTTCGAGCCTCCCAGCCAGTTAATAACACAATACACTTTCCCAGATATCTAGTCAATGACATTAAAGGGACACTGAACCCAATTTTTTTCTTTTGTGATTCAGATAGAGCATGAATTTTTAAGCAACTTTCTAATTTACTCCTATTATCAAATTTTATTTATTCTCTTGGTATCTTTATTTGAAATGCAAGAATCTAAGTTTAGATGCCGGCCCATTTTGGTGAACAACCTGGGTTGTCCTTGCTGATTGGTGGAAAAAATCCATCCACCAATCAAAAAAGTGCTGTCCAGAGTACTTAACCCAAAAAAGCTTAGATGGCTTTTATTTCAAATAAAGATAGCAAGAGAACAAAGAAAAAATGATAATAGGAGTAAATTAGAAAGTTGATTAAAATTGCATGCTCTATCTGAATCACAAAAGAAAAAAAAAATTGGGTTCAGTGTCCCTTTAACTTCCAAAACTGGTTAAGGGGGAAATGGAGATATTTTTTCAGCTTTAATTCTGGTTATTTGGGGAAAATAGAAATATTTTGGGAATCGGCCAAAGCCGCGCTACGTGGGGAAATTAAAGCCTACCTATGTCAACATAAAAAAATTTAAACAAAAAGAATCGCAACTGTCAAATGAGGTTAAAAATGCATACAACGCATTTATAGCAAATCCCACCAAGTGTTTATGGCTGAAATATGTGAATTCTAAAACCCAAAGGGATATATTATTAAAACAAAAAACAGCCATTGAGGAACTTAGATTAAAGGCAATATATGGAGGTCACGTGGGTAGATCAGAAATGTTTTTGGCAAGAATTACCAAACCCTCAACTAGAAATTATATCACTTCTATTAGGAAAGACAAAAACAGATATACAGACAAGGCAGATATTTAAAAAGTCTTTTACTTGTTTTTTCAAGCGTTATATAAAGCTCAGGAAATAGTCTTAGAGAAGAATCTTAAAATACCCAAATTATCGCAAGAAATAATGACTGACCTTAATTTACCTATTTCAACTCAGGAAATTCTAGAGGGTATTAAGACAGCAAAATTAAACAAAGCCGTCGGGCCAGATCAGCTTCCTTTAGAATTTTATAGAATACTTAAGGAACAAGTCACCCCTACATTTAAGGAACTGTATAATTTTTATTTTTCTGATAATACTATATGTTCACCTTATTTTTCCGCCTCAAATGTTACTCTAATCCTAAAAAAACACAAAGACCCAGAATTGCCTACGTCATATAGACCTATATTGTTGTTAAATTACGATTACAAACTGTTAACATCTATTATAGCTAAAAGACTCAAATGTCATTTAGGAAATATAATACACGAAAACCAAACTGGGTTTATGGCTGGCAGGAATCCAGTGAAAAATATGCTCAATATACTATTGGTACTGGATTTCTTCTGGAATAAATTCAACAATAATAAATCTAACAGTGATATTGATTTTGCGTTACTAACAGTCGACGCGGAGAAAGCCTTTGACTATATTAGCTGGGATCATCTTTTTTTTACACTGGAGAAATTTGGCATTTTAGGTTATATATATAATTTTATACGTCTAATCTATAATTCTCCAATGTCATCTTTAATCATCAATAATACTCTCTCTAAACTGTTCTGTTTACATAGGGGTACTAGGAAGGGCTGCCTATTGTCCCCGCTCCTTTTCAACATTGGAAACTTTGGCAATACTGTTACGCTAAATTCTACCAGGGATACAAGTAGGGGGACAGAATTTAACACTCCTATTATACGCAGATGACTTATTGTTATTTCTGAATAATTAGAAGGTCACTTTACCTAGGATGCTCGCAGATATTCAACTGTTCGGTAATGTCTCGGGCTACAAGATTAATCTAACTAAGTCAGAGTTACTTTGGATTCATAAATCTAAACATAGTACCTTTGACCATCCCTTTATAGAGTCTTCATCTATTAATTATCTTGGTATCAGAATAAGTGCGAATCCACATGAGTGGTATCGCCTGAATTTCCCTAAATATTTTAACGTATGTATAAATAGACTGGAAGAATGGTCAAATTTACCAATTTATTTGTCTGCACGGGTGATGCTAATTAAAACTTTAATTTTCCCCAAAATACTTTATTTAATACAAAATATACCGATTCTTATACCTAAAGTAGATATTCAAAGGTTCAATCAAGCTGGATCCAGGTTTATCTGGAAAGGGGCTAAACCCTGAATAGCTCTTTCACGTTTAATGAATGCTGGAGTATCGGCTGGCTTAGTCTTTACAAATATTACATTTTATAATCTAGCCGCTTTGTCTAAAGTTGCGTTGGATTGGCTGACTCAAATAGAGCATTTTACGGTATTTCAATGTGAAGCTAATCTGATATCACCTTTTCACATAAATGCTATATTGCATTGTTCTTCAAGGTCCCTACCATCTAATATATGTAATTTAATTACAATTAAAAACGTAGTTATTGCATGGCAGAAATTTTGTATTGAATCCAAGTGTTCACCGTTTGTTTCTGATTTTCTGCCAATCACAGGGAATCCTAACTTTACGCCAGTTCTTTCAAGTAGAGTTTTTCGTCATTGGCATAGTAGGGGTCTAATCTGGATTAAACAATTGGCAAGACCAGATTTAACTATTGAATCCTTTCAGGACATCAGTAGGGAATTTGGACTACCAAATACAGATTTTTATGCTTAGGCACTTTTTTTATGAATTGAAACAGAAATATGGATTAGATTGGTCCCTTGGTAATGTATATAGTAACATTAATTTATATAACAACATAACAACGCAATATATACGATCTCTCCTCTTTACGCCAGTCTGACCACTTCATCTTCCAACGAACAAATAGAATACGTAAAAATTATTTTACAAATATCAGTGCCCAAGATATCCAGGATAGCTTCAAAATAATTGGTAAATCCTGGGTTCTGCTACCTTGCGAGAATCACATTTAAAATTACTATATATGGCCTATCGAACACCAGATAATATAACAAGATGGTACAAGGCTAGTACTAACTGTCCAAAATGTAATGCCAGTCATGCGCATATTTTTCATTGCTTCTGGACCTGTCCAAACATTTCACCGTTTTAGGCTAAGATAAATCATTGGATTAATACAATACTCACATTAGAATTTAGGGTACAATCTCTGACCGTTTTTTTCCATTCCAGGGCGCACATAAGAATTTCCCCATAATACTATAATATTCCTAACGCGGAATCTTATTTAAAAAGATTGGAAAGCTCATCAGTCCACTAAATTTGCGGACTTGAAACAAGAACTGCTAACACAGTGCACTGTAGATCAATATAGATTACAAAATCCTAGTGATAGGCAACTGGCTTTATATTTTAAAATATTGACTACTTTTATTTCTTCACTCTCTGTGACAGCTCAAATTCAGCTAATGAAACCATTAGTCAATACTACTTATGTCCAAGTGAACATACTTGCTGGACATCTACCGAATATTTGGCTAGGTGATGAAGCTGGAAATGGAACTTTCTGAGACCTTTGGCGTATTTTCTGATTGCCATCTCTCTTTATCCTTTCTGTATTTGTTATTACTTATCCTTTATGCCGTCTTCACCCTTTTTTTTTTTTTTTTTCTTGTTAGTGTGGTGTTTGTATGGGCTGTCTTGTGTGTTTTTGTTAGGGGGTTGTGTGAAGTAATAGACCCTATAATAATCTAAAAATCTCTTCAAGTATGTTACACAAGCAATGTTAAAGGGACAGTCTAGGCCAAAATAAACTTTCATGATTCAGATAGAGCATGTAATTTTAAACAATTTTCCAATTTACCTTTATCACCAATTTTGCCTTGTTCTCTTGGTATTCTTAGTTGAAAGCTTAATCTAGGAGGTTCATATGCTAATTTCTTAGACCTTGAAGGCCACCTCTTTTCAGAATGCATTTGAACAATTTTTCGCCACTAGAGGGTGTTAGTTCACGTATTTCATATAGATAACACTGTGCTCGTGCACATGAAGTTATCTGGGAGCAGGCAGTGATTGGCCAAACTGCAAGTCTGTCAAAAGAACTGAGATAAAGGGGCAGTTTGCAGAGGCTTAGATACAAGATAATCACAGAGGTTAAAAGTATATTATTATAACTGTGTTGGTTATGCAAAACTGGGGAATGGGTAATAAAGGCATTATCTATCTTTTAGAACAATAAAAATTCTGGTGTAGACTGTCCCTTTAATATATGTTTCTTTAATACATATAGGTGTCTAAGAATGTAATGTATATATTTAACATAAATATAAATACCAACAACGTATATAAGATTGGCAGTATGGTCTTGCATGAAACGCTATGTTTATTTTGTGATGCTTATGCCAATACTTTCAATTCAATTTTCAAGCATGACTTTTCGTTACGTATTGTGTGACGCAATTTATACATTGTTTTTTCTTTTTTCTTCATGCTGTATGTAATATATCGTTGGTTCTAAATAAAGATTTAGAATGCCCCTTTATACACATTAAAGTTAAAAAAAACAAAAAAAAAAAACATCCTACTTGCAATAAGTATGATGACTACCAAAGAAAATAACTTGTAATAAGTATGACGACTACCAAAGAAAAGAATAAGTATGATGGCTACCAAAATGCTGTACAAAGTTGTCAACTGTCCTTTTTTCCTGGAAAAAAAGGGTTTTCTTTTCTGGCTTACTGTCCTATTAAGTTTGTTTCTTGATATAACAGTTAAGTTCAGTCTGTGTTTAGTTTAATAATTTTAAATGCAGTGCAGTACTCCCACAACAAGATGTTGCTGTGGTTTGCTTTTACTCTGTTGTCATTACCAGTCTCAATGTAAGCTATTTCTGTATTCTTATTTGTGGCCTTCTGTTATAGTGAAGGTTAGTTGTGTGTAGGTGCTATGTAATGGGGAGCCATGTGATTTGATATAGAATACCAGGGAGTGTAAAAGGGAAGCAGTAAGGAAGGAAGGCATCTCAATTTTTATTCTGAGGCTCAGCTTAGCATGGTGTTAAAGGGACACTAAACCCTAAAATTTTATTTCATTATTCAGATAGAGAATACAAATTTAAACAACATTACAATTTACTTCTATTATTTATTTTGCTTAATTTTTTTAGATATTCTTAGTTGAAGAAAAAGCAATGCACATGGCTGAGCCAATCACTCCAGGCTTCTATGTGCAGGAACCAATCAGCAGCTACTGAATCTATCTAGATATGCTTTTCAGCAAAGAATATCAAGAGAATAAAACAAATTAGATAATAGAAGTAAATTAGAAAGTTGTTTAAAAGTGCATGCTCTTTCTAAATCATGAAAGAAAAAATGTGGGTGCAATCTCCCTTTAAGACATAATAATCTTCATGTTCTAGTACTTTAATTCAGAGAACATTACAAATAAAAAATTAAAAAATCAGACTTACTGGGGCATTTCTGGGTCTATTACCCTACTGCCAGCAATTATCATTTGAACTTTGTAATCACTGCAGCAGCACAGATCAAACTTGCATCTTTATCTTGTAAACTTCATACCTACTTGTGGAACTTTCAATGGTGTTTCAGCAAAAGTAAAAACGCAAAAAACAAATCATGAAACTATCTTCATATAAAGTTAAATGTATCAAGTTGCATTTGCAGCTTTTGAGACATGAGGTCGCAAGAGCTAACCTGCAACTACAAATTTAAGAAGCAGTTCCTGCTTAAAGTGTTGGTAAACAATGTATTTCTTGATAATGTTAACATAAAGATTTTCAAAAATAAAGTTAAAGTATAATTTTTTTTTCTATTACTAATTCCAAACACTTATTTTTTACCTAGTTTTTCAGTTGTCATCTGCACTCCAAAACTGTCCCCTCTCTGTAGTCCTTTTTTTTATGCACAATCCACTAAAGCTGCCTCACTGTTTTCAATGAGTAAACACATCTGAAAATCATGCACGCGTACTATTGCACTATTCCTGTAACCGCATGACATCAGCTGTGCTCGTTCATGCATATTTTTGCTTTGATTCCTTGCATTTAGATGAAGTAAAGAGTGAATCACGTGAATCACTGTTTACTTTAGTTACGTCAATAACAAAATTAGAGTATGCGCTTTCTAACAAGTACACAGGAGCGCGCATCGAGTGATGTCTGTAAATGTGCTGTCAATCACTCAGCTTACTGCCGCCCAAATATGTGACGTGTCAATAGATCAACCCACCATGAACATCACGGAATGGAAATGTAGCGCTGCGGAACCGATAATAAAAATGGAGTTTCTAAGTGGGAGGAGAGAAAACTGTTGACGGACAGGTAATAAAATGTATTATATTGAATAAAATAAAAAAAATGTAATTGAAATCTAAAAATTAAATTGAACACATACATATAATATAGATTAGTGATTGTTTACCATCACTTTAACCTCTCTGCCACCCTAAACTCGCTTGTGCAATCTTAAATTTGCCCCACAATGCTGCTTCGCAAGTGGTGATTACAAGATCTTTAATTGACAACTTCTCCATCAGCAACTTAATAAATGCCCCCCATAATATTCTTCATTTTAGCAGCCCCAAGACAGTAATTAGCAAGGTTAAATATTTTGAGGTAATAGTACTGTCTAATTTCAGGCTGAGTAACATCTATATAAACTCGGGTGATTTGTAGTATCCTCTATACAGATGCTGAAGAGTTAATAATTTAACCCATGCTTGCTTATTTTGGTGCAGTGCTGTAAAGGTATTCTTCCAATGCCAATGATGTGCTTGAGAGGAGGTAAGTGAGGTTATGGGGAGCTTGATGATTAAACCTATTTTAAGCAATCAGTATGGCTAAATGATATGACTAATATTTAATGTGTTTGTTTTGCAGTGGATTTGAGTGGGCAGACCTATTAAAACCATAAATGGGGCTGTTCCTTCTGCAAAGTGTTCCTGGAATTTTTTATTTTTTTTTAAATCTTGGCAACTATGGTTGCATTACAAATTTCTCAAAGAGAGGTAATTTCTTCATCTGCCCAATGGGTAGATAGGTGGAGTGAACCATGACCCTCACTTAAATAGGAACAATCTTGTACTAGTAAGCTTAATCATACATTGCAGAATTTGTTTTTAAATTTTTAAGAGCATAACCTTTTCTACTGCCAAAGAAAATGGTCTATAAATCCTCCAATAATTCCAGATCAAGAAGCGAGTTTAGATCAGATCAAGACTACTACTTGACATGAATAGACGTAACAATGTGGCAGGGGGTAAGGGACCTTTCTTTTAAGGAGGTGAGGAGGCATTTTGTCTATCTCCTCAAGGGGAGTGAGTTATTCAATGGTGAATATTGGTCTAGGGCACTGGTTTTCAAACCTGTGCTTAGGCCTCCCTAACAGGCCAGATTTTGAGGATATCTGAGCTGGAACACAGGTGAAATAATCAGCTGATTAGTAAACGTGGTTATTTTACCTGCTCTCCCCCAAGGTAATCCTGAAAATCTGGCCTGTTAGGGAGGCCTGAGGAGAGGTTTGAAAACAACAAGGGTAAACCAAAATAAGTATTTTATAAATAAGTATTTTATACACAAAAAAACAAAACAAAATAAATAATAAATAATATATATACATATATAAATACATTTTAGAATGCCTTCTTTTTTAAAAATAACATCAATGATCCATTAAATTATTTGACAGCTTGGGGATGATTATATGGCTTTGTCTGTTTTCAGTAAATTTCTACTTTATTATTATTTATACAGCCACACAGAAAGGTACTGCAGCATATCTTCACTAAAATAGATTACAAAAACAAAAAAACAATAGACAGTGCTAACGCAGTAGGTTTTATAAGAAAACAACAGCTGGTAAGACAATGTGGTTCATCTGTTCCTAGATCTTTTATGTTTATAATTCTCAGTCTAACAGTGGAAAACATCAGAATCCCACTATATTTGCATATAATATCGTTTTTCAAACTAACCCACTATACACATTGAAGGCACATTATACACATTATTTTCTTTATTTAAATTAAGTGAAAATAAGATCGAGCTGCTCCACAAACAATTTGTATGTTATAACAGATTATATGCAATGTGAAGTTTTATCAGTATGTCCCAGACTCCCTGTTTCACAGTGTCCATTCTATTGCAAAAATAAAATGCTCTAATTTGTGTGTTTAAATGTCACTATGAGAGCTATAGGGAGAGCTTTCCTGGCACAAATGCATTTGAAAAGCATAAGACAAATGGGTTAGCATAGACCCTATATAGGTGAGCAAACTAATTTAAAAGTTAACAAGCTCTAATGTTTTTCATTGTTACATTAGATCATCTCTTAAAACATGAGTATTTTCAAATACAGTATATCATACTTTCTTGACTTTAGAGGGACAGTCAAATCCCAAAAAAACTTTCATGATTTAAATAGGGAATGTAATTTTAAACAACTTTCCAATTTTTTTATATCACCAATTTTGCTTTGTTCTCTTGGTATTCTTAGTTGAAAGCTAAACCTAGAAGGTTTGTATGCTTATTTCTTAGACCTTGAAGACTGCCTATAATCTGAATGCATTTTGACCACTAGAGGGCATTAGTGTATGTGTTTCATATAGATAACATTGAGCTCATGCATGTGAAGTTACCCTGCAGTGAGCACTGATTGGCTAAAATGCAGGTCTGTCAAAAGAACTGAAATAAGGAGCAGTTTACAGAGGCATAGATACACAGTAATCACAGAGGTAAAAAGTTTATTTATATAACTGTGTTGGTTTTGCAAAACTGGAGAATGGGTAATAAAGTGATTATCTTTCTTTTTAAACAACAAAAATTCTGGTGTTGACTGTCCCTTTAAAAAAATCAAGATTAATGTACTAAATAGAGTTTTTCTTGTCAGACTTTTAGAGCTGTGTAGCTGCCAACAATAACGATTCAGGAGTCACTCCTGTATATGCAGCATGTGATTCTTGAAAGTTTCTTTAAAAAAAAAAAATACTATTCTTTCATATTTAGAATATAAATTATTTTGCATATAATGTCCCATTAAAAGTAAAATTACAATAATAATTGATTCAGAAAAAGTTTGTTTCAAAGTTAGCAATTCAGTTTGTTTGCTTTTATCACAAATGTGTTTTGATTTTATTACCATATTTAAATATATAATTTTTTTTAATTTAAAATAAAACATTTATTTTTGCAAGTGACCTTTCATGTTTGAGTTCCTAGTTTATTTCACAAGTAATTTGCTTTATTTTTTAAAGGTCATTGTATTTTTCAGTGGCAATATTTATGGGATTAATTAAGAGTTTCCATAAAATGTATTACATTGGGACATCATGGTTTCAATAATAGAAAATATTTGGCTACATCAATGTCACTTGTCAAAGCAACGTTATTATATAGAAGTGATGGTGTAGAGCCCCCTTGTGTGCTTGAAACCCCCTTAAGGGTTATTGTCTGGCAGGGAGTGGTAAGCAATGATTGTGCTGGGTACAATGTTGCAGGTTGACATGGAAGTTCCCTACTTAATGTATAAGTTCTGTGCTTAATGGTTTCAGGTTTTTCTATTTCCTGTGAATACAACATTTACTCACCCTCCCTTCCTGGGATATTGCTAATAATGTCATGAGTGTTTATCTAGCTTCCTTTGGGTTTCTGCTAGTCCTAACCATAGCTGGGGTAGGGTTATTCATGCTAGCCTTTACAAGTTAATGAGGCCTATCTATCAAGCTCCGAAAGGAGCTTGATGGCCCGTGTTTCTGGTGAGTCTTAAGACTCACCAGAAACAGCAGTTATGAAGCAGCGGTCACAAAGACCGCTGCTCCATAACCTATCTGCCTGCTCTGGCGGCCCATTGGCTGCGAGTCTGCAGGGGGCGGTGTTGCACCAGCAGCTCTTGTGAGCTGCTGGTGCAATGCTGAATACGGAGAGCGTATTGCTCTCCGCATTCAGCGAGTTCTTGCGGACCTGTTCCGCACTGTCGGATCAGGTCCGCCAGACCTTGTTAAATAGAGGCCCATGTCTCTACTCTGTTCAAGCCATGCTTTTATGACCTAACAGACTGGGGTCCCTTATAGGTTGGAGAACATTTACCCAATTGTGGAAGGTTGTGACTTCTAAGTGCTTTGGCAGATAGGTGGAGCTATGGCCAGGATGATTAGGGAGGGGGATATGTCAGGTGGTGGTTTGGGATGCCATCTTCCTCAGGTAGGTTGGCCAAAAGAGCTCCATAACACATATTGCCTTACAATATTGGCAAGGTCCCCTTATACTGCCGATGTAGGAACTCACTTGCTGCTATCTTGAGTTGATCATTAATAAACAGAGTCAGTTAAAATTTTCTTTAAATATTAACAAAAGTGATCAGAAAAGTTTCCAATTTGTGGTTCTGGGTGTTTATTTAATTGAATAAAGGTGTCAGTTATATACCCATATACATATATAGATAGATTACCGAAAAGGTAATTGGTAACCTGTGAAGAATTCCAGAGAGCATGGTATATTTCAATTGCTATTACTTATCCAGTGATACTGGCACTCTGGTGGATGTTGTTTTAAGTGAGAGTGCAGGCCCCATACGTTGGGAATGAATGGACTAGACATTTAATTTATAGACTATTATACTGCTTATTGCAGATGGACAAGTTAGTAAAATCACTATGCAAACTTCAGAAAAGACCACTGGATGCCATTTTGAATACTAATCTAAAGCATATCAGAAATGAGGAATTTAACCTCTTATACTGATAGGAATCTCTCCAATATAGACTAAAAAACACTGCTGTCATATAGTGATCAAGATACAGATCCTGAGCCTACCTAGGTAAATGTGTCAACAGAAAGAATAGAAACAGAACAAGGTAAATGGGATAACAGAACTTACAATAAAAAAACTTTCAAAATTACTTCTATCTGAATCATGAAAGTTTAATTTTGACTTCACAAGTCTTTTAAAACCCCTATATCTTCCTAAATATGTTTATTGAAGTAAAACATTATCATTAATCTATTCCAGGATTAAAAGCAATGGCAGATACAACAGAACCAATAAAAACCAACATTTACGATTACGAACATTGTCATTTTTTTTCTAGGTTAAAAGATAAAATTCACTGACAAAACTCCCAAAAGTGCATTAAAGGGACATGAAACCCACATTTTTTCTTTCATGATTTAGATAGAGAATACAATTTTAATCAAATTTACTTCTACTATTTAATTTGCTTCCTTCTCTTGTTATCCTTTGCTGAAAGGTTTATCTAGGAAAGTTTAGTAACAGCAAAGAACCTAGGTTCTAGCTTCTGATTGGTGGCTGCATATATATACCGATTGTGATTGGCTTACCCATGTGTTCAGTTAGAAACCATTAGTGCATTGCTGCTCCTTCAACAAATTATACCAAGAAAATGAAACAAATTAGATAATAGTAAATTGGAAAGTTGTTTAAAATGGTATTCTCTATCTGAATCATAAAAGAAAAAACATGGGTTTCATGTCCCTTTAAAGAGAGGCCTGCATCATGCAGAACACAAACACAAGGTGAAAGGCTGCAAACTCAAATATGGCAGTGCTGATGGCAGACTTATTTCATGCCCTGTGATCCTCTTGGAATAATGATTTCTGCGGAGATATCCTTAGAGCCATGTCACAGAACAGGATGAATGGCGAGATAAGCCAGCCAAGCACATTTCTCTGTAAAGACTCCACTTAATAAGATCTTTCATTTGAAATTAACTTCACTGTGCATTAACAGTAGGGATGGGCGAATGTTTCTAAAATTTTGAAATTTAAAACGAATTTTGATACATTTGTTCGTTCAAATCGAATTTCAAATGTTTATAGAACATTCTAACAGTCTATTTTCGAATTTTCGTTTTCGAATTTTTCAATAAAATTCGAAAATATTTGTTTCGAATAATAGAATGTTTAGCTATGTATTCATTCAATTTCGAAATGTAATATTCGAATTCGAATGTGACATTCAAATTCGAATGTGACATTCAAATTTGAAATAGTATTTCTTGTCTACAACTGTGTTTAATAAATGTAATATTCAAATTCGAATGCTACATTCGAATTTGAAATAGTATTTCTAGTCTAATACTGTGTTTTAAATGTGATATTCGATTCGAATGTGATATTCGATTTGAATGTGACATTCAAATTCGAAATAGTATTTCTAGTCTAATACTGTGTTTTATAAATGTAATATTTGAATTTGAATGTGGCATTCGATTCGAATGTGACATTCGAAATAGTGTTTCTAGTCTACAATTGTGTTTTATAAATGTAATATTCGAATTCAAATGTGAAATTCAAATGTAACATTCGAATGTGACATTCGAATTCGAATGTGACATTCAAAAACTGTAAATAACATTCGAAAATCGAATTTTTAAGAATATTCGTTCTTATCAACATTCTATTATGTAAATCGAATTACTACAATAACATTCGTTCTAACATTCGAAGTCGGATATAAACACATTCACCAGTGGCGGCTGGTGACTTTTGAGGATGGGGGAGCACTAGCCCCGCCCCTCAGATGGCCCAGCCCATTTTAATGTGTGTGTGTGTATATATATATATATCTATATATAACTTATATTATCAAATTTGCTTCATTCTCTTTGTATCCTTTATTGAAATAGCATCAATATCTCACTGAGAGCTATTTGAACATATTGGGTGAGCCAATAACATGAGGCATATATGTGCAGGCACTAAACATCAGTTAATTCCCAGTAGTGCATTGCTGCTTTTGAGCCTACCTAGGTATCCTTTTTACAACAGATATCAAGAGAACAAAGCATATTAGATAACAGAAGTAAATTGGAAATTATCTGAATCATGAAAGGAAAAATGTGGGTTCAGTGTCCCTTTAACTCATTATTACATTTTCTTCATAATGTACATTTGGAGGTTACCTGCATATAATTTATGGTTATTAGAGAGAGAGGGGGGGAGAGAGAGGGGGGGAGAGATAGGGGGGAGAGAGAGACAGACAGAGAGGGGAGAGAGAGAGGGGGAGATAAAGAGTGAGATATAGAGAGAGAGACATAGTGAGAAGGGTGAGAGAGACACAGAGAGAGAGCAACAAAGAGGGGGGAGAGAGAGATACAGAGAGGGGGATAGTGAGATACAGAGAGGGGGAAAGAGAGAGACATAGGGGGAAGAGGGAGAGAGGGGGAGAGATACCAACACACAGATACAGAGAGGGGGGGAGAGATACAGAGACAGCGAGGAGGAGAGATACAATGACAGGGGGGGAGATACAGAGACAGAGAGGGGAGATACACAGACAGAGAGGGGGAGAGATACACAGACAGAGAGGGGGAGAGATACACAGACAGAGAGGGGGAGAGATACACAGACAGAGAGGGGGAGAGATACAGAGACAGAGAGAGGGGAGGGATACAAAGACAGAGAGAGGGGAGGGATACAAAGACAGAGAGGGGGGAGGGATACAGAGACAGACAGGGGGGAGAGATACAGAGACAGACAGGGGGGAGAGATACAGAGACAGACAGGGGGGAGAGATACAAAGACAGAGAGGGGGGAGAGAGACAGAGGTGGAGGGGGGAGAGATACAGAGACAGACAGGGGGGAGAGATACAAAGACAGAGAGGGGGTAGAGATACAAACACAGAGAGGGGGAGAGATACAGAGACAGAAAGTGTTGGCAAATTTACATAGGGAAATCATGGTTTTGCCACTGTAATTTAAACTATTTAATACCTGAATAGTTAAAACACTGACAAGGGAGGCACTAGGCAGCCAATAAGGAGCCAATAAGGACTCTACCCCCTGGCTGGAATTTATTAGCCTGCACACTCTGCAGAGATGTTATTGCTAAATAGCAAGCACAGACATTCACATAGGATAGAAGCTTTATGCTGTGGGATTTAGCTCTGTGTGCTAAACACTGCCTGTCAAGATGATATATGCAGTGTTTAGCACACGGAGCTAAATTGCACCACATAAAGCTTAGATTCCTCTGCTCTACCTCTCAATTCTAGCAGACAGTGCAGGAGGGAAGACTGTTGCTACTAAACTACTGAAGGGTGACTGGGGGAGGAAGCCAGTAACGTGCGTCTGCTTTTTTGCTACAATCATTTAGGCTGCATCTGCCAAGTGCTTCTGACTGCTTGTTTTTCTTCTCTGTCCCCCCCTTGAAACTAAAGTTACAGCCTTACAGTAATGATAACTAACTGACCACGCTGAACTGGAACTTCCTAAACACAGATATCTATACATTATATACCGTGCAATATATAATGCATAGATATCTGTGTTTAGGAAGTTCCAGTTCAGTGTGGTTAGTTAGTTATCATTACTGTAAGGCTGTAACTTTAGTTTCAAGGGGGAGAGAGAAGAAAAACAAGCAGTCAGAAGCACTCAGCAGATGCAGCCTAAGTGACAGCGGCCACCGGCCAGGCTCAAATGTAGTTGATGACGTTGCCTGTTGTGCCATGTAGAGTTGTGTGTATAATATACACACTGGGCCACCACCGGAAACAAATGACTAAATATACAGCAGAGCAGTTGTGGTTTGATCACACCATGTTTAGTTACTAATATAACTTATATTAGTAACTAAACATGGTGTGATCAAACCACAAAAATAAAAAAAATACATAAGCCCTTACCTCTACCTTTTAGCGCGCAAATACTGTCTGGGGCATCACAGCAACAACTCTCACTCTCCCGTCTGCAGGCAGTCAAAAGGATGTCACATGATCACATGGGAATGATGAGTTGATGACGCGGCTCTTCTCTGTGACTCTGTCATTGGCTGCTGATGGCCTGCTGCCTGTCTCCCTCGAGTCCCTCCCACCCCTCGCACAGGCTGAAGTGTGCGAACTACTAAGTATGGGGATGGGGAGGCTGGGAGCTGCGCAGCAGGCAATTTTACAATGCGCAAAGCACAGTGCCATAGCTTAGGCTATCGCACGTGCGGTAGGGCTTTGATAGATAGATTAAAATTTAGTACAGGGGCCAGGCAGGCAGGCTGTGTATCTATGTAAGCTATTTGTGTAATATTATGGCACTTTTACTTAAATAATTGAAAACAAAATAAAATAAAAGTTTATATTGTATTTTTTTCTGGGGGATAAAAAAAAATTTCAATAGGGGGCTATTGGAAAAATTATATATTTTTTTCTTTTTTCTTCAGGGATGCTGAGGGGGGCACGTGCGAATGTGCTCAAATGGAGGAGCCTCCACTGACATTCACCCATCCCTAATTAACAGTAGCAAATGTATTATGGCACATTATGTGCGTAAATTTATAAGACTGCTGGTATATGTATTTAAAATTAAAAACAGTCCTTTGGTTATAAAAGCTTTGGATATTTTTTTATGTTTACCTATGGACTCATAAAAAATACTTTACTTCATTTTGAATCCCAAATACAAAGGAAATTACATCATATTGAACCCACGTTAAAAAGAGATTTAGTTAGAAATTGAACAAATGTACTCACAGCATACTGCAAGTCTCCTCAGTGCATCTCTATGCATACAACAGATCAGACAAATATTTGTACAAATATTGATATCTACGTTTAATGAGATATTTTACCAGCCTCATTCTAGCCATGAGTGTTGTCACGTTGAAATCTAGTTTTTACTGCATTCCAGTGCTGACATATGTTTGCATATGTTCAACAACTATCTTTCAGACACCTGCAATGTAACCTAGGTTACAAAATGGTGGCACCCATAATTAGATGAAGGTGCAAGAAATGCTTTTAGTGTTTGCTATCCCTTGGCTTAATAAAAAAAAAATGTACAGTATATCAATGAGACCACTAGGACCCTGAGAGAATGGATATGGGAACATCTGTGCTGTATCGAAAAGGGTAACCTAGACACACATCTATATAATCATTTTCGTGTAACACATAAGAATAACCTACGGGACTTTACATTTTTGTGGTATTTTAAAGGTGAAGCCAGATTGGAGAGGTGGAAACTTCAAACAGAAACTTCAAAGAAAGGAAGCTGAGTCAATCTATAATATGCAAATAGGTTTAAATTCGGTATTAGATGTATCCCCGTTCTTGTGACTTAAGCTCAATGAGTGAGAAATAGTGAAATAGTCTGTCTAGCTCTGTGTTAATGCTCCAAACTTCATTTTTTTATGTAGAATACATTTTTATAAAAATAATTTTTATATAAAAGAAATTTCTCTGTAAAGTAAATTTTTTGCTAAACAATTTTTTTTTCTAAAAAAAAAAAAAATATATATTTTTTTATTCAATTCTTTATGCTGTTGTTATAGGTATATGATTGCCTTATCTACCATGATTATATTGACAATGCTTTATATGTTAAGTTTTTTCTAGCAATGTATATTTTAAGTTATTTCTATCAGTGTGTACACATTGCTAATTTGTTGAAGATAATGATACTTACAGGGAGTGCAGAATTATTAGGCAAGTTGTATTTTTGAGGATTAATTTTATTATTGAACAACAACCATGTTCTCAATGAACCCAAAAAACTCAATATCAAAGCTGAATAGTTTTGGAAGTAGTTTTTAGTTTGTTTTTAGTTATAGCTATTTTAGGGGGATATCTGTGTGTGCAGGTGACTATTACTGTGCATAATTATTAGGCAACTTAACAAAAAACAAATATATACCCATTTCAATTATTTATTTTTACCAGTGAAACCAATATAACATCTCAACATTCACAAATATACATTTCTGACATACAAAAACAAATCAGTGACCAATATAGCCACCTTTCTTTGCAAGGACACTCAAAAGCCTGCCATCCATGGATTCTGACAGTGTTTTGATCTGTTCACCATCAACATTGCGTGCAGCAGCAACCACAGCCTCCCAGACACTGTTCAGAGAGGTGTACTGTTTTCCCTCCTTGTAAATCTCACATTTGATGATGGACCACAGGTTCTCAATGGGGTTCAGATCAGGTGAACAAGGAGGCCATGTCATTAGATTTTCTTCTTTTATACCCTTTCTTGCCAGCCACGCTGTGGAGTACTTGGACGCGTGTGATGGAGCATTGTCCTGCATGAAAATCATGTTTTTCTTGAAGGATGCAGACTTCTTCCTGTACCACTGCTTGAAGAAGGTGTCTTCCAGAAACTGTCAGTAGGACTGGGAGTTGAGCTTGACTCCATCCTCAACCCGAAAAGGCCCCACAAGCTCATCTTTGATGATACCAGCCCAAACCAGTACTCCACCTCCACCTTGCTGGCGTCTGAGTCGGACTGGAGCTCTCTGCCCTTTACCAATCCAGCCACGGGCCCATCCATCTGGCCCATCAAGACTCACTCTCATTTCATCAGTCCATAAAACCTTAGAAAAATCAGTCTTGAGATATTTCTTGGCCCAGTCTTGACTTTTCAGCTTGTGTGTCTTGTTCAGTGGTGGTCGTCTTTCAGCCTTTCTTACCTTGGCCATGTCTCTGAGTATTGCACACCTTGTGCTTTTGGGCACTCCAGTGACGTTGCAGCTCTGAAATATGGCCAAACTGGTGGCAAGTGGCATCTTGGCAGCTGCACGCTTGACTTTTCTCAGTTCATGGGCAGTTATTTTGCGCCTTGGTTTTTCCACACGCTTCTTGCGACCCTGTTGACTATTTTGAATGAAACGCTTGATTGTTCGATGATCACGCTTCAGAAGCTTTGCAATTTTAAGAGTGCTGCATCCCTCTGCAAGATATCTCACTATTTTTGACTTTTCTGAGCCTGTCAAGTCCTTCTTTTGACCCATTTTGCCAAAGGAAAGGAAGTTGCCTAATAATTATGCACACCTGATATAGGGTGTTGATGTCATTAGACCACACCCCTTCTCATTACAGAGATGCACATCACCTAATATGCTTAATTGGTAGTAGGCTTTTGAGCCTATACAGCTTGGAGTAAGACAACATGCATAAAGAGGATGATGTGGTCAAAATACTCATTTGCCTAATAATTCTGCACTCCCTGTAATGGTCCTTAACGTCACATAGTGACATATTTAGCATTTCTGTATATATGTAAATATGAGCAACTATATACAATTGTTATGTACATCTAGATGTAAATATAATTGAAGGAACTAAGCAGCCTAGAAGCTCGCAATTCATTTACTGTATATACTAATCCACCTTTATGAACAATAAAGCTAATCCACCTTTAATTAAAAGCCTAAAACGGACCAATGGGACACAAAGGAAGGGTATTTAAATTGTCAGACACCAAGGTTGCATATCATGTTTTGGTAAAGCCCTGCATTGGGGCGAAACGCGTCAACAACCAGGCACTTTGTCATAGTCTTTAAGCACTTTTCATGACCTGAGGAGTCTAACATGCAGACGTAGGTCTCAGGAGCTGAAAACTTTGAACGGCCGTTCGCTATCTCTTCTCTAGAGTGCTTGAACCCACACTGTCAGCGTGAAACAAAATACTTTGTCTAAGGATTTTCTTATTCCCAGTGACATCATTCGTCACGTGATCACTCCACTGAACCACAGTAAAAAGGTTACCACCGGAGCAGGACGCTGAGGTGAACCACGATTGTGGCTAAGCGTCCAGAATCACAAAAGAAGAACATAAGCAAGTAACGTAATATCCTACCACACACAGCATAACAATTATACTTTCTATGATACACTTGGTGATCTGATTAACTTTGTTTTAACTTTGATGAACTTTGACCTTAACGCCGATACGGTGCTGATATACTTTGGCTCTGCAGAGACTCTATATTCTGGCTCTGCTAAAACTGTAAACAAGATCTACACTTGCACATATTTGCCTGATATAAATATAACAGCTGGTACCCCCAATAATATTTTTTTCTATAAAGAGCTAGGATATAAAGAGTTACAATATAAGGTGGTAGCATCAGGCGTTCTAATAACATTACCCACCGATGCTTTGTGTAGATTTGGATTAGATTTTAGCACTGACATTTTAATTTATGAGATCGTTGCTGCTTACATTTTGGTATAAGTTACACCTTTTGTTTTATGTATTACCGGTTTTCTGTTATGTCTTTTTAATTGTTTTTTATACTGCTTTTTATACCACTAAGATATTTTCATAAGGGAAACGTCCCTATATTAATTGAGCTATATTCCTATTTATGTGATTTTACTGTTGTTTTCTGGGTATTAATAAATTGGTTTAGATTATTTCTCCAGTACCTCATTGTTTATTTTTAGCGCTCCTTATTCTATATTGTTTCAGGTATGTATTGAGTTGCCTATACTCTGGGAAGGGTTAGTCTGAATATGAGCTGTGCGCCCTGCTTTCCGTCCTTTTGCTTATGATCGATTAGCTCAGAACACAAGCTCATTAACCTCTGTCCAAATCTGTCCACAGCAAAAGAGACACGGACCTAAACCAGACTTTGAAGGGTGGACTGCAAAGCTTGTAAATTGTTGGTATGTGACAGTACTAATTACAATGGACTAGATTACGAGTGGAGCGCAAAATTGAAGTTTTGTGAGTGCAATATTTGTGTATTACAAAATACGAAATGCGAATGCGACCTAGCATTCACATTGCCTGGAAGCTTTGCGCTCAAGAGGCATAGGGAGCCTCATTCTGATGCTGTTAGCCACCAATCAGCAAGTGTTACCCAGGGTGGCTGAACCAAAAATGGCCTGGCTTGTTAGTTTACATTCCTGCTTTTTCAAATAAAGATATGAAGAGAATGAATAAAAATTGATAATAGGAGTAAATTAGAAAGTTGCATAAAATGTCATGCTCTATCTAAATCATGAAAGAAAAACTGTGGGTTCAGTATCCCTTTAAGTGTTGAAAGAAGTTTATCTTTTCCTATCTCAGCATTGAACACGTTGCCTTAGTTTGCGTTGATTGGACATATAGGGTGTGGAAATTTGGTGATTTTTGCGGCTTATAGTTAAGCTTACCAGACGTCCCAGTTTAACTGGGATTGTCCCTGTTTGGAGGTGCTGTCCCAGTGTCAAATTAATATGTGCATAAAATTAACAAATGCCGTCCTGCAGCTGCTTGCTCTTCGTAGCGATAGTAACATTGTTGCCGCCCTGCAACTGCTTGCTCCTCCCAGCACTCATATTCAGATCTTCTTCCCTCCATGGAATCGCTGGGAGGAACTTCCTCCCAGCGCGCAGGAGGGAAGAAGAAAGCGATGCAGAAAAGCAATGATGCATCTGAAGGTGGCTCTGTGTGTGAGTAGAAGCCACGGTGATATCAAACAAAATAGTTGAAAACTCTTATTTATTCTGCTCTGGGTAAGCAAACCTTTAATTATGGGATGGCTTCCTTCCAAATGTTAAAGGGTCATGAAACCCAAAATTTTTCTTTCATGATTCAGGTAGAGAATACAATTTTAAACTACATTCCAATTTACTTCTATTATCTAATTTGCTTCATTCTTTAGATATCCCTTGTTGAAGAAATAGCAATGCACATGGGTGAGCCAATAGCAAGAGGCATCTATGTGCAGCCACCAATCAGCAGATACTGAGCATATCTAGATATGCTTTTCAACCAAGTATATCACGACAATGAAGCAAATTAGATAACATAAGTAAATTAGAAAACTGTTTAAAATAGCATGCTCTTTCTAAAG
The DNA here is from genome assembly GCF_027579735.1 of Bombina bombina. NCBI lineage: Eukaryota > Metazoa > Chordata > Amphibia > Anura > Bombinatoridae > Bombina > Bombina bombina. The sequence continues at coordinate 134,201,578 of NC_069501.1, read as the reverse complement.
CATGAAAGAAAGTTTTGGGCTAGAATGTCCCTTTAATCTTTTCAAGGGCTAATTAATATTGATATTGCTGCTGCTGCTGCTGTTATGTGGCTTGGTAATCACAGCACACCATCCAGTAAAAAAAATTCAATAACCCAAGATAATTCAGCACCAGTGTAGTGTGCTTACTGCCAGGCCTCACATAAATGGCCCATAACATATAGAAAGTCAGATGCAACATCATCATTTGAAAAAACTAAAAATTTATTGAAAGTGCATCAAAGTTAAAATAGCAAGTTTCGGACACAATAGTCCTTAATCATGCATAAATTGTTACAGATGTGGCAGACTTAAATACCTATTTAAAACCCACGCTTCTGACATCACAAAGCAACCTAGACTCTAGTGCAAAAAAACGTTCTCTTAAAGTCACAGTACACAATGTAAACACATAGGTAAATCTACCATAATAATCTACAGTTTTTTTTTACAAATAATGTTATAAACACATCTATGTATGTTTTATATGTACAATTTCACAAGAATAGGGATAAATCCCACTCTTTGTTCATCCCCATTGGTAGCCTACTTTTAAGGTGATAGAGCCAAAAGGCCTCTCTCTGCTTTAGCCTTTTGTCTCTATCACCCTCTTGTCTATCTATTGGTATATATTCAATTATTTGATATCTCAGTTGGCTCACTGAATGTCTAGCCTCCCTAAAGTGACAAGCTACTGGTGATTTTTCATATCCATTCCTGATATTTGATTTGTGCTCAGTAATACGATCTCTGACCCTTCTGGTCGTCTCTCCTACATAAAGCTTTGAACAGGGACATTTAAGAATATAGATATGCATATTCTGTGTTACAAGCAAAGTAACCATTAATAATTAATTTTTTCCCAGTTCGAGCATGAAAGAAGTAAGTTAATTTTAACTCTCCTCTTACATTTGCATAATGAAATAACTAAGGTCCACATATTAAACTGTTACAATTAATACATCCTAAACTGGGAAAACAACCATTATTTTTAGTACCCAGTAGAGTCTATCGCTGTATTTTACTGGGGCCTAATTCTGTCACTAATGGATTGCTCTGTTGTAAATTGCTCCAATGTTTATTGATAATTTTCAAAAATGTTGGGCTTTGCTTAATAAACTGTGAGACAAAAGCTATTCTATTCCTATTTTCAGATCCTTTCTTTTGAACATTTGTTGCTAAAAGTGTAGTCCTAGGAATATTCAATACTTTTTCTCTCTCCTTATCAATCAAATCCTCTGGATAGCCCCTATTTCTAAAAAGTATTGCTATTTCTCTCAATCTGATATCGAATACATCAGTATTAGTAACAATTTTAAGCACTCTAAGAAATTGGCTTTTAGGCAATGACTTATTTAAAGCTATGGGGTGTGAGTTTTCATAATGTAGAAAATTGTGTATGGAGTGGGCTCCATTCTTTCCAATATTGTGGTTTATTTGGACAGACTCCAAAGACCTTTTGTAGAGAAATCTAACTCTTATATCAGAGATACAGTAGACTTTCTAAATAAATTGCATAATTTGGAATTACCAAATGTATTCTATATAGTTTAGATGTTTCTAGTCTGTATACCTCCATTCCCCATGCCAGTGGTGTTGGGGTAGTAAACCCCTTATTGGCTCAAGCAAAAATGTATAACCAACAAGAAATTGAATTTATTATTTAATTACTAGAAATTGTTTTACATTGCAATTTCTTTCTTTTTCAAGACCAATTTTAGTTGCAGTTACAGGGAACTGCTATGTGTTCCAACGTTGTCCCTACATATGCCAATTTATACATGAATGCATTTGAAGAACACTTTGTTTATGAAAATGTATTATTTACTCAATATGGCGTCACATGGTGGAGCTATATTGACAATATTTTTGGTGTATGGCTGGGTGACGTTGGGACCTTATTAGACTTTGTATCTTCCTTAAATGGTGCAATTAAGTTTATTAGTTTTACTTTAAAATATAGTTAATGTTCCATAAATGTTTTGGACACCAAGGTATACAAGGAACCAAATTATCTTAAAATTGATCTATATAGAAAGGAAGTAGATAGAAACAATCTTCTACATTATGAGAGCTCACACCCCATAGCTTTAAGGAAGTCATTGCCTAAAAGCCAATTTGTTAGAGTGCGTAAAATTGTTACTAATACTGATGTATTGGATATCAGATTGAGAGAAATGGCAACACTTTTTAGAAATAGGGGCTATCCAGAGGATTTGATTCATAAGGAGAGAGAATAAGTATTGAAGATTCCTAGGACTACACACATTTAGCAACAAATGTTCAAAAGAAAGGATCTGAAAATAGGCATAGAATAGCTTTTGTCTCACAGTTTCATAAGCAAAGCACAACATTTTTGAAAATTATCAATAAACATTGGAGCATTTTACAACAGAGCAATCCATTAGTAACAGAATTTAAAAAAAAAAACCATTGCAGCCTATAAACGGTCTAAAAGTCTTAGAGACAAAAGTACTAGGTCTGATGTAGGACCCAGCAAAATACAGAGACAGACGCTACTGGGTACTTAAAATAATAGTTGTTTTCGCTGTTTAGGATGTATTAATTGTAACAGTTTAATACGTGGACCTAATTTCTTTCATTCTCAAATGGGGAAAAAATTAATTATTAATGGTTACTTTACTTGTAACAAAGATTATGCGATCTATATTCTTAAATGTCCCTGTTCAAAGCTTTATGTAGGTGAGACGACCAAAAAGGTCATAGATCGTATTACTGAGCACAAATCAAATATCAGGAATGGACATGAAAAATCACCAGTAGTTTGTCACTTTAAGGAGGCTAGACATTCAGTGAGCCAACTGAGATATCAAATAATTGAATATATACCAATAGATAGACAAGAGGGTAATAGAGACAAAAGGCTAAAGCAGAGAGAGGCCTTTGAGAAAGCCTAGTCAGGCGAAATGCGCATCAAGACACTCGTAAAGCTACATTATCCATATGCTAATTATTTTTCCTTATACTGTCACTTGCATTATGATATATTTAGCATGACTTAGACGGACTTATACCGTTTCAGTATTGCACTGAGATAGATACAATTTGTGTGGAGGTCATTCCTCTTTTATAGTTAGTTCATTGTGCAATCCGTGAACATTTTGGGGTATACTTCTGCCTAAGCCTAGCCTTACTTTGCCTTTTTGACAGTATTAATATTGGGGATTTTTCATGGATATGTTAGCCTCACATACACTCCGTTTTTAATCTAAGTATTATCTACACTACACTAGTAGTTCTTTTTAGCATTATGATTAAATGTTAAGTTTTAATACACTCACCCACTCTGCTTAGCCCTCTTTGCCTCTCTTTGTGAGTGCTCAGCTACTGTTCGTTTTTTCCTCTTATATTTTTTCAGTTAAAGCAGAGAGAGGCCTTTTGGATCTATCACCTTGAAAGTAGGATACCAATGGGGATGAACAAAGAGTAGGATTTATCCCTATTCTTGTGACATTGAACATATAAAACATACATAGATATGTTTATAACATTATTTGTAAAAAAACTGTAGATTATTATGGTAGATTTACCTATGTGTTTACATTGAGTACTGTGACTTTAAGAGAGCAATACTTTTTTTGCACTAGAGTCTAGGTTGCTCTGTGATGTCAGAGCGGGTGGGGTTTAAAGAGGTATTTAAATCTGTCACATCTGTAACAATTTATGCATGAGTAAGGACTATTGTGTCTGAAACGTTGCTATTTTAACTTTGAAGCACTTTCAATAAATTTACAGTTTTTTTTCAAGTGGTGCTTGTTCTAGTTCTTAGTGATACAATAGGTGTGTTATTTTTGTTGTTTTACATTACCTCCTGTGTATGCTTTGAAATTATCACATTATCTAATAAAAATGTGATTTAAAAACTGTCAAATTTATTTCTAACTGGAAAATGTGCTCCGTTCTGCAATTGCCACCTCCCCTTAACAACGCCCCTAACCACACCCCTTGACCACACATCTACTGGCACCAAATCAGGTGGTACCAGTTTTAACTCTAAAAATTATGGTAAGCCTAGCTTATAGTGCAGTAATTTAGACAGTCTGCGGCCATGTTTTATTTGGGAAATTATGAAAGGTAAATATGGCTACTGGAGATAAACTTCAATCTGTGAGTTTTCAGAACAGAAGTGCTCTATTCATGACCAGCAAATAGAGATAATTTTTTTATATATTTAAAGTGGCAGGTACAAACACAACACAGTCTTAAAGGAACAGCTCACCTTACTCTCAGGGGTATATTTATTATAGTGCGAACGCACATTATGCAATGTAGCGTATCGTGTCCACTGAACATCGATAAATGTCAACAGCATATGCCACTAGCAGGGGATGTCAATCAACCTGATTGTATTCGATCGGGGTGATTTCTGTCCACCGCTTCAGAGCAGGCGGACAAGTTATGCAGCAGCTGTCTTTAGACTGCCTGAAGACTCGCCAGAAACACGGGGCATCAAGCTCCATACAGAGCTTGATAAATTGACCCCTCAGTCTTAAAAGAATATGCACATGCAAACACACACACAGCCAATGTACTTTCTCTTTAAAGAGACAACTCACACCACACGTACACAGTTTTATTGATGCAAACAAACACAGTGCGCTGAACCTTAATGGAGTGTCTCACACCATGGGCACATAATCTTAAAGGCACAGTCAACAACATACAGAGCACAAAGCCTTTTTTCATAGGTGATGTCCCTAGTTGCTGATTATGTCATCAGCAATCCGTGCATTAATGATGCCATTACAAAGCTCCCTAGGGGTGAGGTGGAGTTTAAGTTCCAAATTTCCATGCTTTTTAACATTTTATTTGGAACTTAAGAGGACATGGAACCAAAAAAAAAATATATTTCATGATTCAGATAGAAAAAACTAATTTAAACAACTTTCCAATTTCCTTCTGTTATCAAATTTGCTTAATTGGTTTGTTATCCTTTGTTGAAGGAGAAGCAATACTGTGAGCTAGCCAATAGCAAGAGGCAAACAAGTGCAGCCACCAATAAACAGCTAGCTCCCATTAGTACATTGCTGCCCCTGAGCCTACCTCAGTATACTTTCAACAAAGGATACCAAGATAATGAAGGAAATTAGTTAATGGGAGTAAAATGGAAAATTGTTTAAAATTGCATGCTCTGTCTGAATCATAAAGAATTTTTTTTTTGGTATCATGTCCCTTTAAACTCTGGCATTAACAGTTTTTTTAGCCATTCAATATATACATATATATGATATTTCACATACTTTATATGCTTATATATTGAATACAGATTTAAAATACTCAGATCATATAGCATACAGAGGGCTAGTTTACAAGTAGCACACTAATATTAAAATATCTCGTCTGCGCTAACTTGCACGCGTATTACAAGTTAAAATCAAATCTTCGGATCAGCGCGACTAAAGACCTCGTATAAGGGGTTAGGGCTTAAAAAAGTTGCATTAAACACAACATAAATACATTTAACAGTTACACTCATACAGACACTGTAATAAAAATTATTTATACAAATATTGAAGGGCTATAATGTATATATGCACTGTATATATCTCTAAAAACAGTGGGGATTGAGAAATTTATCTCAACCCCCATATATGTGTTTAAGAATCAAACAAAAAAATCCACTACAAAAACATAAATCTTACTCTATACAAAGGAGTGTTAATCCACTGCCACTGTTTTAGAGATTCCTACTAAACATTTAAAAACAGTCTGTAGAGAATATATTTACCATACTCCATAGAGGAGAAGTTGACCTAAACCAAACAAAAAAAGAGAAAATTAACCATAATCTACAAAAGAAGAGGCACTGAATTTGTGACAAGAAAGAAACTTAGCTCATTTAAACACAGGAAAAGTTTACCATACTCCACAGAGGAGAAGCAGACCAGACACTAAAGATACTGGGAGAAAGAAATATCATACTCCAACAGAACAACTTTACCACAGATAGGGATTATATCCCCTCCACGCTTCAAACATAACTCACAAGTTTGAGGTCTTAAAAGGTGAGCAATACTCTACTTCTCTTTTTGCCACACCACACATCAGTGCTTTCATACTGCACCATAATTTGTTCTTCTGTTTGTCTCTTTCCTCCCTTCTATGAGCGCTGACATCTAGGGCGCGATCCGATATAGATCGCAGTTTGCGGCGCAAGCGAGGGAACCGGCGTCGCCCGCAGTTTCAGCTCGCAACTCGAGCTATCCCATATAGGTCGCCGTCAGATGCTAACGTGCCGTAAGTCTGACAAACCAGCGATGTCCAGAAATCTGCGTAAGTACAAATTTCTGGCGTCGCCAGTGACTTGCGGCATGTTAGAAACTGCCGGCGCCTATAAAACCTGACTAAAGTCTAAAACACCCGCACTGTCTAACACGCCTCCCTAACATAGCCCGCACTGTCTAACACGCCTCCCTAACATAGCCCGCACTGTCTAACACGCCTCCCTAACATAGCCCGCACTGTCTAACCCTCTATCCGCTATCCCCCCTCACTAGCCTAACAATAAAAAAGCTATTAACCCCTAAACCGCCGCTCCCGTACCCCGCCGCAACCTAATAAAGTTATTAACCCCTAAACCGCCACTCCCGTACCCCGCCGCCAGCTATATTATATCTATAACCCCCTAAAGTGAGCCCCTAACACCGCCGCCATCTATATTAAAATTATTAACCCCTAATGTAAGCCCCTTACACCGCCGCCATCTCTATTAAAATGATTAACCCCTAATTTAATCTACCTACCCCGCCGCCAGCTATATTATCTATATTAACCCTAAGTATATTATAGTTAATATAGTTATTACATTATATATATTAACTATATTAACCCTAATTATATTAGGGTTAATATAGTTAATATAGTTACTATAGTATTTATATTAACTATATTAACTCTATCTAACCCTAACTAAATTTATATTAAATTAACCTAATTCATTTATAAACTAAAATATTCCTATTTAAATCTAAATACTTACCTATAAAATAAACCCTAAGATAGCTACAATATAATTAATAATTACATTGTAGCTATGTTAGGGTTAATATTTATTTTACAGGTAAATTGTTAATTATTTTAACTAGGTATAATAGATATTAAATAGTTATTAACTATTTAATATCTACCTAGTTAAAATAACCCAATTACCTGTAAAATAAATCCTAACCTAAGTTACAAATACACCTACACTATCAATAAATTTAATAAACTACAAACATCTATCTAAAAATACAATTAAATTAACTAAACTAAATTACAAAAAAAAACAAACACTAAATTACAAAAAATAAAAAAAAGATTACAAGATTTTTAAGCTAATTACACCTATTCTAAGCCCCCTAATAAAATAATAAACCCCCAAAATAAAAAAATTCCCTGCCCTATTCTAAATTAAACAAATTTCAAAGCTCTTTACCTTACCAGCCCTTAAAAGGGCCTTTTGTGGGGCATGCCCCAAAGAATTCAGCTCTTTTGCATACAACAAATACAACCCCCCCCCCATTACATCCCACCACCCACATACCCCTATTCTAAAACCACCCAAACCCCCCTTAAAAAAGCCTAACACTACCCCCCTGAAGATCTCCCTACCTTGTCTTCACCACACCGGGCCGAACTCCTGATCCGATCCGGGCGATGTCTTCCTCCAAGCGGCAAAGAAGAATTCTTCCTCCGGCGATGTCTTCCTCCAAGCGGCAAAGAAGAATTCTTCCTCCGGCGACGTCTTCCTCCAAGCGGCAGCAAAGTCTTCATTCTTCCGGCGGCATCTTCAATCTTCTTTCTTCGCTCCGCCGCCGCGGAGCATCCATCCCGGCCGACTGCTGTACTACGAATGAGGTACCTTTAAATGACGTCATCCAAGATGGCGTCCGCCGAATTCCGATTGGCTGATAGGATTCTATCAGCCAATCGGAATTAAGTTAGAAAAATCTGATTGGCTGATTGAATCAGCCAATCAGATTCAAGTTCAATCCGATTGGCTGATCCGAACAGCCAATCAGATTGAGCTCGCATTCTATTGGCTGATCGGAACAGGAATTCGGCGGACGCCATCTTGGATGACGTCATTTAAAAGGTACCTCATTCGTAGTACAGCAGTCGGCCGGGATGGATGCTCCGCGGCGGCGGAGCGAAGAAAGAAGATTGAAGATGCCGCCGGAAGAATGAAGACTTTGCTGCCGCTTGGAGGAAGACGTCGCCGGAGGAAGAATTCTTCTTTGCCGCTTGGAGGAAGACATCGCCGGAGGAAGAATTCTTCTTTGCCGCTTGGAGGAAGACATCGCCCGGATCGGATCAGGAGTTCGGCCCGGTGTGGTGAAGACAAGGTAGGGAGATCTTCAGGGGGGTAGTGTTAGGCTTTTTTAAGGGGGGTTTGGGTGGTTTTAGAATAGGGGTATGTGGGTGGTGGGTTGTAATGGGGGGGGGGGGATTGTATTTGTTGTATGCAAAAGAGCTGAATTCTTTGGGGCATGCCCCACAAAAGGCCCTTTTAAGGGCTGGTAAGGTAAAGAGCTTTGAAATTTGTTTAATTTAGAATAGGGCAGGGAATTTTTTTATTTTGGGGGTTTATTATTTTATTAGGGGGCTTAGAATAGGTGTAATTAGCTTAAAAATCTTGTAATCTTTTTTTTATTTTTTGTAATTTAGTGTTTGTTTTTTTTTGTAATTTAGTTTAGTTAATTTAATTGTATTTTTAGATAGATGTTTGTAGTTTATTAAATTTATTGATAGTGTAGGTGTATTTATAACTTAGGTTAGGATTTATTTTACAGGTAATTGGGTAATTATTTTAACTAGGTAGATATTAAATAGTTAATAACTATTTAATATCTATTATACCTAGTTAAAATAATTAACAATTTACCTGTAAAATAAATATTAACCCTAACATAGCTACAATGTAATTATTAATTATATTGTAGCTATCTTAGGGTTTATTTTATAGGTAAGTATTTAGATTTAAATAGGAATATTTTAGTTTATAAATGAATTAGATTAATTTAATATAAATTTAGTTAGGGTTAGATAGAGTTAATATAGTTAATATAAATACTATAGTAACTATATTAACTATATTAACCCTAATATAATTAGGGTTAATATCGTTAATATATATAATGTAATAACTATATTAACTATAATATACTTAGGGTTAATATAGATAATATAGCTGGCGGCGGGGTAGGTAGATTAAATTAGGGGTTAATCATTTTAATAGAGATGGCGGCGGTGTAAGGGGCTTACATTAGGGGTTAATAATATTAATATAGCTGGCGGCGGTATAGGGGGATTAGATTAGGGGTTAATAATTTTTATATAGGTGGCGGCGGTGTAAGGGGTCAGATTAGGGGATAGATAAGGTAGATGGCGTCGGTTTTAGGGGCTCACAGTAGGGGGTTAGTTTATGTAGATGGCGGCGGGGTCCGGGAGCGGCGGTTTAGGGGTTAATAACTTTATTAGGGATTTCGGGGGGGGGGGGGATCGCGGTTGACAGGTAGATAGACATTGCGCATGCGTTAGGTGTTAGGTTTATTTTAGAAGATCGCGGTTGACAGGTAGATAGACATTGCGCATGCGTTAGGTGTTAGGTTTATTTTCTAGTTAGTTTAGGGAGTTACGGGGCTCCAATAGTCAGCGTAAGGCTTCTTACGGCTGCTTTTTGTGGCGAGGTGAAAATGGAGTAAGTTTTCTCCATTTTCGCCACGTAAGTCCTTACGCTGCATATTGGATACCAAACTGCGCTGGTTTGGTATACCTGCCTATGGCCCAAAAAACTACGGGCGACGGCAGAAATATACGCGCGTAACTTCTAGGTTACGCCATATATAGGATACCAAATCAGCGTAAATATTGGCGTCGCCGGCTTTTGCGGGCGACGCTTTATATCGGATCGACCCCCTGGACCCTACATCTCACAACTCAATCCTTACATTCCATTTGATGATAGTGGAATACTCAGATATAGCTGCCATTGAAACACACCAGGAGGAACCTTTTAAAGCAAAATAAACATTTGCTATATACACAGCACAAGTTAAAATACCCTTTCACCTAAATATACATACATGTATACACATATTAACACATGCTTATATACATATGTATATATATTCTGGAGCTATTTCCACTCCAATACCTGAAAACAATAAAATTCATTTTATGCAATATTAATATATAATAATGTGTTTTAGTGTATATGTTATGTAAATATTTATTTTCCAGTGTTCTTCACATAGGGGAAAATGTTCTATGTATTTTTAAACAGATATTCCTATATATATCTGTATAAACCTATATATATATACCGGTGTGTGTATATATGTATATATATATATATATATATATATATATATATATATATAATATCTTCTTTTAAAATAAAAAAAATTATGTGTGAAGAACATTGGTATGTAAAAACTAAATTTATGCTTACCAGATAAATTCCTTTCTTTCCTGGCAGGGAGAGTCCACAAATTAATTCCTTACTGTTGGGAAATACAACACCTGGCCATCAGGAGGAGGCAAAGACACCCCAGCCAAATGCGTAAATATGCCTCTCACACCCAAGTCATTCGGTCGAGGGAATGAGGAAAAGTAGTCCGAATAAGTTCCTGGTCCGAATAAGTTCTTCCCCTTGAAAGGAAAAGAAAGGAGTCTGGATTTAGAAGTCTTATCCGCAGACTAAGACTTCAACCAGAGAGTCCTGTGGGCTAGGACCGCAAAACCTGAAGCCTTAGCATTCGGGTGAATAATCTGCATATTTGCATCACAGATGAAAGAATGAGCTACTCTTAGAGCTTTAATTCTCTCCTTAATATCCTCGAGGGGAGACTCCACCCATAATCCTGTGTGCTGGAATATTCTCCTTAGAAAAGTTTCCAACTTCTTATCCATAGGTTCTCTAAAGGAAGAGCTATCCTCAAGAGGAATAGTAGTACACTTACCTAACATCTAAATAGCGCCATCCACCTTAGGGATGGGGCCCCACAGCTCTAATTGAGTCAGGGACCGGGAACAATTTTTTATAAGTAGCCGAGGGAGAAAAGGATGTTCCAATTCTTTCCCATTTGTTACTTATAATGTCCGCCATACAAACTGGTACCAGAAAAGTTTGTGGGACCTTCCTGTCTCCATAACTCGTTAACACAGATTGCTCAGGAGTTGTTAGATAGATAGTGTGGATGGCTTCGCAGAAAACTTTCCCTGCATCTCCAGACTCTAACTTTCATCAATATTCTCACTGAGAAGTTTATATGATTACTTAAAACTCCAGTCCTCTCTTGAAGGGAACATACCCGTTAAGGACTATCCAAATCTTCTGACACTTCTCTGCCATCCTCCTCTAGTGACGAAAGGCAAAGAATGACTGAGGGGAATAGGGGAAGTGGGAGGGATATTTAAGCCTATGGCTGGGGTGTCTTTGCCTCCTCCTGGTGGCCAGGTGTTTTATTTCCCAACAGTAAGGAATAAAGTCGTGGACTCTCCCTGCCCTATGGAAAGAAATATTAATAACTACCTTTGGGCTAGTGTAGTAGGTTTAGCATGTGAGCAATAAGTGTTAGTTTTTTTCCTGAAGTCTATGGGTAGAAGAAGTTAGTGTGGTTGCGATATCTGAAGTCCTGAAGTTAGCGAATTGTAACCCGCGTGCGTTAAAAAATTACTTCTGGCGGTGTTGCGTGCAAGCAAAAGTGATAAATAACACGCAACTTGTAATCTAGCCCCGAATAAATAGATCAATACATTTTTTCTTCCAAAATGACTAGACCATAATGCACTGTTTATAGTAATAAAAAAACAAAACATTTTATAAGGTCAAAAAGACCTAAGTCTAGAAAATGAATAAAGGTAATTATTTCCCTTTCTAGCAATTTATGCTTGTAATTACCATGTAATAGTTTGTTACTTTCTCTAACACGTCAAAGAATCATATTAATATTTAGATCAGTCCTAATGCGTTCATAAATTGGTGCCATCATTTTTAATGAATGCTTTAGGTTCATGCAAATATATTTCTACTCCTACATAGACATTTGATTAAATAAACAACCCATTTGGTGTTATATGCATAACCTTTTAATACTATCTTTGTTGATTTGATTTAGAAGTAAATTTGCCCTTGATTATGGTACAGTGTTATCAATAGTCAATTTAGACTCCCTTGGAGCATATATGCTTTATAGGTTGTATTTTATTAAATTGTTTGCATGCTCTCAATTCTTGTAAAGGAAAAGTGTGGTGAGCGATTTACTAACTGTTCTATAATAATGTTGATATTGTTACAATATTTTGCAGACTATAAAAGGGCTAGAAAACTTTGTACAAAATCTAGAAGCCAATCTATAAATGTAGGAGCCAGAAACATTTAGCCATCTCCCCAGAACTATTTTAAAGGGATATGAAACCAAAAAATGTTCTTCTATGATTCAGACAGAGCATACAATTTTTTACATTTTTTTTCCAATTTACTTTTTTTTCCAATAATCTAAAGATTATTTTCTTTGTTCTTATGGTATTCTTTGTTGAAGACATACCTACGTTGGTGTCTGGAGCACTACATGGCAGGAAATAGTGCTGCCACCTAGTGTTTTGCAAATGGATTCTTGAAAGCATTCTTGTAAAACTTCTGCCACATAGTGCTTTAGACACGTGCACGCTCCTGAGCTAGCATCCCTACTTTGCAACTTAAGATACCAAGAGAATGAAGAGAATTTGATAATCTAAGTAACTTAAAATTGCATGCTCTATCTGAACCATGAATTTCAAAGTTTGGGTTTCATTTCCCTTTAATGAACACACCAGCAAGTGGATTTTACTGACTACCTGGCTATCATTTAAGACAATATTCACCTGAAATTGATCTAAAATATATTTTTTTCAATGATTGTTCCGCAATTTATAATAAAAGGACATGAAACCCATTTTTTTTTCTTTCATGATTTAAAAAGAGCATACAATTTTAAACAACTTTCCAATGTACTTCTATTGTCTAACTTGCTTCATTCTCTTGTAATTCTTTGTTAAAAAAAAAAAGCATATCTAAATAGGCTCAGTAGCTGATGATTGGTGGCTGCACATAGATGCCTTGTGTGATTGGCTCATCCATGTGCATTGTTATTTCTTCAACAAAGGATATGTGAAGAATAAAGCAAAGTAAATAAAAAAAAAAAAAGTAAATTGGAAAGTTGTTTAAAATTGTATTCTCTAACTGAATCATGAAAGAAAATGATTGGGTTTTATGTCCTTTTAAATCAGTTGATGCAAAATTATGGAATTTATTTGTGCTTTGCATAGCTTAAAGGAAATTGTACTTTAACATTTTCACCCCTTGAACAGCTCATTTATATTTATTTTGATATTAGGTACTTGTACTGGTAATATGCTCACCTATACTGAACATATGAGTAAAAATATGTTTTCTTTGTAGAAAAGTTATGCAAACAGGAGAAAATAACACTGATTAAACTCCCAGTGGAGGCTATTAGGGAGAGAAATATTTTGTACCTGAAATAGCTGGTTGTGCTCAGTCAACCCCCAGCCATAATTATCACTTTAATATCTAACATAGATAACATTAGTAGGTCAGCTTTTCTTGCAGACTTAGCCTATTGTTATGGAAATATCCTGGAAAACAGCAGGTAATGATTTAATTAGCAAAACAGCGATTTCAAATACAAAAAAAATGAAGGGCTAATTTCCCATACACTTAATACTCTATAGTAGGTATAACAAGTAATTTGGAACAAATTAAGTGGAAACAAATTTTATAGTAAAACTGTAATGTGTTTTTTTAAGTAACATTTATAGCAGAAAATATTATGATATTGAAAAGTATTACACTGCACCCACCCAGCTACTTCATAATGCTACCCGGCTGTCAAAAACATAATGTGGAGAAAACTGTAGACAAACATGCATATGCGTGTATATATATATATCCGGTGAGTGTATGTGATTTTTTATACTGTTGAATCACCTAAGCTATGTAATGGTTGTTAAGGCTGGGTATTTACATACAGTATATATGGTGTGTCCCCTCCGGAAAAGAGATTGTTTAGTCTTTAGTGTGCACACGGATGAACTACTTGCTAGGGCCTTATTAAGCAATGCACTGAACTGTTGCTGCATTGTCACTAAATCCTTTGGTGTAATGCTAATTTACAAGATATTGGGAACAATAGGTTCTAGTTGTGATTATGGATGGCATGTACCTATTATAAGTACTGCTGTTATTATGGACTGAATATTTTTGAGTTTAGTATGAAAACAGTGCTATAGTGAACTAAGTGGCAATTATATTTTACCATTGTGATGGACTAAACAAATATGATTTCTTCCTAATGGAGGAGGTATCTTTGCTAACTATGGGCTAGATTACAAGTGCCGCGGTAAATATAATTTTTTTTGTTAGCGAAAACATCGCTAGCGTTAGACGTTTTGCGCTTCTCAGGTTCCGCTGGTATTACAAGTTGAAAAAAATTATTATTTTGCGCTAGCGTTAGCCCAAAATGTAAAAATTCCCAAGTGGAGTTTTCGTGTGCACGTGCATGTGTTCCCCCAAAGGAAAAAGCGTTCATCCTATTGGCTGATTTGAATTTGAAGATTCAAATCAGCCAATAGGAATGCAAGGGTACCCCTAATACAAAAGGGATACCTTGCATTCACTATTCAGTGTGCGGCTGGAGACCGCATGAAAAGGACCTCCGTGTTAAAGGTCTAAAGAGGACCACGGACCATCACCACCAACCTCGCCACTGCCAGGAGGATGAAGATAGAAGATGGACTGCCCCAACTTTGGTGTTAGAGTTGTTTTTTTTGGGGGGGGGGTTCTTTTTTTAGATTAGTTTTTTTTTTTTTTTTATTTGGGCAGCAAAAGAGCTGATTGCCCTTGGTTTTTTTATTTTTTTGGGGGTGGGGGGGTTGTAATATTATGGGATTAGTTGTTTTTTTTTAAGCAAAAAAGCTGTTTGCTTAAGGGCAATGCCCTACAAAAGGTCCTTTTAAGGGGTATAAGAATAAGATTAATGTTTTTATTTTGAGTATTTTTATTTTTTTTTTGTAATGTTAGGATTTTTTTTCAGTAATGATAGTTTTTTTATTTTTTGAAATGTTAGGACTTTTTTTTCCATTAACGGTAGTTTTCTTTCTTTGAGTTAAGATTAGGTTTTTATTTAATTTTACAGGTAATTTTTTTTTTAGTTTAAGTTAGTTAGGATTTTTTTTAGTATATTTAGAGGTATTTTAATTTGGGTTACATTAGGGGTGTTAGGTTAGGGGGTTTATATTTTAGTTTATAAGTTTGCATTGTGGGGGGGGTGGCGGTTTAGGGGTTAATAGTTTATTTAGATACTTTGTGTTGTGGGTGGATGGCGGTTTAGGGATTAATAGTTTATTTAGATACTTTGTGATGTGGGGGGATGGCGGATTAGGTTAATAGTATTATTTATTTATTGCGATGTGGGGGATGGCAGATTAGGGATTAATAGTATTATTTAGTGTTTGTGATGTGGGGGATGGTGGTTTAGGGGGTGTAAATGTACTTTATAATGTATTTTTGTTGTGTTTTGTGCAACTTTTTATTTTTGGAAATCAATTTACCACAGCTCTTCGAACGCGGTAAGGATTGAAGTGGAAAAGGTGATGGCACTAGCGCAATCAGCGGAAGGAAAATGGCTCGTGAAATCACGATTGCGCTAGTGCAAAACCGTTTGCGCTGCACTTGTAATCTAGCCCTCTGTTTTTTATGCAATAATATATTAATTATTGTATGGAATAAAAACATAATTTATGCTTACCTGATAAATTTATTTCTCTTGTAGTGTATCCAGTCCACGGATCATCCATTACTTGTGGGATATTCTCCTTCCCAACAGGAAGTTGCAAGAGGATCACCCACAGCAGAGCTGCTATATAGCTCCTCCCCTAACTGTCATATCCACTCATTCGACCGAAAATAAACAGAGAAAGGAGAAACCATAGGGTGCAGTGGTGACTGTAGTTTAATTAAAATTTAGACCTGCCTTAAAAGGACAGGGCGGGCCGTGGACTGGATACACTACAAGAGAAATAAATTTATCAGGTAAGCATAAATTATGTTTTCTCTTGTTAAGTGTATCCAGTCCACGGATCATCCATTACTTGTGGGATACCAATACCAAAGCTAAAGTACACAGATGATGGGAGGGACAAGGCAGGATGTCTGCCTGAAGAACCTTTCTCCCAAACACAGCCTCCGAAGAAGCAAAAGTATCAAATTTGTAAAATTTTGAAAAAGTGTGAAGCAAAGACCAAGTCGCAGCCTTGCAAATCTGTTCAACAGAGGCCTCATTTTTGAAGGCCCAGGTGGAAGCTACAGCTCTAGTAGAATGAGCTGTAATCCTTTCAAGGGGCTGCTGTCCAGCAGTCTCATAGGCTAGGCGTATTACGCTCCGAAGCCAAAAGGAAAGAGAGGTTGCCGAAGCTTTTTGACCTCTCCTCTGTCCAGAGTAAACGACAAACAGGGAAGATGTTTGACAAAAATCCTTAGTAGCTTGTAAGTAAAACTTCAAGGCACGGACTACGTCCAGATTATGTAAAAGACGTTCCTTCTTTGAAGAAGGATTAGGGCACAACGATGGAACAACAATCTCTTGATTGATATTCTTGTTAGAAACCACCTTAGGTAAAAACCCAGGTTTGGTATGCAGAACTGCCTTATCTGCATGAAAAATCAGATAGGGAGAATCACATTGTAAGGCAGATAGCTCAGAGACTCTCCGAGCCGAGGAAATAGCCATCAAAAACAGAACTTTCCAAGATAAAAGTTTAATATCAATGGAATGAAGGGGTTCAAACGGAACTCCTTGAAGAACCTTAAGAACCAAGTTTAAGCTCCACGGGGGAGCAACAGGTTTAAACACAGGCTTAAATCTAACCAAAGCCTGGCAAAATGCCTGGACGTCTGGAACCTCTGCCAGACGCTTGTGCAAAAGAATAGACAGAGCAGAAATCTGTCCCTTTAAGGAACTAGCTGATAATCCTTTGTCCAAGCCCTCTTGGAGAAAAGACAATATTCTAGGAATCCTAACTTTACTCCATGAGTAAGTCTTGGATTCACACCAATAAAGATATTTACTCCATATCTTGTGGTAGATTTTCCTGGTAACAGGCTTTCGTGCCTGTATTAAAGTATCAATGACTGACTCGGAGAAGCCACGCTTTGATAGAATCAAGCGTTCAATCTCCATGCAGTCAGTCTCAGAGAAATTAGATTTGGATGATTGAAAGGACCTTGTATCAGAAGGTCCTGTCTTAGAGGCAGAGTCCATGGTGGAAAGGATGACATGTCCACTAGGTCTGCATACCAAGTCCTGCGTGGCCACGCAGGTGCTATCAGAATCACCAATGCTCTCTCCTGTTTGATTTTAGCAATCAGTCGAGGGAGCAGAGGAAACGGTGGAAACACATAAGCCAGGTTGAAGAACCAAGGCGCTGCTAGCGCATCTATCAGCATCGCTTCTGGGTCCCTGGACCTGGATCCGTAACAAGGAAGCTTGGCGTTCTGGCGAGACGCCATGAGATCCAACTCTGGTTTGCCCCAACGATGAATCAACTGAGCAAACACCTCCGGATGGAGTTCCCACTCCCCCGGATGGAAAGTCTGACGACTTAGAAAATCCGCCTCCCAGTTCTCCACGCCTGGGATATGGATTGCTGACAGGTGGCAAGAGTGGTACTCTGGCCAGCGAATTATTTTTGAGACTTCTAACATCACTAGGGAACTCCTGGTTCCCCCTTGATGGTTGATGTAAGCCACAGTCATGATGTTGTCCAACTGAAATCTGATGAACCTCAGTGTTGCTAACTGAGGCCAAGCCAGAAGAGCACTGAATATCGCTCTTAACTCCAGAATATTTATTGGAAGGAGTTTCTCCTCCTGAGTCCACGATCCCTGTGCCTTCAGGGAATTCCAGACTGCACCCCAACCTAGAAGGCTGGCATCTGTTGTTACAATTGTCCAATCTGGCCTGCGAAAAGGTCATACCCTTGGACAGGTGTACCCGAGACAACCACCAGAGAAGAGAATCTCTGGTCTCTTGATCCAGATTTAGCAGAGGGGACAAATCTGTGTAATCCCCATTCCACTGACTCAGCATGCATAATTGCAGCGGTCTGAGATGAAGGCGCGCAAATGGCACTATGTCCATTGCCGCTACCATTAAGCCGATTACCTCCATACACTGAGCTACCGAAGGGCGGAATGGAGTGAAGAACACGGCAAGCATTTAGAGGTTTTGATAACCTGGACTCCGTCAGGTAAATTTTCATTTCTACAGAATCTATAAGAGTCCCTAAGAAGGAGACTCTTGTGAGTGGGGATAGAGAACTCTTTTCCTCGTTCACTTTCCACCCGTGCGACCTCAGAAATGCCAGAACTATCTCTGTATGAGACTTGGCAACTTGAAAGCTTGATGCCTGTATCAGGATGTCGTCTAGATACGGAGCCACCGCTATGCCTCGCAGTCTTAGAACCGCCAGAAGTGAGCCCAGAACCTTTGTAAAGATTCTCGGGGCTGTAGCCAACCCGAAGGGAAGAGCTACAAATTGGTAATGCCTGTCTAGAAAGGCAAACCTTAGAAACCGATGATGATCTTTGTGAATCGGTATGTGAAGGTAGGCATCCTTTAAGTCCACTGTGGTCATGTACTGACCTTCTTGGATCATGGGTAGGATGGTCCGAATAGTTTCCATTTTGAAAGATGGAAATCTGAGGAATTTGTTTAAGATCTTTAGATCCAAAATTGGTCTGAAGGTTCCCTCTTTTTTGGGAACCACAAACAGATTTGAATAAAAACCCTGTCCTTGTTCCGTCCGCGGAACTGGATGGATCACTCCCATAACTAGGAGATCTTGCACACAGCGTAGGAATGCCTC
The DNA here is from genome assembly GCF_027579735.1 of Bombina bombina. Taxonomy (NCBI): domain Eukaryota; kingdom Metazoa; phylum Chordata; class Amphibia; order Anura; family Bombinatoridae; genus Bombina; species Bombina bombina. The sequence goes on along the minus strand of NC_069501.1, from coordinate 134,182,627 downwards.
TTTCTTTATCTGATTTGCAGATAGCCTTGAAAGATGAAATCTCCCTTGTGGAGGGGAAGCTTTGAAGTCCAGAAGATATCCCTGAGATATGATCTCCAACGCCCAGGGATCCTGAACATCTCTTGCCCACGCCTGGGCGAAGAGAGAAAGTCTGCCCCCTACTAGATCCGTCGCCGGATAGGGGGCTGTTCCTTCATGCTGTCTTAGAGGCAGCAGCAGGCTTTCTGGCCTGCTTGCCTTTGTTCCAGGACTGGTTAGGTTTCCAGGCCTGCTTAGATTGAGCAAAAGTTCCCTGTTTTGAAGCGGAGGAAGTTGATGCTGCACCTGCCTTGAAATTTCGAAAGGCACGAAAATTAGACTGTTTGGCCTTTGCTTTGGCCCTGTCCTGAGGAAGGGTATGACCCTTACCTCCAGTAATGTCAGCAATAATTTCCTTCAAAACAGGCCTGAATAAGGTCTGCCCCTTGAAAGGAATGTTGAGTAATTTAGACTTGAAGTCACGTCAGCTGACCAGGATTTAAGCCATAGCGCCCTACGCGCTTGGATGGCGAATCCGGAATGCTTAGCCGTTAGTTTAGTCAAATGAACAATGGCATCAGAAACAAATGAGTTAGCTAGCTTAAGTGTTCTAAGCTTGTCAATAATTTCAGTCAATGGAGCTGTATGGATGGCCTCTTCCAGGGCCTCAAACCAGAATGCCACCGCGGCCGTGACAGGCGCAATGCATGCAAGGGGCTGTAAAATAAAACCTTGTTGAATAAACATTTTCTTAAGGTAACTCTCCAATTTTTTATCCATTGGATCTGAAAAAGCACAACTGTCCTCAACCGGGATAGTAGTACGCTTTGCTAAAGTAGAAACTGCTCCCTCCACCTTAGGGACCGTCTGCCATAAGTCCCGTGTAGTGGCGTCTATTGGAAACATTTTTCTAAATATAGGAGGTGGGGAAAAAGGCACCCCCGGTCTATCCCACTCCTTGCTAATAATTTCTGTAAGCCTTTTAGCTATAGGAAAAACATCAGTACATACCGGTACCGCATAGTATTTATCCAGCAATATAAAAAACGTTACTGCACCTTTAAGAAACACAAATTTTGTCAAAATTTGAAATAACAGTGAAAAAAGGCAGTTACACTAACAAAATATTTACAGTGTATGTAACAAGTTAGCAGAGCATTGCACCCACTTGCAAATGGATGATTTTTTTTTTGTGTTTTTTTTTTCAAACACAAACATACAATGCCCAGCACCTGTAGAGTCCTGCAATATGTTGTGACCTTTCAAACTCTCCCCACTGTTAAGTTACCCTTGTTATATTCATCAATACACTAGCTTTTAGATACTTCATTTACTTAAGTCCGTAAATTTTGGGATAAACACACAACTGAGCTTACCATCCGGGACCCATCCCCATCGCTAGACAACCCGAATATCACCTGTGGTTTGTCTCGGGGACTCCACTCACTCGCGGATGCCCGGCTCTCTCAGCGTCCTGTGTCTCGAATCCCTCTTCCGTGTCGGCGGTTGCGTCCCAGTGCATGCTTCAGTCACATGGCTAACAGTGGGGGCGTGGTGGCCAGGTATCCTTGCTCTCCGTGAGTGCTCTCTTCTGATCACTTCATATGTTCCCAATGTAAAGAAATAGAGGCACCTCCACGATTATGCAGTTTAAAAGTCTTTTATTCAGCAGATGGTAAATACTGTTGTTTACAGATCAAACAGCTTGGGTTGAAAGATCATGGGTGATTCCCAGGGACCCACTGACGCGTTTCGGCTCGCTGGCCGTAATCGTAGTGTGGTCATTTAGCCTACCTCGGCTCATTTTAAATGTACAGGCTGTCGCCCATTGGTTAAAACCAAAACCTGGGAATTAACCCTTGACTCTCAATGTGCTTAGCTTGTTATTATTGTGCTTATCATATCAATTGTTCTGCACCTTGCAATACTTCCTATTATTCCCTTCATAGGACCAAATTATGTTACATGATATATACATTTACAATACTTGTTTTTATATACATTCGTATTTACCATTATTCATGACAATTATTTAGGTTAAATTCCTATTTATCTATTAATGGATTCCTCATAAAAGGGACACTTTCGCAAACTAAATCACAAAATTGTATCAAATAATAAAGAACTAAAAAGAGATGATATTAACTTATATAAGACCTTTTGTCAAATTCATTTTTAGATAGTTGACCACTAAATATTTTATGTGTGATTTATAGCTATATTGACATCATTGATATACAAAATTTATTTCTTAACAACAATATGCTTCCCAAAAAGTTTTTCCATTCCATAACCATAGATACCTTTCTGGATGCACAGACCCAGGACTACTGCCAAAAATGGATTAAATCATATTCAGAATTGAGTCCTTGTGGCATCCTAGTCCTTAGTCTGTGCATCCAGAAAACCTCTCTCTTTTCTAGGATTGAGTCTCTATCACCTCCTCTTCTACCTGTTTTTACAGATTCAATGATGGTCCATCTTAAAGTGTTACTACTCTTATTGTGATGGTTTTTAAAATGAAGTACCAATGGTGTCGTTAATTTCCCTAACTTAATGTTAGATAAGTGCTCTCTTATTCTGTATCTTACTTCACGTGTAGTGAGTCCAGTGTACTGTACCTCACATTCAGTACACGTTAATAGATATATAGAGTACGTGGCCCTACAGTTAGTGCAGCCTCTAAATTCAAAGGTTTCTCCTGTTACACTACTTCTAAAACCTTGTCTCCTCTCCAATTTCTCACATGCCTTACAATGCAGGTTACTGCATCTAAAAACTCCTGTGTGTTCTTACCATGAACTTCTTCTGTTGGATTCTGATTTTATTTGAGTGGGGGCTATTCGATTCCCTATTGATAGTCCTTTCCTAAAGGAAAATCTACATTTTTTGAGGTTTATATCCTCCAGGCCATCATCTGCCTTAAGTAAAGAAAGATTGTCTCTTATAATCTGACAAATCTGTTCGTATTGATTGCTATACTGAGTAACAAATGTTACTATTTTGTCTTTTCCTTCTTTTTCAATATTTTTACTATAGTTCAGAAATTTTGACCTATCTTGATCATCAATTGATTTTCTTACCAAATCTATATCACTTTGGTTATAACCTCTTGATCTTCAAACAGTCACAACAACTGCCACAGCTCTACTGTGGCTTTTTACCTCCCTCAAAAACGACTTTGAAGCCTTTTGAGCCCTCCAGAGATGTCCTGGATCATGCAGAGGGAAGCTGAATGTCTCTGTCAGTATTTTTAGCTGCACAGAAAAGCACTAAAAAAGGCCCCCCCCACTCATATTACAACAGTGGAAAGCCTAAGGAAACTGTTACTAGGCAAAATTCAAGCCAGCCATGTGGAAAAAAACTAGGCCCCAATAAGTTTTATCACCAAATACATATAAAAACGATTAAACATGCCAGCAAACGTTTTATATTACATTTTTATAAGAGTATGTATCTCTATTAATAAGCCTGATACCAGTCGCTATAACTGCATTTAAGGCTTTACTTACATTAGTTCAGTATCAGCAGCATTTTCTAGCAAATTCCATCCCTAGAAAAATATTAACTGCACATACCTTATTGCAGGAAAACCTGCACGCCATTCCCTCTCTGAAGTTACCTCACTCCTCAGAATATGTGAGAACAGCCATGGATCTTAGTTACTTCTGCTAAGATCATAGAAAACGCAGGCAGATTCTTCTTCTAAATACTGCCTGAGATAAACAGTACACTCCGGCACCATTTAAAAATAACAAACTTTTGATTGAAGAATAAACTAAGTATAAAACACCACACTCCTCTTACGACCTCCATCTTGGTTGAGGCTTGCAAGAGAATGACTGGATATGACAGTTAGGGGAGGAGCTATATAGCAGCTCTGCTGTGGGTGATCCTCTTGAAACTTCCTGTTGGGAAGGAGAATATCCCACAAGTAATGGATGATCCGTGGACTGGATACACTTAACAAGAGAAAATATTAATTTTATTTTTCACCTGTGTATTGTGTCTCCTATGGAGATTAATTAAATTTGTATTTCCCAGCTGAGAGGCCAAGAAAGGATCCAGCCACACCAGACTAAATTTTAGGTGTGGTTGGTGGTGGCCGGCAGGGAAGATGTGGGAGCACCCATGGGTGTCTTGGTGACTCTAAAGCAGGGTGCCAGGTCTTAATTTTAAGGTGCCAGTGGTTTCCTAGTGCCTGGTTTTGTCGAGTCCTGGACTATAATATGTTTTAGGACTCATAACATGTTTTCATGTGTCCTGATTGGCTGGTACACTCTATGCATTAGGTTGAGTAATGTTCACAAAGCATAACTAGGACGGACAAGGGTGAAGATGTATGCCCATGTCTGCCCTAGCTTGATAAACCGACCTCATAGTGTGTCCCAGCATAGGATGAAAAGCTTGCAAGCATTGGCAGAAACAGATTAAGCAATGTGTTGGCTGTGCCCTGAATTAGAAATGGCTAAAATGGTGAAAAAGACAAAATCTGGGATATTAAAAGGACATACAAATAAGAAGTAAACTTTTATTATTCAGCTGGAGCATGCCATTTTAAGACACTTTTACATTCACTTCTATTATCAAATTTTCTCTGTTTTATTGGTATACGTTGTTGAAAAGTATATGTACACATTCTCAGCAGCAACACACTACTGGGAGATAACTGGAGATAGGTGGTTGCAAACATATGCCTCTGATCATTGGCTTACCAGATGTATTCAGCATACTCTCAGTGCAGTAATGCATTTTGTGCCTTAGCAGGGGTTAAATATAAAGTTATATGCAAGCAATAGTGCAATAATAATTTAACATATTAGAGCATTTTCTTTTTAAACATTTTCCATTAAACATGTGAGTCTAATATGTTACAAAAGACTGTAGTTTTTGTAGACATATCAAAATATTTCCACCATTATCTACTAAACTGACCATTTGTTTCTTAGGTCACATGATATATTTCACCCCAGATGAGAAAACTTAAGGTTGTAAAATGTAGGTATACATTGTAGCACTACATTGCAAAAGTTATGCATAAAAAAAATATAATTTGCCCTTTGTAGTACCTCTTCTGAGACAGATGAAAAAGCTACTATGGTGATCAAACACCATCTGGGTAAAATATAGCAGGATTAGGTTTATGAAGTCTACAGAATGTACTTTCAATTATTGTGGAATTGAAAACAATTTTCAGTACTCAATTACAGAAAAAGCAGGCAAATAAAATAATGAAAGTATGTTGCAAAACATTTTCTTTAACCCTTTGAGTGCTAAGCACTTTCCCACCTGGGTGCTAAGGTGATTGAAGGTTTTTTTTTTTTTTAATTTTTGACAAAATTTTTTTTTAACTTTTATATTTTTTTTTTCAGATCCCCAAGACTTACATCATTTGAACGGTTAGGCGATTACCTTTCCAATGGTGGGTCTTGGGGATCTGTGGCTGCTTAGATGCCTGAGATACAGGCGTCTAAGCAGCATGCCCCCTTTCCCTATACTTTGTATTGTTATTTTGTTAATAAAGTTGCGCGGTGACGTCATCACGTCATTGCGCGTGACGTCACTGTGCAAAACGGGAAGCCCCGGCGATGCCTGTCACTATGCAGGTCTGATCGCCGGGGTAGGAGTGGGTGGGAGCCCCCAGATCTCCCTCAATGTGGGAGAGAGTTAGCGACGGCTCTGAGCCGTCATTAGCACCAGAGTGGGAAACTCTGTGACGGCTCAGAGCCGTCGCTAGCACTCAAGGGGTTAATATTTACAATTTCATTTTATATTACAATACCAGTGTTTTATGTCCTTTTAAAGGGACAGTCTACATCGTTATAACACTTACCTCTAACAATCCTCCTGCATCCATTGCAACATACAGACGCTCCAATAGTATATTATTATTTTTTTTAAGTTTCTCTTATTTGGCCATAAGTAAATGGCTGCCAAACTCCTCTTTCAGATTGCGTCATCTGGTCTGTGGATGTAGCTTCAGCCAATGAGCGTTGACTGATTTGTTAGGTCTCAGATCTGCTCACGTATATTTGCGCATGCGCAATGAGTCTTTCACAGTGCAGCCACAATTGTTGTCCTCCTGTACACAGAGAAGGTCTTTTTTGTTTTCCTTAAGTAGGCTAAAGAGTGAGGACACTGTTGATATACACGTCATCTAATATCATCTTTGTATCTTTGTATACTGCTATAAGTATAACTTCGGAATTCACATACAGAACAGGTAATAACTAATAAGTGATGGCACTAAGACTTATGTGCACAAGTGTACCTAACAATACATTATAAGGAGGAGGAGGGAGGCAGCGATTTCAAAATGGCCAAATAAGAGAAACGTTTCAAAAAACGTATTATAACATTGGAGCAGCAGTATGTGGCAACAGATGATGAAGGATTGTAGGGGGCTCAAAAAAACATTCGAGGTAAGCGTTACTATGGTATAGACTGTCTCTTCAATAATAATTTCTGTCCCAATGCTATGGCTGATAGATGATTTAAAATATTTTGTTTTTTATTATACAGTAACTTTTTATTTAGATGCTGGTCTTTATTTGTCCTGCCATTTTATTAGTCAAATTAATATACTGCAAAAACAATTGTGGTTTTTTTTCTAATTCTCAGAACTGAAAAAGCACACTGCAGACTTCTCATGGCTATCCCTGCTACATATACTATGTGCCGATCATCCACGAGCGGACAGTGGCGGACATATTTGCTCCGCCCGCCCAGCTTTTACTTATCCCGCCCAACACTTATCATTTACACCTGTGAGCTCTTGTGCAACACTGCCCCCTGTCCATGCACAACCAATCAAGATCGGGCAAGAGCTGTGAATCTTCCTGGTTGGAAGAGACTGGGGAGATTGAAATTCTCCACCTAAGAGGTAGAGAACAGGACAGGGAAGCAGTAGTCTGATGGCCGCTGCTTGATAAATCCTGGCTGCAAGTTCGCTTGTACAGTCCAAGGGGAGAGAAGGGCTTGATAAATTGAGCCCTATATGTCAAAAAGTTTGGAGACCTGACCATCGCACCTATATGAGCTTATTGGACATCCCATTCCAAAACAATGGGCATTAATATGGCTTTGCCTTTCCCCCTTTGTGGCTATAACAGCCGCAACTCTTCTGTGAAGGCTTTCTACAGGATTTTGGAGTGCGTCTGAGGGAATGTGTGCTAATTTATCCAAAAGAGCATTTAATGAGGTCAAGCACTGATGTTAGATTAGAAGGCCTGGCTCACAATCAGTGGTCAATTTATCAAGTTCCGAACAGAGCTTGATGCCCCGTGTTTGGTGCAATGATAAATGCCGACATCGTATGCTGTCGGCATTTATCAATGTGCAGCGGACATGATACGCTACATCGTATCATGTCCGCTTGCACATTAATAAATTGACCCCTCAGTGTTATTTGGGTTTGAATCAGAGTTAATTGAGATTTAGGTCAGGGCTCTGTGTAGGCCACTAGAGTTCCTCCACACCAAATTCATCAAACCATGTCTTAATGGACCTTGGTTTTGTGCACAGGGGCACAGTCATGCTGGAACAGGAAAAGGCCTTCACCCACACTGTAGCCAAAACTTTGGAAGCACCCAACTGTCTAAAATGTCTTTGTATTCTGTAACATTAAAATTACCCTTCACTGGGGCAACACAAATCCCTCATAAACAGCCCCAGACTATTACCTCCTCCACCAAACTTTACAGTAGTCATTATGCATTCCCATAGGTGGCGTTCTCCTGGCATTTGCGCTGCAAGATCCTTTCATCAGTCATTCATCACTCAAAAGAACACATTTTCACTTCTCCAGAGTCCAGTGGAGGCATGAACTCACTGAGCTCTTCAATACAACCCACTATCCTGACATTCTTTATTTTTAAAGATTTCATGGCTCTGTGCTGGATTTTATGCAGCTGTTAGCAACGGGTGTGGTTGAAACAGCTGAACTCAATAATTAATAGGGGTGTCCATATGTTTTTGGCCATATAGTCTATCTTTCCCAAATTTGCTTCAACAGTTAAGGACTGCAAAACAATGCACTTTATTCTAGCATAATAACCAGTGCTAGCCTTATCAGCTGCAAATAATATGCAATTGCAGCAAATTAGATGTTAATTTGTTTTAATTTGTTAGCCTTGACTGATCTTATTCTATAGCAAGACAACACAAGTGTATTGTAATTATAAGGTAATACATACAGAAAGAGAAGCGCTCTACCAGAAATGAACAACAGCGCAGTGGCTTGTTCTATGGCAAGTTACTACCTAGTAGCAGCCTCTTTTAGCCCAATTGTGTTTTTCACAGAGTAGAACTTTCCTGAAGTATAGCAGTCTGATCCCACCTAGCAAGGTAGATCCAGCCCTGAAATATCAGGCAATCCTCCTCTGAACAAGGGACATGGCAACCACAGACAATCATTTTGGCCTTCTAAAAGATGGTACTCCCAGGTGGTATCTGGGCCATAGAACAAGCTACTGATCCTGGCAGACTGCTTCCCTCTCTGTATGCATTTGTATTATGACCCTGGGGAAAGTCTCCCTAATGGTGGAAACTAGACATGGACTCCTTGCTATTGTCCATTCCTGGCAGATTGCTTCTCTTTTTGAAAGTATTTGCAATTATAAGGTGTTTATTGTCCCTGCAAAGAGAAATAAAGCCACATAAATCTATTTGATGATTCAGATACAGCTTAACATTTTGAACAACTTTACAATTTACTTCTATTTTTCAATTTTTATTTGTTTTCTTGCTATCCTTTTTTGAAGGGGCAGCAATTTACTACTGGGAGCTAGCTGAACATATCAGGTTAGCCAATGACAAGAGTCACATATGTGCAGCCTCCAATCAGCAGATAGCTCCCAGTAGTGCATTGATTTTCCTGAGCCTTCCTAGGTCTGCTTTTTAAGAAAGGATACCAAGAGAACAAAATAAATAAGATAATAGAAGTAAATTGGAAAGTTGTTTAAAATTGTATGTTGTATCTGAATAATTAAATACTTTTTGGTTTCATATCCCTTTAATGCTGGTATAAGAAGTAACTGGGAAAACATACATAAGACATGATGTAATCAGGCAAGTAGCTGATACCAGTTCACTGTATTACAAGCAGCTGCAGAAACACAATTTTAAAGGGCTAGCCTTCCAACCCTCACTGGGAGGTTGATTTCTCCTGTTGCCTGTTTATTGTTTACACAGCTTTTGTAATTGAATACTACATTATTCATCATTTCAGTATTAGAGACTGTTTCAACATTCTATTTCATATAACAAAAAGGCAAAGCAGCTATTAGCAATTTAATTCAGCAGGTATAATCGATCATTGGGAACACATAAAGGACAGAAAAAATTACAGTCCAATGTCTCTTTAATGCCACAAGAGAATATATGTGCACACTTCATATACAAATTAAGAGAAGTTTATGCCACACCAGCAAGTAATATAAGCATTAATAAACATTGTAAGGTAATCAGCTTGCAAAACATAATGCCTGGATTTTACTTACGTGAGGACATTTCCGACGTAGGCATAATATGAGCAACAGTACGGTGGAGTCCCATCACAGCAGTAAGCTTTGCAATCAAATCCACAATGAGCGATGCAAATATCTAAAACAAATAACACAAATAATTCATCATAATGCAAAGTATTTAATGTTCCCTGGATAGTTTTCATTACAAACATCTTAGAGGGTTTTATTATTCTCAGAAAAGAAAAACAAAATCAAGATATTAATTGTGATTTCCAAGGGGAGCGCAAGTTTACTCTTCAAATGCAGTTTTGAAAGTGACTGGAACATAAGTGGCACCGGGAATCCATTAGACTTTACTACAGTTTGGTCATTAACTTTCAAAGTGTGAAACCTCTATCAAAATTTTGCCTTCCTGAGATGGTATCTTCTATAATTTACTTATTAGCCTTGTGACAAATCTATAAAATGCATCTTTTACAGCAACAGAAACAGTCAGTCTATACCAGTTTCGGTCAAAGCCAATAAGTCTTGATGGCTCCCTAAAACATTTAGGGCCAGGTTACAAGTGGAGCGCTAAATTATCGTGTGCCCGCAAACGGGCAAATTTGCCTGTTTACGAACGCACGATAAATAAACCAGCCATTTCAAGTTGCATGTTATTGCTACCACAAGCTCATGGGAGCAATTAGCGCAAAAGTGCCCCAAATGGCCCTAAAATAGAATGCATTGTAGTTTGTTAATTAAAACAAAATGTAGCATTTTTTAAAATAAAAAAACAACTGCATTAGGCCATTTTTGGGGCTTTAAAGTTGGCGGGAGTAGGGTGTTATAAAAAAAAAAAACGGCACCAAAAAGTGCCTTTACACTGCGGTCTATTGGAACTGTGTGTTACCAGTAAATATTTATGTATATGCTTATTTTCATATATATTTATGTGCCAATATGTGTATATACACATATTAACACATAAATATATATGTATTTAAGCACAGTAAGTATACACATATTAACACATAAATATATATGTATATAAGCACAGTAAGTATACACATATTAACACATAAGTATATATGTATATAAGCACAGTAAGTATACACATATTAACACATAAATATATATGTATATAAGCACAGTAAGTATACACATATTAACACATAAGTATATATGTATATAAGCACAGTAAGTATACACATATTAACACATAAATATATATGTATATAAGCACAGTAAGTATACACATATTAACGCATAAATATATATATATGTATATAAGCACAGTAAGTATACACATATTAACACATAAATATATATGTATATACACATATTAACACATAAATATATATGTATATAAGCACAGTAAGTATACACATATTAACACATAAATATATATGTATATAAGCTCAGTAAGTATACACATAAAAACACATAAATATATATGTATATAAGCACAGTAAGTATACACATATTAACACATAAATATATATGTATATAAGCACAGTAAGTATACACATATTAACACAAATATATATGTATATAAGCATATACACATATTAACACAAATATATATGTATATAAACACAGTAAGTATACACATGTTAACACATAAATATATATGTATATAAGCACAGTAAGTATACACATATTAACACATAAATATATATGTATATAAGCACAGTAAGTATACACATATTAACACATAAATATATATGTATATAAGCACAGTAAGTATACACATATTAACATATAAATATATATGTATATAAGCATATACACATATTAACACATAAATATATATGTATATAAGAATATACACATATTAACACATAAATATATATGTATATAAGCACAGTAAGTATACACATATTAACACATAAATATATATGTATATAAGCACAGTAAGTATACACATATTAACACATAAATATATATGTATATAAGCACAGTAAGTATACGCATATTAACACATAAATATATATGTATATAAGCACAGTAAGTATACACATTAACACATAAATATATATGTATATAAGCATATACACATATTAACACATAAATATATATGTATATAAGAATATACACATATTAACACATAAATATATATGTATATAAGCACAGTAAGTATACACATATTAACACATAAATATATATGTATATAAGCACAGTAAGTATACACATATTAACACATAAATGTATATGTATATAAGCACAGTAAGTATACACATATTAACACATAAATATATATGTATATAAGCACAGTAAGTATACACATATTAACACATAAATATATATGTATTTAAGCACAGTAAGTATACACATATTAACACATAAATATATATGTATATAAGCACAGTAAGTATACACATATTAACACATAAATATATATGTATATAAGCATATACACATATTAACACATAAATATATATGTATATAAGCATATACACATATTAACACATAAATATATATGTATATAAGCACAGTAAGTATACACATATTAACACATAAATATATATGTATTTAAGCACAGTAAGTATACACATATTAACACATAAATATATATGTATATAAGCACAGTAAGTATACACATATTAACACATAATTATAGTAAAGGCCCGGATGACAACATGGAAGGAGGGCACCTGTGACCCCACTTCCCCCCCCAGGAGTGGATTATTCCATGTGGGTGGGGTTGGGGAACTTTGATAAGTCCCAGCACTGGAAGTGAGGTCACAGGTGTCCTTCTGAACAGCACGGTAGGAGGTGTGTACACTGACTTACCTGAAGATGGAGGCCTTGTTGCAGGAGTTGCTGTCGGCGGCGAGGAGGAATGGCGAAGGCTGGATCCGGCAGCAGTTGTCCACGGCTGGGGAGGTAGCCACGACAGGTCCGGTGTTGGAGTCAGCAGTCGGGAGCGGAAGACGGCCGGCCAGGAGGTCGAGGCCACCGGAACGCTTGAGCCCGGAGGTCGGCAGGAGAAGATCCGGTCGGGAGAGGAGTCAGCCGGTGGGTCCACTGGAGCAGGCGAGTCTGGAGAGCCATGGAAGTTTACGGTCCGGAGCGGGAACGGAGACCCGGTCGCAGGCGGCGCTGAGGTCTGACGTCATCACGGCACGTCAACGGTCGGAGCACCAAACAGCGAGAGGACGCGGCAGATCAGGACGGACCGGGAGAAGAGGTCGGGAGTCAGGTAAGCGGCTGAGCTATCGAAGTATGGGGACATAGTGGCGGAGCTATCGCAGAAACACAAAAAAAAAAAAAAAAAAAGGCGCAAAAAAGGACACGGGTGTATGGTGGGGGAGGGAGCTGCATTTACAGGTGGTGCCCATTGGGGGGAGGGGGGGGGAGGTTTTCCTCACAGAGTGCGCCCGACTGGCCTGGGAAAAAGGGAACATAGGGTTCAGCAGTGGGCAAAAAAAAAAAAAAAAAAAAAAAAGTTGAGGAAAATTTTTTTGCTGGGGATCGGGGTAGGGACCCAAGGGGCATAACTGGCAGTTATTAAGGCTAGGAAAAGGGGTTAATATAAAAAAAAAAAAAAAAAAAGAGCGCGCATAGTGTGAGGGAGTATCTGGGTTGTTCCTGCCAGCCTGGGTGGCATAAAGTTTGGCGGAACCACTTCACAAGCAGTAGGTTTGATTCCCCCCCATGTAAATTTAGGCGCCCCCCCGCCGTTAGGCCAGGTACCGGTCTACTTGGGGCGGGCGTATCTATTAGGCCCTTCTCTGTTAGCATGGCGAGGTGCCATTTGGGCCCCCCCAAAAAAAAAAAAAGGGGGAAAGTGAGATAGAATGTAGTCTGGGGTCCTGTTTACTTGGCAGGTCCGCTGGTATATTGTTTATTATAGCTGTTCCCCTCCCTTTGGTGGCATATAGATTGGGGGGCCATTTAGAGTGGGGGTCCCATATGCAGGATAACGGTACCTCCCCTATAGGGTGTGCCGAGCAGGGGGGGGGGGGGCCTGTAAAGTTTTCTAAGGAGTGGGTGTCGGGTAGGGTCCTCCGGGGCGGGTACAGGAAGGGGGGGGGGGTCCTATAGTGGGGAGCAAAAAAAAAAAATTGGCATATGAAGGCAAAATATAGGAACGGGAGGGGGTGTTTATTGCTGTGGACGGTTTTGATTTTTTATTGTGCATTGCAGGTGGGACCGGGGGAGAACTGAGGGAGGAGGCTCTGGACGTCTCTGAAGGAGTCATCCCGGCACAGCAGGACAGGCTTACGGAGCCACCACTCGAGCTCAACGCCAGTGGTGACTTTGCGGATGAGGAGGATGATCCCTTAGAGGGCACATCGGCGGGACCGAGAACGGCGAGTCAGGTAGGTGATCTGTCCGCCTTGGCGCAGATACTACAGTTACTGTCTCCTCAACGGAGTGTGGGAGGGCAGGGAGCAGTTTTTCAGGAGGGAGAAGTAGGGGGCAGAGGGGTTTCTGTGGGGAGAGAAGTTATGTCTATATCTACATTACAGGCACCGGTAGCAGGAGGTGGAACAGATCGAGGGGCTATGCAGCCGGCCAGGACGGCGTCTGCAAGAGGAGGCAGGAGATCTAGGTCGCCGCGAAGGAGGACAAGAGGAGGCGGGTCATCGGCTTCGCCTACTTGGGCAAGATTGGATAGAAGTCGGGACCGGGGCAGATACGGCAGGGGGAGATCCCCTGCCAGGAGAGAAATGGTTCGGAGGAGACTGGACGTGAGCAGAGGAAGGGAGGAAGATAACAGTGGCCGAGGCCGCAGGGACGAGGGAAGGCCAGTTCGAGAGGATCGCGCAGAAGCTAGATCGGTACGGGAGGAACATACAGAAGCAAGACCAGTACGAGTGGAACGCGCAGGAACGGTGCAGCAGCCAGCAGGTGAGATGGCTGGTGGGGCACCGGGTGTGAATGGGGCTGCGTCTGGTGAGAGGGAAACGCTGGTGTCAGGTTTAAAAGCTTTAATTGCTTCTTTGGAGAACCCGGGTGGGAGTACCTCGGTTGCGGCGGCGTGGGCAACGCCAGGAGTTACCCCAGCTGTTGCGGGGTCGCCGGTACCGGCGGCAAGCACGGGAAGTACAGCGAGCAGTGTAGGAGAGGTGGTCCGGGTACCGGAAGGGGCTATGCGGAGACCATGTCTCTGTTCAATTGGCCCTTTAGGGATTCACTTAACCAGTGATTTGAGGGACAAGATTGGGAAACGGGAATATATAGAGATTTTCTCACTGTTACCTTTGGAGCACGTTCTGGAGGTAAAGGAGGATGAGAAGGAAACAGGGAAAAAGGAGGAGGAGGAGCGCAAAAAACGTTGGCGCAAATTACCAAAGACTTTTAGTAATTGGTCGCGTGCATTCGGCATCTTGGCTAGTGTCACATGCGAGAAGTTCCCGGATCAAGGGTCTTCGTTGTTCTGTTATTACGACGAGATTTCTAGCGCGTATAGGACATACGGGGGAATGGCGTGGTGGCGGTACGACGAGGGCTTTAGGCAAAGGTTGGCGGTGCGGCCAGAGATGCGGTGGGACGACAGAGATATGAGCATTTGGCTAGAGATTATGACTCCCTTAAGGGGTAGTCATTCCTTTCGGGGTTACGGGCAAACGTCGGGCAGCGGAAGCTCCGGGGGGACTGGATCAGCCCTTAGAAAAGGGGTATGCTTCCAGTTCAACGATGGGCAGTGTAAGTTCGGGGCCTCATGCAAATACAAGCACGAGTGTTCTGGGTGTGGGGGTGTACACCCCTTCGCGAAATGCTTCAAGAAAGGGAAACAAGCGACCCGGTCAGGAGACGTGGGTTCAACGGGCACGGACGCCAGTGAGGGTCGAAAAGATGGCCCCATGGTTAGAGGCTTACGCCAGTAAGCGCGGACGCGCTGAGGATGCTGAGCTGCTACTTACGGGTTTTAGCTCGGGTTTTATGATTCCGTATAAAGATGAGCGAATGGAGGGTATTCCAGGGAATTTGAAGTCAGCCAGGGAATACCCTTGGGTCCTAAGAGAGAAAATTGAAAAGGAGGTTTGATTGGGTAGAATGGCGGGTCCGTTTGTGGAACCCCCATTCATGAACCTCAGGGTATCACCACTGGGGGTTGTCCCCAAGAAGGCCCCGGGTCAATATCGCATGATCCACCACCTGTCTTACCCTAAAGGATTGTCGGTCAATGACGGCATCGATCCGGAATTGGTGGCGGTGAAATATGCATCATTCGACAAGGCTGTGGGCTTAGTGAGAACGGCGGGCCTTGGGGCTTTAATGGCAAAAGCTGATGTTGAATCGGCTTTTCGCTTGCTCCCGGTCCATCCAAGGTGTCACCATCTTTTGGGATGCAAAATGGATGGATCTTTTTTCGTTGATTTGTGCCTCCCGATGGGATGTTCAATTTCATGTTCCTATTTTGAGCGGTTCAGTTCCTTTGTTGAGTGGGTGGTGAAACAGACGGCGGGGATTTCGTCTATGGTACATTATCTGGACGATTTCCTGTTTGTTGGGCCGGCTGGCTCAGCGATATGTGACCGTCTGGTCCGGGCTTTCGGACAGGAGACCGAGGAATTTGGTATCCCGGTGGCCGCTGATAAATCCGAGGGCCCCACAACGTCATTGAGTTTTTTGGGAATCCAATTGGATTCCATTAAGATGGAGTGCAGGTTACCAGAGGACAAGGTAGCTGACCTCAAATCGGTGATTGGCAGGATGCTGGCGAGAAAGAAAGCTACCCTCAGGGATATACAATCGTTGTTGGGAAAGCTGAACTTTGCATGCAGGATAATTCCCATTGGCCGAATATTCTGCAGACGTATGTCATTGCTGACAACCGGAGTTTCTGACCCAAGACACCATGTCAGGTTGTCGGTGGAGGTCAAAGAGGACTTGAAGGTCTGGCGGACCTTCTTGGAGGATTTCAATGGGCAAGTGATCATGCAAGAAATTGGCTGGTCAGACGACCAGTTGTGTTTATTTACAGACGCTGCAGGAGCCCACGGTTTTGGGGCCTATTTGAACGGCCAGTGGTGTGCGGGTAGATGGCCCGAAGTGTGGACCGAGTGGGGTTTGACTAAGAACCTGACTTTCTTGGAATTATTCCCGTTGGTTGTGGCATTAAAGATTTGGCCGGAGCAGCTGGGCAACAAAAGGGTTTGTTTCCATTCTGACAATCAGGGAGTGGTATGGGCAATCAACCGTTTAACGGCGAATTCGCCGGCGGTGATACGGCTCCTAAGGGTGTTTGTATTGGAGTGCCTGAGATGCAACATATCTTTCAGAGCAGTGCATGTCCCGGGTCGATTTAACGTTATTGCTGACGCTTTGTCACGATTTCAGTGGGACAGGTTCCGAGAAGTGGCCCCGGGAGCGGAACGGGATGGAGTAGCATGTCCCGAGGATCTGTGGTACCTGGGTTGCCAGGAATGTTGAGATTAATCAAAAGGGCTTTGGCTCCTAACACATGGAGGGCTTACGCCCGAGTGTGGAAATTGTGGGAGCGGGTGCTACAGGAGGAGCAGTATCAGGAATGCAGGAGGAGTAATTTCTTGTTGTGGATGAGCTGGGTAGGTTCGTGGGAGAGGGAAGGGCTATCGCCCTCTGAAGTGCGAAAGAGGATGGCAGCAATGGCATTCCTTTTTCGTTTGCTGGGTAGGGAGGACCTTACAAAAAAATTTGTGACTCGGATGGCAGTCAGAGGGATGTGTAAGAAGCGATTCCGGTCGGATGGTCGGAGGCCAGTTACTTTTGCGATTCTGCAGGGGTTGGTGGCGGAGCTAAATAGGGTTTGTTTATCAAAGTATGAAGAACTGTTGTTCAGGGCCGCTTTCGTCCTGGCTTTCTTTGGAGCATTCAGGGTGTCGGAGCTGGTGGGAAAAAACAGGTGGGACGTGAGCGGAATGAGTAGGCAGGATGTTGTGGTGACAGAAGGGATGGTCGAGTTATGGGTTCGGAGGTCTAAAACGGACCAAGAGGGTAGAGGATCGGTAGTGGTGCTGCGGGCAATCGGCGGGGAATGTTGTCCGGTAAGGGCCGTGAGGGAATATCTTCAGATGGCCGGTTCTGGGGCAGGCCCGATGTTGGTTCATGCGAACGGAATGCCATTGTCGCGTTTTCAGTTTGTGGCAGTAATGCGGAAGGTGTTGGGATTAATGGGAATTGTCGGCCTGGAGTTTGGTTCTCATTCTTTCAGGATAGGCGCGGCGACGGAGGCGGCCAATTTGGGGTTAGAGGCTTCAGTGATTAGGAGGATCGGGAGATGGAGATCAGAGCGATTCCGGGGGTATGTGAGACCGGGTTTGGTGCCCCGAATCGGGGGGAACTGATAACGTTTTAATTTTTTGACAGAGCCGGGGAAGTGTTGGATTGTAGGACATTCCTACATATACTGGGCGAGGAAGGCAGCAGCAGTGAAGCCGGATGGGACCCAGTTGGGCTTTGGAAGGGACCGGCTTATCATCAGATGGTTTGGGATCAGGGCATGAAATGGTCACAAGTAGTAGGCACGGTGGTGGAACATGCCAGGCTTTTCTCCCCCCCGAAGGTATTGGTGGTGCACTCAGGTGGAAACGATTTGGGATGTATGCCACAGAAGGCATTAATTGAGGACATAAAAAGAAGTTTTGATAGATTGTGTCAGCTGTTTCCGGGTATGGTCCTAGTATGGTCCGAGATTGAGAGTAGAGTAGTATGGAGATCGGCGTGGGATGCAAACAAACTGGAGGCTTCCAGACGAAAGGTCAATAGAACCGTATCTGGGTATGTAAAGGGGCTGGGGGGTGTGGGCTTACGCCATGTAGAGTTTGAAGGGGAATCGGGGAAATGTTTTTACTTGAAGGACGGAGTGCATCTCAACGAAGTCAGACTACATTTATTTAATTTTAATCTTCGGGAGGGGATAGAAAAGGCCTTAGCTTTGGTTGGCGGTACTCGCTAGGGAGCGAGTTGTGGCGGAAGTGCTTGCTAGTTTCTGTTGAGGCTTACGCCTAATGGAGCATGGTGGTAGTTATGTTGGGGTAAGCAAAGGAATGTGAGGAACGCCCAGCCCTGGAAGGGGTGGGGGCTTAGGAGAAAATAAAAGCAAGCACTGAGGTGGATTGTAAATATTGTTGAAAAGTTAAATAAAGATGTTAATTTATTGGTTTGTTTAATAAATAAGCTGCGGCCTTTTCTCTCCCAACCAGGTGTTGTGTATTTATTGATCAAGGAACGAATAGTGGGAAAATGTGGGGTCAAGTAAAGGCCCGGATGACAACATGGAAGGAGGGCACCTGTGACCCCACTTCCCCCCCCCAGGAGTGGATTATTCCATGTGGGTGGGGTTGGGGAACTTTGATAAGTCCCAGCACTGGAAGTGAGGTCACAGGTGTCCTTCTGAACAGCACGGTAGGAGGTGTGTCCCGCCCTCCCTCCCTATATGGTGAGCTAGGTGATGTCGCAGCGCAGGCGGAAGTGCTTGCTAGTTTCTGTTGAGGCTTACGCCTAATGGAGCATGGTGGTAGTTATGTTGGGGTAAGCAAAGGAATGTGAGGAACGCCCAGCCCTGGAAGGGGTGGGGGCTTAGGAGAAAATAAAAGCAAGCACTGAGGTGGATTGTAAATATTGTTGAAAAGTTAAATAAAGATGTTAATTTATTGGTTTGTTTAATAAATAAGCTGCGGCCTTTTCTCTCCCAACCAGGTGTTGTGTATTTATTGATCAAGGAACGAATAGTGGGAAAATGTGGGGTCAATATGTATATAAGCATATACACATATTAACACATAAATATATATGTATATAAGAATATACACATATTAACACATAAATATATATGTATATAAGCATATACACATATTAACACATAAATATATATGCATATAAGCACAGTAAGTATACACATATTAACACATAAATATATATGTATATAAGCATATGCACATATTAACACATAAATATATATGTATATAAGCATATACACATATTAACACATAAATATATATGTATATAAGCATATACACATATTAACACATAAATATATATGTATATAAGCATATACACATATTAACACATAAATATATATGTATATAAGCATATGCACATATTAACACATAAATATATATGTATATAAGCATATACACATATTAACACATAAATATATATGTATATAAGAATATACACATATTAACACATAAATATATATGTATATAAGCATATGCACATATTAACACATAAATATATATGTATATAAGCATATGCACATATTAACACATAAATATATATGTATATAAGCATATGCACATATTAACACATAAATATATATGTATATAAGCATATACACATATTAACACATAAATATATATGTATATAAGCATATGCACATATTAACACATAAATATATATGTATATAAGCATATACACATATTAACACATAAATATATATGTATATAAGAATATACACATATTAACACATAAATATATATGTGTATAAGCATATGCACATATTAACACATAAATATATATGTATATAAGCATATGCACATATTAACACATAAATATATATGTATATAAGCATATGCACATATTAACACATAAATATATATGTATATAAGCATATGCACATATTAACACATAAATATATATGTATATAAGAATATGCACATATTAACACATAAATATATATGTATATAAGCATATGCACATATTAACACATAAATATATATGTATATAAGCATATACACATATTAACACATAAATATATATGTATATAAGCATATGCACATATTAACACATAAATATATATGTATAGAAGCATATGCACATATTAACACATAAATATATATGTATAGAAGCATATGCACATATTAACACATAAATATATATGTATATAAGCATATACACATATTAACACATAAATATATATAAATATAAGCATATACACATATTAACACATAAATATATATGTATATAAGCACAGTAAGTATACACATACATATATATGTATATAAGCATATACACATATTAACACATAAATATATATGTATATAAGCATATACACATATTAACACATAAATATATATGTATAGAAGCATATGCACATATTAACACATAAATATATATGTATAGAAGCATATACACATATTAACACATAAATATATATGTATATAAGCATATACACATATTAACACATAAATATATATGTATATAAGCATATACACATATTAACACAGAAATATATATGTATATAAGCATATACACATATTAACACATAAATATATATGTATATAAGCATATGCACATATTAACACATAAATATATATGTATATAAGCATATGCACATATTAACACATAAATATATATGTATAGAAGCATATGCACATATTAACACATAAATATATATGTATATAAGCATATACACATATTAACACATAAATATATATGTATATAAGCATATACACATATTAACACATAAATATATATGTATATAAGCATATACACATATTAACACATAAATATATATGTATATAAGCATATGCACATATTAACACATAAATATATATGTATAGAAGCATATGCACATATTAACACATAAATATATATGTATAGAAGCATATGCACATATTAACACATAAATATATATGTATATAAGCATATACACATATTAACACATAAATATATATGTATATAAGCATATACACATATTAACACATAAATATATATGTATATAAGCATATACACATATTAACACATAAATATATATGTATATAAGCATATACACATATTAACACATAAATATATATGTATATAAGCATATACACATATTAACACATAAATATATATGTATATAAGCACAGTAAGTATACACATATTAACACATAAATATATATGTATATAAGCATATGCACATATTAACACATAAATATATATGTATATAAGCATATACACATATTAACACATAAATATATATGTATATAAGCATATACACATATTAACACATAAATATATATGTATATAAGCATATACACATATTAACACATAAATATATATGTATATAAGCATATGCACATATTAACACATAAATATATATGTATATAAGCATATACACATATTAACACATAAATATATATGTATATAAGAATATACACATATTAACACATAAATATATATGTATATAAGCATATGCACATATTAACACATAAATATATATGTATATAAGCATATGCACATATTAACACATAAATATATATGTATATAAGCATATACACATATTAACACATAAATATATATGTATATAAGCATATGCACATATTAACACATAAATATATATGTATATAAGCATATACACATATTAACACATAAATATATATGTATATAAGAATATACACATATTAACACATAAATATATATGTGTATAAGCATATGCACATATTAACACATAAATATATATGTATATAAGCATATGCACATATTAACACATAAATATATATGTATATAAGAATATACACATATTAACACATAAATATATATGTATATAAGCATATGCACATATTAACACATAAATATATATGTATAGAAGCATATGCACATATTAACACATAAATATATATGTATAGAAGCATATGCACATATAAACACATAAATATATATGTATATAAGCATATACACATATTAACACATAAATATAGATGTATATAAGCATATACACATATTAACACATAAATATATATGTATATAAGCATATGCACATATAAACACATAAATATATATGTATATAAGCATATACACATATTAACACATAAATATAGATGTATATAAGCATATACACATATTAACACATAAATATATATGTATAGAAGCATATGCACATATAAACACATAAATATATATGTATATAAGCATATACACATATTAACACATAAATATAGATGTATATAAGCATATACACATATTAACACATAAATATATATGTATAGAAGCATATGCACATATAAACACATAAATATATATGTATATAAGCATATACACATATTAACACATAAATATAGATGTATATAAGCATATACACATATTAACACATAAATATATATGTATAGAAGCATATACACATATTAACACATAAATATATATGTATATAAGCATATGCACATATTAACACATAAATATATATGTATATAAGCATATACACATATTAACACATAAATATATATGTATATAAGAATATACACATATTAACACATAAATATATATGTATATAAGCATATGCACATATTAACACATAAATATATATGTATATAAGCATATGCACATATTAACACATAAATATATATGTATATAAGCATATACACATATTAACACATAAATATATATGTATATAAGCATATGCACATATTAACACATAAATATATATGTATATAAGCATATACACATATTAACACATAAATATATATGTATATAAGAATATACACATATTAACACATAAATATATATGTGTATAAGCATATGCACATATTAACACATAAATATATATGTATATAAGCATATGCACATATTAACACATAAATATATATGTATATAAGAATATACACATATTAACACATAAATATATATGTATATAAGCATATGCACATATTAACACATAAATATATATGTATAGAAGCATATGCACATATTAACACATAAATATATATGTATAGAAGCATATGCACATATTAACACATAAATATATATGTATATAAGCATATACACATATTAACACATAAATATATATGTATATAAGCATATACACATATTAACACATAAATATATATGTATATAAGCATATGCACATATTAACACATAAATATATATGTATATAAGAATATACACATATTAACACATAAATATATATGTATATAAGCATATGCACATATTAACACATAAATATATATGTATATAAGCATATGCACATATTAACACATAAATATATATGTATAGAAGCATATGCACATATTAACACATAAATATATATGTATATAAGCATATACACATATTAACACATAAATATAGATGTATATAAGCATATACACATATTAACACATAAATATATATGTATATAAGCATATGCACATATAAACACATAAATATATATGTATATAAGCATATGCACATATAAACACATAAATATATATGTATATAAGCATATGCACATATTAACACATAAATATATATGTATATAAGCATATGCACATATTAACACATAAATATATATGTATATAAGCATATACACATATTAACACATAAATATATATGTATATAAGCATATGCACATATTAACACATAAATATATATGTATATAAGCATATACACATATTAACACATAAATATATATGTATATAAGCACAGTAAGTATACACATATTAACACATAAATATATATGTATATAAGCACAGTAAGTATACACATATTAACACATAAATATATATGTATATAAGCACAGTAAGTATACACATATTAACACATAAATATATATGTATATAAGCATATGCACATATTAACACATAAATATATATGTATATAAGCATATGCACATATAAACACATAAATATATATGTATATAAGCATATGCACATATAAACACATAAATATATATGTATACAAGCATATACACATATTAACACATAAATATATATGTATATAAGCACAGTAAGTATACACATATTAACACATAAATATATATGTATATAAGCATATGCACATATTAACACATAAATATATATGTATATAAGCATATGCACATATTAACACATAAATATATATGTATATAAGCATATACACATATTAACACATAAATATATATGTATATAAGCATATGCACATATAAACACATAAATATATATGTATATAAGCATATGCACATATTAACACATAAATATATATGTATATAAGCATATGCACATATAAACACATAAATATATATGTATATAAGCATATGCACATATTAACACATAAATATATATGTATATAAGCATATGCACATATTAACACATAAATATATATGTATATAAGCATATACACATATTAACACATAAATATATATGTATATAAGCATATACACATATTAACACATAAATATATATGTATATAAGCATATACACATATTAACACATAAATATATATGTGTATAAGCATATACACATATTAACACATAAATATATATGTATATAAGCATATACACATATTAACACATAAATATATATGTATATAAGAATATACACATATTAACACATAAATATATATGTATATAAGCATATGCACATATTAACACATAAATATATATGTATATAAGCATATACACATATTAACACATAAATATATATGTATATAAGCATATACACATATTAACACATAAATATATATGTATATAAGCATATTAACACATAAATATATATGTATATAAGCATATTAACACATAAATATATATGTATATAAGCATATGCACATATTAACACATAAATATATATGCATATAAGCACAGTAAGTATACACATATTAACACATAAATATATATGTATATAAGCATATGCACATATTAACACATAAATATATATGTATATAAGCATATGCACATATTAACACATAAATATATATGTATATAAGCATATACACATATTAACACATAAATATATATGTATATAAGCACAGTAAGTATACACATATTAACACATAAATATATATGTATATAAGCACAGTAAGTATACACATATTAACACATAAATATATATGTATATAAGCACAGTAAGTATACACATATTAACACATAAATATATATGTATATAAGCACAGTAAGTATACACATATTAACACATAAATATATATGTATATAAGCACAGTAAGTATACACATATTAACACATAAATATATATGTATATAAGCATATACACATATTAACACATAAATATATATGTATATAAGCATATACACATATTAACACATAAATATATATGTATATAAGCATATACACATATTAACACATAAATATATATGTATATAAGCATATGCACATATTAACACATAAATATATATGTATATAAGAATATACACATATTAACACATAAATATATATGTATATAAGCATATACACATATTAACACATAAATATATATGTATATAAGCATATGCACATATTAACACATAAATATATATGTATATAAGCATATACACATATTAACACATAAATATATATGTATATAAGCATATACACATATTAACACATAAATATATATGTATATAAGAATATACACATATTAACACATAAATATATATGTATATAAGCATATGCACATATTAACACATAAATATAGATGTATATAAGCATATGCACATATTAACACATAAATATATATGTATATAAGCATATACACATATTAACACATAAATATATATGTATATAAGCATATACACATATTAACACATAAATATATATGTATATAAGCATATGCACATATTAACACATAAATATATATGTATATAAGCATATGCACATATTAACACATAAATATATATGTATATAAGCATATGCACATATTAACACATAAATATAGATGTATAGAAGCATATGCACATATTAACACATAAATATATATGTATATAAGCATATGCACATATTAACACATAAATATATATGTATATAAGCATATACACATATTAACACATAAATATAGATGTATAGAAGCATATATATAAATATTTAAATATGCTGCAATCGCTGCGCTACTTACCCCCATTCGCTGCACTTAAGTTCTGTGCCATCTCTTACAGCATCAGAACGAGGCTCCCATTGGAGACTATGGAAGCGCGCTCTTGTGAGCGCGCAAATAAAAAAGTGTGGGAACTCACAAATAAAATAAACTACAAATAAAACTACAAATAAAAGTGTGGAAACTCACCAAGACTTGCACCCCCCTCACAATTAAAGGGACAGTCTACATTAAAATTCTTATTGTTTAAAAAGATAGATAACTACATTTACTACATCCCCCAGCTTTGCACAACCAACATTGTTAGATTAATATACTTTATAACATTTAAACCTCTAAATATCTGCCTGTTTTAAAGGCTCTATATACAGCCTCTTAATCACATGCTTTTGTATTTTACAACAGGAGACTGCTAGTTCATGTGGGCCATATAGATAACAATGTGTTCACGCCCGAGAAGTTATTTAAAGGGACATAAAAACCCCAAATTTTCTTTCATGATTTAGGTAGAATATAAAGTTTTAAACAACTTTCCAATTTACTTCTATTTACAAATTTGCTTCATTCTCTTGGTATCATTTGTTGAAGGAGCAGCAATGCACTTCTGGTTTCTAACTGAACACATAGGTGAACCAATGACAATCAGTATATATATGCAGCTACCAATCAGCAGCTGGAACCTAGATTCTTTGCTGCTCCTGAGCTTTCCTAGAAAAATCTTTCAGCAAAGGATAACAAGGGAAGGAAGCAAATTAAATAATATAAGTAAATTGGAAAGTTGTTTAAAACTGCATGCTCTTTTTGAATAATGAAAGAAAAAATGTGGGTTTCATGTCCCTTTAAGATTTAGCACAACACTGTTCCAACTGCAAGTCAATAGATAATAAATACAAAGTCATGTGATCAGGGGGCTGTCAGGAGATGCTTAGATACAACGCAATCACAGAGGTAAAAAAGTACATTAATATAACTGTGTTGGTTATGTAAAACTAGGGAATGGGTAATAAAGGGATTATCTATTTTTTAAAACAATGAAAATTCTATTGTAGACTCTCCATTTAATATTGTTTAATACACACACACACTGTATTTATATTTATATAATCTGTACACTTTGGTTAATTAAGGCACATTAAAATCATCAAAGGATTGAATGGTTGCCTTTGGGATTGAGACTCCTCCTCTGTCACAGAGTCTCACCCACTTAAGCCACACAGAAATGTAAGCACCATGGGCCCGATCCGATATGCAGCGTCGCCCGCAAAAGCCGGTGACGCCGAAATTTGCGCTGATTTGGTATCCTATATACGGCGTAACCTAGAAGTTACGCTCGTATATTTCTGCCTTCGCCCGTAGTTTTTTGGGCCATAGGCAGGTATACCAAACCAGCGCAGTTTGGTATCCAATATACATTGTAAGGACTTACGTGGCGAAAATTGAGAAATCTTACTCCATTTTCACCTCGCCACAAAATGCAGCCGTAGTAAGCCTTACGCTGTCTATTGGAGCCCCAAAACTCCCTAAACTACCTGCTAAATAAAACCTAACACCTAACGCATGCGCAATGTCTATCTACCTGTCAACCGCGATCCCCCGCGATCCCCCTAAACCGCCGCTCCCGGACCACGCCGCCACCTACATTAAAAGTATAACCTCCTAATGTAATCCCCCTACACCTTCGCCAGCTACATTACATACCCCCTAAAGTGAGCCCCTACCCTGCCGCCATCTACCTTACCTACCCCCTAAAGTGAGCTCCTACCCCGCCGCCATCTACCTTACCTACCCCCTAAAGTGAGCCCCTTACACCGCCGCCATCTACCTTACCTACCCCCTAAAGTGAGCCCCTTACACGGCCGCCATCTACTTTACCTACCCCCTAAAGTGAGCCCCTTACACCGCCGCCATCTATTTTATAAATATTAACCCCTAATTTAATCCCCCTACACCGCCGCCAGCTATATTAACTATATTAACCCTAATTATATTAGGGTTAATATAGTTAATATCGTTATTATATTATATATATATTAAGTATAATAACCCTATCTAACTCTAACATCCCTAACTAAATTCTTATTAAAATAGATTTAATTAATATTAATTTTACACCGCTGCCACTGTAATAAAATTATTAACCCCTAAACCTAAGTCTAACACTAACCCTAACACCCCCCTAACTTAAATATTAATTAAATACATCTAAATAATATTTCTCTTATTAACTAAATTAATCCTATTTAAAACTAAATGCTTACCTATAAAATAAACCCTAAGATAGCTACAATGTAATTAATAATTACATTGTAGCTATTTTAGGGTTTATATTTATTTTACAGGTAACTTGGTATTTATTTTAACTAGGTACAATAGCTATTAAATAGTTAATAACTATTTAATAGCTACCTAGTTAAAATAATTACCAATTTACCTGTAAAATAAATCCTAACCTAAGTTACAAATACACCTACACTATCAATAAATTAAATAAACTACAAATATCTAAACTAAAATACAATTAAATAAACTAAACTAAATTACAAAAAAAAAAAAACACTAAATTACAAAAAATAAAAAAAAATATTACAAGATTTTTAAGCTAATTACACCTATTCTAAGCCCCCTAATAAAATAATAAAGCCCCCCAAAATAAAAAAATTTCCCTACCCTATTCTAAATTAAAAAAGTTAACAGCTCTTTTACCTTACCAGCCCTTAAAAGGGCCTTTTGCGGGGCATGCCCCAAAGAAAACAGCTCTTTTGCCTGTAAAAAAACCCACAATACCATCCCCCAACATTACAACCCACCAACCACATACCCCTATTCTAAACCCACCCAAACCCCCCTTAAAAAAACCTAACACTACCCCCCTGAAGATCTCCCTACCTTGTCTTCACCCAGCCGGGCAGAACTCTTCATCCGATCCGGGTGATGTCCAATCAAGCGGCTGATTGAATCAGCCAATCAGATTCAAGTTCAATCCAATTGGCTGAACCAATCAGCCAATCGGATTGAACTTGAATCTGATTGGCTGATTCAATCAGCCAATCAGATTTTTCTACCTTAATTCCAATTGGCTGATAGAATCCTATCAGCCAATCGGAATTCGACGGACGCCATCTTGGATGACGTCATTTAAAGGTACCTCATTCCTCGTTCAGTCTTCGTGCCGGATGGATGCTCTGCGGCGGAGGAGCGAAGAAAGAAGATTGAAGATGCCGTTTTGCTTGAAGACATCGCCGTATGGAAGAAGACTTCGCTGCCGCTTGATTGAAGACATCGCCCGGATGGAAGAAGACTTCACTGCTGCTTGATTGGACATCACCCGGATCGGATGAAGAGTTCTGCCCGGCTGGGTGAAGACAAGGTAGGGAGATCTTCAGGGGGGTAGTGTTAGGTTTTTTTAAGGGGGGTTTGGGTGGGTTTAGAATAGGGGTATGTGGTTGGTGGGTTGTAATGTTGGGGGGTGGTAATTGCGGGGTTTTTTTTACAGGCAAAAGAGCTGTTTTCTTTGGGGCATGCCCCGCAAAAGGCCCTTTTAAGGGTTGGTAAGGTAAAAGAGCTGTTAACTTTTTTAATTTAGAATAGAGTAGGGAAATTTTTTTATTTTGTGGGGCTTTATTATTTTATTAGGGGTCTTAGAATAGGTGTAATTAGCTTAAAAATCTTGTAATTTTTTTTTATTTTTTGTAATTTAGTGTTTGTTTTTTTGTAATTTAGTTTAGTTTATTTTATTGTATTTTAGTTTAGATATTTGTAGTTATTTAATTTATTGATAATGTAGGTGTATGTGTAACTTAGGTTAGGATTTATTTTACAGGTAAATTGGTAATTATTTTTACTAGGTAGCTATTAAATAGTTATTAACTATTTAATAGCTATTGTACCTAGTTAAAATAAATACCAAGTTACCTGTAAAATAAATATAAACCCTAAAATAGCTACAATGTAATTATTAATTACATTGTAGATATCTTAGGGTTTATTTTATAGGTAAGTATTTAGATTTAAATAGGAATATTTTAATTAATAATATTAATTAGATCTATTTTAATAAGAATTTAGTTAGGGATGTTAGAGTTAGATAGGGTTATTATACTTTATATATATATATATATATATAAAATCCCATCAGTTGTACAGTGTTACCCTCCAATGGTCATCTGCCCGGGTGCCAACATGCAATTGATATTCCGGAAAAATAGTCGCACTCTCAGGTCTTTTGGTGAAAATCGTGGAAAATTTTAATGAAACGTTTTCGGGATATTCCTCCCCATCATCAGCATAAACATACAGTGCATCAAACAAACTTAAATAGTGGCATATTGCTCATCAAACAAATACAAAATACCTGTGTGTAAGAATCTTCTCAGTGTGGTGGCGCCAAACAGTGTGTGTGTGTGGACCGCATATTCTGCGTTCCACTGTGAGAACCGGAAGTGTTAAGTGCAGTATTGTATCCGGTATCCTCAGTTTTACTAAAAAACTTGTATTATTGTATTACGCCAATAAACTTGTGGTGTACCTTAATAGTTAAATAGCTAAGTGTGCCGTGGGTGTTCAATGTCTGTGCCATTATTAACAGTGCATCTCATTCTTTGTGAGTTATTTCATTAACGTAACTTTATTTTATTTTACTATTGCATTGTCCACTACTCGTTAATTCTTATATGTGCACATTGTTTTCTATTACCTTAAATTACACCCCCCTTCTTTTTAGAAAAAAGTATTACTAGTGTCCATCACAACCCTTTCTGAGACTGGTTCAATAGGACCGCTGTCAAAAGTCTGGTTGTCATAGTAACCGTGTGTTATGCCGGTTCTGCTTAAGCGGATTGATCTGTTAATTTACCTTTATCAGATTTAACTCTATCATATGACCTTATGGACTTCATTCATTTATGTATCTCTTTTGCTTGTCCTAGAACATGCCTGTTAGAGGTATATGTAGGGGCTAGTGAGTATTGCCTGGCGCTTGTTATATATACTCTCTGTGTCTCATCCCGGTAATCGGTAGTGTGTTTGTAAGTGGTCAATGTGGATGTGCGTAAAGGTCAATTTAGGGTTGTGATGGACACTAGTAATACTTTTTTCTAAAAAGAAGGGGGGTGTAATTTAAGGTAATAGGGAACAATGTGCACATATAAGAATTAACGAGTAGTGGACAATGCAATAGTAAAATAAAATAAAGTTACGTTAATGAAATAACTCACAAAGAATGAGATGCACTGTTAATAATGGCACAGACATTGAACACCCACGGCACACTTAGCTATTTAACTATTAAGGTACACCACAAGTTTATTGGCGTAATACAATAATACAAGTTTTTTAGTAAAACTGAGGATACCGGATACAATACTGCACTTAACACTTCCGGTTCTCACAGTGGAACGCAGAATATGCGGTCCACACACACACTGTTTGGCGCCACCACACTGAGAAGATTCTTACACACAGGTATTTTGTATTTGTTTGATGAGCAATATGCCACTATTTAAGTTTGTTTGATGCACTGTATGTTTATGCTGATGATGGGGAGGAATACCCCGAAAACGTTTCATTAAAATTTTCCACGATTTTCACCAAAAGACCTGAGAGTGCGACTATTTTTCCGGAATATATATATATATATATATATATATATATAATATAATATAATAACGATAATAACTATATTAACCCTAATATAATTAGGGTTAATATAGTTAATATATATAATATAATAACTATATTAACTATATTAACCCTAATATAATTAGGGTTAATATAGTTAATATAGCTGGCGGCGGTGTAGGGGGATTAAATTAGGGGTTAATATTTATAAAATAGATGGCGGCGGTGTAAGGAGCTAACTTTAGGGGGTAGGTAAGGTAGATGGTGGCGGGGTAAGGGCTCACTTTAGGGGGTAGGTAAGGTAGATGGCGACAGGGTAGGGGCTCAGATTAGGGGGTTTTAGATTTAATATAGCTGGCGGCGGGGTCCAGGAGCGGCGGTTTAGGGGTTAATAACTTTATTAGGTGGCGGCGGGGTCCGGGAGCGGCAGTTTAGGGGTTAATACATTTTTTATTGTTAGGATAGTGAGGGGGGATAGCGGATAGAGGGTTAGACGTGTCGGGCTATGTTTGGGAGGTGTGTTAGACAGTACGGGAGATTTAATAACTTTAGTCAGGTTTTATAGGCGCCGGCAGTTTCTAAAGTGCCGTAAGTCCCTGTCGACTACAGAAATTTGTGCTTACGCAGATTTCTGGACATCGCTGGTTTGTCAGATTTACGGCACTTTATCCTCTGACGGCGCCGTATATAGGATAGCTCGAGTTGCGAGCTGAAACTACGGGCGGCGGGGGTTCCCTCGCTTGCGCCGCAAACTACGATCTTTATCGGATCGCGCCCCATGTGTTCCACACAGTGCTAGGTGATCACACAGCAGGACAGCTGACAGGCTTGCATTTAGTGTATAGTAGGAAGTGTTACTGCCCATTACTAGAGGAGCTCACTCTCCCTCTAACCAGACTGTGCTCCAGTTCCCCCTGTTCAGGGGGAACTTAGAGTTCCTGCACTATTTTTGCAGGTGGAACTGTTTCATGTGTTCCTGTTGGACTTGACCTCAGTGTTCAAACATTCTACTAGTGAGTTTGAAAAATTGTAAGAAATTGTAATTAGGCCCCAAGCCTTCAGTGAATACTGATCATTAGTAACTCTAGAAACTAAATGAGAGAGAGTGTGTGTGGGCACCTCTAGGAGGCCCACCAGTAACTTGACTATGGTGGAAGGCTGGGGCTGCAGTGGGCAGGTTCAGAATGGGACCAGATACTGCCTCTGACAGATTTTTCAAGTTTTGTGAATCTCAGTTACACAGACCAAAAATATAATCCCATAGACTGTCCAAGGACATGCAATACAGCAGAACTTAAAGTGATGGTAAATCCTAACGTTTCAAAAAACACTAGGATTTACCATCACTAAAAATAAAGGCAATCATCATTCATCAGTTTAAAAAAATAACTAATGAAAAGGAACAAATGAAGCAACAAAATGATTTAATCACTCAAGGTCTTGATTGTTTCAAACAATGGTTTACATATCATAGGGTACATAATTTTCTTACTACACATCCACAAGCTAGAAACATGACCAGATCACTAACAAACTTTGAACGATTATTTACCAGAACTCCCACACCAAGACACTATCTCGGTCATATATGAATTACTAACTCAATCACAACCAGGACATTACCCAACCTTACATAGAGAGATTGGAAAAAGACCTAGGGCTGATAATCTTACCACAAACAAGCTCTCAAATTATACACTCTACTTTGAAATCCTCATCTTCCTCGTCAATAGTAGAACTCAACATAAAAATCCTACACAGATGGTATTTTACCCCCCCCCCCCGTAGACTGCACCGACTATTCCCTAATTCCATCAACATCTGCTGGTGATGTGGCCATGTGGGTAGTGACATGGCTCATATATGGTGGTGGTGCTCCTCTATTTGGAATTTCTGGAGAGATGTGATAAAAGAAATAGAAAAAATCCTAGAGACACAATTTCTATTAGATCCTTTCATCTGGCTATTAAACAAACCACCAAAGATCAAGTATAAAACAAACCTCAAACTATTCCATATAATGACCAATAGTGTTAAATTTTTGATCGCAAAAAATTGAAAAACGTAGAGAAGTACCACACTTAACCATGTGGATACGGAGAGTCTCTGGATGCTTGGATCATTACCTGAAAATTGATAATATGGATATTTATGCTGAAATGATAATTAGCTGGGAGAAATACAACACCCCAGAAACATAGGAGTACGTTTGACTCAGACTTAAGGAGTTACAACACCCAAACATTCACAGACCTACCGTCATAACTATCTGATTATCCACTTTTCTTTGACATAACTTACCTGAAACCGAGACCCACAAAATACACTATAGAAGTGGAGACTTCAAGTCCTTTAATTAGTTACTTATTCATTTCTATCATTATTGTTACTACGTTGTTACTTTTCATGCGTCACAACTTATGAATCAAACATATTCTTAATATTCAAAAACCTTTACATTTTGTGTGACAAGTTTACATGCATGTTCGTTACAGTAACTTTAAATAAAAAAATGGAATTAGCTTTGGCTCATATAATGTTGGAGCTGCATTTTCTGACTTTGTACTTACTTCTTTTTACATAAATAAAGCGGATTAAAAAAAACAAACAAAAAAAAAAACTGATGAAAAGGTTCCTTTATTTTTCCGCAGCTTCACTACTAAGCTTAGTGGCTCTGGCGGCCCCCGGCACTGCTCATTTTTTCAATGAGGTGTTGTTTCCGTATCTTAGCCAATAGCCTTGTGCCTACAACATAATGCCAATCAGCCCACATGGCTATTGTCTTAGAGGTGGAAACATCACCTCATTGAAAAAAATGAGCAGTGCCGTGGGCCGCCAGAGCTGATAGGCTTAGCAGTGAAGCCACGGCGAAATAAAGGCACCTTTTCAACTATTTTTTAAAACTGATGAATGAAGGTCGCCATTATTTTTAGTGATGGTAAATCCTAGCATTTTTGAAACGCTAGAATTTACCATCACTTTAAGCATCATCTATTAAATATAGAAAATAAACGTTTAAAACAGAAAAATTGCATAATAACATTATATGTCAAGAAACAATACTATAATGCTATTATTTCAAAGGGATAATGTTATTGTCTTATCCGGTAATACCAATAACCACAGAAGAACTACTCGGAGCAGCTTTTTTACTGTAACTGTTCAGTACACAAAAGCCATATGATAAAAGATAATCCATATTAAATACAGCAAATCCTACCATACTGAAATTCCAAATGTTTTGAAAATCCATCAAACAGCTGTTTTTATCAAAGTCCTTTAATCCATTTACCATAAATACACTTTATGCATGAGCCCTGTATGGATTTTTGTATGTGATAGCGTGAATCATATTAACAATAGAATAGAACAGAAATACAATCACAAATGATTTAGTACTGCATTAAAATATTCCATTATAAGAAATATTTGACAGCCCAAAAAAAAACAAAAAAACACTGATTGACGTGTACAATAGCTACTGGAGATGAATCAGCAGCTACATTTAATTAAATATCACTTTGCATTATTAGAGCTTCAGTGTGCATTATTTTCTACTTAGAAAACCACATTTTAAAAGGAATATTAAAGATATTTTGCTTTTCTGCAAAAATTGTGCTTGTCCCTTCACCAATTAGAGAAGCCAAAATTTACATTTCTTTCATGTAATTAGTAAGAGTCCATGAGCTAGTGACGTATGGGATATACATTCCTACCAGGAGGGGCAAAGTTTCCCAAACCTCAAAATGCCTATAAATACACCCCTCACCACACCCACAAATCAGTTTTACAAACTTTGCCTCCTATGGAGGTGGTGAAGTAAGTTTGTGCTAGATTCTTCGTTGATATGCGCTCCACAGCAGGTTGGAGCCCGGTTTTCCTCTCAGCGTGCAGTGAATGTCAGAGGGATGTGAGGAGAGTATTGCCTATTTGAATGCAGTGATCTCCTTCTACGGGGTCTATTTCATAGGTTCTCTGTTATCGGTCGTAGAGA
Source organism: Bombina bombina (assembly GCF_027579735.1). Classification (NCBI taxonomy): domain Eukaryota; kingdom Metazoa; phylum Chordata; class Amphibia; order Anura; family Bombinatoridae; genus Bombina; species Bombina bombina. The sequence goes on along the minus strand of NC_069501.1, from coordinate 134,146,883 downwards.
TTCATCTCTTGCCTCCCTTTTCAGATCGACGATATACTCTTATATATACCATTTCCTCTACTGATTCTCGTTTCAGTACTGGTTTGGCTTTCTACAACATGTAGATGAGTGTCCTGGGGTAAGTAAGTCTTATTTTCTGTGACACTCTAAGCTATGGTTGGGCACTTTTATATAAAGTTCTAAATATATGTATTCAAACATTTATTTGCCTTGACTCAGGATGTTCAACGTTCCTTATTTTAGACAGTCAGTTTCATATTTGGGATAATGCATATGAATAAATAATTTTTTTCTTACCTTTAAAATTTGACTTTTCCCCGTGGGCTGTTAGGCTCGCGGGGGCTGAAAATGCTTCATTTTATTGCGTCATTCTTGGCGCGGACTTTTTTGGCGCAAAATTTTTTTTCTGTTTCCGGCGTCATACGTGTCGCCGGAAGTTGCGTCATTTTTGACGTTCTTTTGCACCAAAAGTGTCCGCGTTCCCCGTGGGCTGTTAGGCTCGCGGGGGCTGAAAATGCTTCATTTTATTGCGTCATTCTTGGCGCGGACTTTTTTGGCGCAAATTTTTTTTTCTGTTTCCGGCGTCATACGTGTCGCCGGAAGTTGCGTCATTTTTGACGTTCTTTTGCACCAAAAGTGTCGGCGTTCCGGATGTGGCATCATTTTTAATATGGGCGTCACTATTGTCTCCACATTATTTAAGTCTCATTATTTTGTGCTTCTGGTTCCTAGAAGCTTATTCACTGGCATTTTTTTCCCATTCTTGAAACTGTCATTTAAGGAATTTGATCAATTTTGCTTTATATGTTGTTTTTTCTATTACATATTGCAAGATGTCCCACGTTGAAGCTGAGTCAGAAGATACTTCTTGAAAATCGCTGCCTGGTGCTGGAGCTACCAAAGCTAAGTGTATCTGCTGTAAACTTTTGGTATCTGTTCCTCCAGCTGTTGTTTGTACTGTTTGTCATGACAAACTTGCTAATGCAGATAATATTTCCTTTAGTACTGTTACATTACCTGTTGCTGTTCCGTCAACATCTAATATTCAGAGTGTTCCTGATAACATAAGAGATTTTGTTTCTAAATCCATTAAGAAGGCTATGTCTGTTATTCCTCCTTCTAGTAAACGTAAAAAGTCTTTTAAAACTTCTCATTTTTCAGATGAATTTTTAAATGAACATCATCATTCTGATACTGATATTGGTTCTTCTGATTCAGAGGATTCTGTCTCAGAGGTTGATGCTGATAAATCTTCATATTTATTTAAAATGGAATTTATTCGTTCTTTACTTAAAGAAGTCCTAATTGCATTAGAAATTGAGGATTCTAGTCCTCTTGATACTAAATCTAAATGTTTAGATAAGGTTTTTAAAACTCCTGTAGTTATTCCAGAAGTATTTCCTGTCCCTGGTGCTATTTCTGAAGTAATTTCCAGGGAATGGAATAATTTGGGTAATTCTTTTACTCCTTCTAAATGTTTTAAGCAATTATATCCTGTGCCATCTGACAGATTAGAATTTTGGGACAAAATCCCTAAGGTTGATGGGGCTGTCTCTACTCTTGCTAAGCGTACTACTATTCCTACGGCAGATGGTACTTCCTTTAAGGATCCTTTAGATAGGAAAATTGAATCCTTTCTAAGAAAAGCTTACTTGTGTTCAGGTAATCTTCTTAGACCTGCTATATCTTTAGTGGATGTTGCTGCAGATTCAACTTTTTGGTTAGAAGCTTTAGCGCAACAAGTAACAGATCATAATTCTCATAGCATTATTCTTCTTCAACAACATGCTAATTATTTTATTTGTGATGCCATCTTTGATATCATTAGAGTTGATGTCAGGTATATGTCTCTAGCCATCTTAGCTAGAAGAGCTTTATGGCTTAAAACTTGGAATGCTGATATGTCTTCTAAGTCTACTCTGCTTTCCCTTTCTTTCCAGGGTAATAAATTATTTGGTTCTCAGTTGGATTCTATTATCTCAACTGTTACCGGAGGGAAAGGAACTTTTTTTACCACAGGATAAAAAATCTAAAGGTAAATTTAGGTCTAATAATCGTTTTCGTTCCTTTCGTCACAACAAGGAACAAAAGCCTGATCCTTCATCCTCAGGAGCGGTATCAGTTTGGAAACCATCTCCAGTCTGGAATAAATCCAAGCCTTTTAGAAAACCAAAGCCAGCTCCCAAGTCCACATGAAGGTGCGGCCCTCATTCCAGCTCAGCTGGTAGGGGGGCAGATTACGTTTTTTTCAAAGAAATTTGGTTCAATTCCGTTCACAATCTCTGGATTCAGAACATTGTTTCAGAAGGGTACAGAATTGGCTTCAAGATAAGGCCTCCTGCAAAGAGATTTTTTCTTTCCCGTGTCCCAGTAAACCTAGCGAAGGCTCAAGCATTTCTGAAATGTGTTTCAGATCTAGAGTTGGCTGGAGTAATTATGCCAGTTCCAGTTCTGGAACAGGGGCTGGGGTTTTATTCAAATCTCTTCATTGTACCAAAGAAGGAGAATTCCTTCAGACCAGTTCTGGATCTAAAAATATTGAATCGTTATGAAAGGATACCAACATTCAAAATGGTAACTATAAGGACTATCCTGCCTTTTGTTCAGCAAGAGCATTATATGTCCACAATAGATTTACAGGATGCATATCTGCATATTCCGATTCATCCAGATCACTTTCAGTTTCTGAGATTCTCTTTCCTAGACAAGCATTACCAGTTTGTGGCTCTACCGTTTGGCCTAGCTACAGCTCCAAGAATTTTTACAAAGGTTCTCGGTGCCCTTCTGTCTGTAATCAGAGAACAGGGTATTGTGGTATTTCCTTATTTGGACGATATCTTGGTACTTGCTCAGTCTTCACATTTAGCAGAATCTCATACGAATCGACTTGTGTTGTTTCTTCAAGATCATGGTTGGAGGATCAATTTACCAAAAAGTTCATTGATTCCTCAGACAAGGGTAACCTTTTTAGGTTTCCAGATAGATTCAGTGTCCATGACTCTGTCACTAGCGGACAAGAGACGTCTAAAATTGATATCAGCTTGTCGAAACCTTCAGTCACAATCATTCCCTTCGGTAGCTTTATGCATGGAAATTCTAGGTCTTATGACTGCAGCATCGGACGTGATCCCCTTTGCTCATTTTCACATGCGACCTCTTCAGCTCTGTATGCTGAACCAGTGGTGCAGGGATTACACAAAGATATCTCAATTAATATCTTTAACACCGATTGTACGACACTCTCTGATGTGGTGGACAGATCACCATTGTTTAGTTCAGGGGGCTTCTTTTGTTCTTCCGACCTGGACTGTAATTTCAACAGATGCAAGTCTGACAGGTTGGGGAGCTGTTTGGGGGTCTCTGACAGCACAAGGGATTTGGGAATCTCAGGAGGTGAGATTACCGATCAATATTTTGGAACTCCGTGCAATTTTCAGAGCTCTTCAGTCATGGCCTCTTCTGAAGAGAGAATCGTTCATTTGTTTTCAGACAGACAATGTCACAACTGTGGCATACATCAATCATCAAGGAGGGACTCACAGTCCTCTGGCTATGAAAGAAGTATCTCGAATTCTGGTATGGGCGGAATCCAGCTCCTGTCTAGTTTCTGCGGTTCCTATCCCAGGTATAGACAATTGGGAAGCGGATTATCTCAGCCGCCAAACGTTACATCCGGGCAAATGGTCTCTTCACCCAGAGGTATTTCTTCAGATTGTTCAAATGTGGGGACTTCCAGAAATAGATCTGATGGCCTCTCATCTAAACAAGAAACTTCCCAGGTATCTGTCCAGATCCAGGGATCCTCAAGCGGAAGCAGTGGATGCATTGTCACTTCCTTGGAAGTATCATCCTGCCTATATCTTTCCGCCTCTAGTTCTTCTTCCAAGAGTAATCTCCAAGATTCTGAAGGAATGCTCGTTTGTTCTGCTGGTAGCTCCAGCATGGCCTCACAGGTTTTGGTATGCGGATCTTGTCCGGATGGCCTCTTGACAACCGTGGACTCTTCCGTTAAGACCAGACCTTTTGTCGCAAGGTCCTTTTTTCCATCAGGATCTCAAATCCTTAAATTTAAAGGTATGGAGATTGAACGCTTGATTCTTAGTCAAAGAGGTTTCTCTGACTCTGTGATTAATACTATGTTACAGGCTCGTAAATCTGTATCTAGGGAGATATATAATAGAGTCTGGAAGACTTATATTTCTTGGTGTCTTTCTCATCATTTTTCCTGGCATTCTTTTAGAATTCCGAGAATTTTACAGTTTCTTCAGGAAGGTTTGGATAAAGGTTTGTCTGCAAGTTCCTTGAAAGGACAAATCTCTGCTCTTTCTGTTCGTTTTCACAGAAAGATTGCTAATCTTCCTGATATTCATTGTTTTGTACAAGCTTTGGTTCGTATAAAACCTGTCATTAAGTCAATTTCTCCTCCTTGGAGTTTGAATTTGGTTCTGGGGGCTCTTCAAGCTCCTCCGTTTGAACCTATGCATTCATTGGACATCAAATTACTTTCTTGGAAAGTTTTGTTCCTTTTGGCCATCTCTTCTGCCAGACGAGTTTCTGAATTATCTGCTCTTTCTTGTGAGTCTCCTTTTCTGATTTTTCATCAGGATAAGGCGGTGTTGCGAACTTCTTTTAAATTTTTACCTAAGGTTGTGAATTCTAACAACATTAGTAGAGAAATTGTGGTTCCTTCATTATGTCCTAATCCTAAGAATTCTAAGGAGAGATCATTGCATTCTTTGGATGTAGTTAGAGCTTTGAAATATTATGTTGAAGCTACTAAGAATTTCCGAAAGACTTCTAGTTTATTTGTTATCTTTTCCGGTTCTAGGAAAGGTCAGAAGGCCTCTGCCATTTCTTTGGCATCTTGGTTGAAATCTTTAATTCATCATGCTTATGTCGAGTCGGGTAAAACTCTGCCTCAAAGGATTACAGCTCATTCTACTAGGTCAGTTTCTACTTCCTGGGCGTTTAGGAATGATGCTTCGGTTGATCAGATTTGCAAAGCAGCAACTTGGTCTTCTTTGCATACTTTTACTAAATTCTACCATTTTGATGTGTTTTCTTCTTCTGAAGCTGTTTTTGGTAGAAAAGTACTTCAGGCAGCTGTTTCAGTTTGAATCTTCTGCTTATAATTTCAGTTTTTTTGGGTGTGGATTATTTTTCAGCGGAATTGGCTGTCTTTATTTTATCCCTCCCTCTCTAGTGACTCTTGCATGGAAAGATCCACATCTTGGGTAGTCATTATCCCATACGTCACTAGCTCATGGACTCTTGCTAATTACATGAAAGAAAACATAATTTATGTAAGAACTTACCTGATAAATTAATTTCTTTCATATTAGCAAGAGTCCATGAGGCCCACCCCTTTTTGTGGTGGTTATGATTTTTTTGTATAAAGCACAATTATTCCAATTCCTTATTTTTTATGCTTTCGCACTTTTTTCTTATCACCCCACTTCTTGGCTATTCATTAAACTGATTTGTGGGTGTGGTGAGGGGTGTATTTATAGGCATTTTGAGGTTTGGGAAACTTTGCCCCTCCTGGTAGGAATGTATATCCCATACGTCACTAGCTCATGGACTCTTGCTAATATGAAAGAAATGAATTTATCAGGTAAGTTCTTACATAAATTATGTTTTTGTAACCTAGGTACTAGGTGTCCTTAAAAATACTGCCAATCGATAGCTAGCTTACAGCAACAATATCAGGGCTCCACACAAAAGATCACATACAGTCCAAAAGAAGTAATGGCAGCACACAAAATATTCCAAAATCTTCAAATGTATTAAATACAACTCTAATAGACCAGATACTAACAATGTTTTGTACCTTAGCCTTAATCATGTTGAATACACTGGCCATCAATAAAACACTTTAAATACACAAAAAGTGTATTAACCCCTTACAAACAAACCTTAACCATAATAAAATGCCACCTAGTGGCCAAATTGATTTGCAGAAAAAAAATATTTTACCATAAAGTAAAAATAACAATAAAGGGGGAAAAAGGAAACAAATAACATGCATTTTATCCATAATCAACAAATTACTACATAGAATCAATAAATAACTAAATCAATGTATCACAAAGATGGGCACATCAAAATCTTTTTTCATTCCCTTGGGGGCTAAAGCTTCAAATCTATTATTATTATCAGTTATTTGTAGAGCGCCAACAGATTACGCAGCGCTATAAATCCAATATAATTATCTTTGCTTCAATACTGCTTTTCTACTGCCCCTCTTCTTGGAATATTAATGTGTTTAATGATATGAAATCTTAACTGTGAAATATTTTAACCAGCCTGTAAAAAATGTTTTACTACTGGAGATTTCAAATAACCAGTCCAATTGTTGGATTTATTTTTGGTGATACGCTCCTGCACAAAGCGGGTGGTCTCAACAACATAGACCCGTCCACAGGGGCATTTAAGTAAGTAAACAGCATATGTTGTGTTGCATGTAAAATATCCTTTAATGCTAAATGTCCTTCTTGTTCTTGGATGTGTAATATGTGATCATATTACTGCTCCTGTGCCTACCTAGGCATACTTTCCAAAAATGGATACTGTTTAAAATTACATGGTCTATCTTTATAATTAAATAAATATATTGGATTTTATGTCTCTAAGTTTTATAAATTGACTTATTTTGTTCCTGAACATTATGTTACCAGTAATATAAGTAAAAGGACAATGTTGTAAACACCCCCTATCCCCACCAGCACACAATATAGGGCACCACTGTTTCTTAATGGTTGCATCTGCATTTACTGCTGAACCATTTCTTATTAAATTGAGGTTTTTAAGTGGGTGATCATGGGTTCTTCTGGCAGACCGAAGGCTCCGGTTACATGCAGCACAAAAACAACCTCTGTGCTCACAGTTCATATATAGTAAGTCATAGAAAACCACATTTACAACCACCCATAAAGTGGGGTTTTATGAACGTCTGCTTAACCAAATTGATGAAACAGATGGAGACTTCTGATGTTTTAAAGGTCCCATAAGGAATCACTGCAGCTCTAATGAATGTAGTATCTTGTGTACATAAATATATTTATAGTACTTGATCTATTTAAGGGTCATTTTCCATTGTGCATTTCACATGGTTTTGTCATGTTTGCTTTTAACAGACTCTGATTTAATTTCCAACTTCATGTGATTATACACATAAAGGTAATGTTAATTTCCAAAACTGTAGTTCCTCATTAGGAAATATTATATCTTTAACAGTTAAGTACCTGTAAATGTTATGGATAAGAGTAGTGTGTGTATGTGTGTATAAAAGATAGACTGATACAATATATATAATATAATAATATAATAATATATATATTCCCTATATAAATATATGTATTGCTTATATTGTAAGATCTCTGAAGAAAAATGATCCTCCCTAACTGGGCTTTAAAGTAAATGCAAGAATTATTATAGTAAAGATTCAGGGACAAAACTTGCCTTCATCAAACCCTTCAGCATCACTATAATAAATATTGTATCCAGTTGTTAATAACATAGGTGAGAGGATAGATAGAAAAAGTTAAAGGGATACTAAACACAATTTTTTTTCTTTAATGATTCAGATACAGCATGCAATTTTAAGCAACTTTGTAATTTTCTCCTATTATTATTTTTTATTTGTTCTCTTGTTATCTTAATTTGAAAAAGCAGGAATCTAAGCTTAGGAGCCAGCCCATCTTTGCTTCAGCACCTCGATAGCGCTTGCTGATTGGTGGGTAAATGTAGCCACCAATCAGCAAGAGCTACCCAGGGTGCTGAACCAAAAACGGGCCTGCACCTAAGCTTAGATTCCTGCTTTTTCAAATAAAGATACCAAGAGAACGAAAAAAATTCTAATAGGAATAAATTAAAAAGTTTGCGTAAAATTGCTGCTCTATCTGAATCATGAAAGAAAAAATTTGGGTTTAGTATCCCTTTAATGCAAAAATACATATGTCATAATTAATGACATGACACATCGGGGCCGAATTATCAAGCTCCGAACGGAGGCTCGCTGGAAACACAAGTTATGAAGCAGCGGACAGACATTGCAGGAAACCAACCCGATTGAATACCATCGGGTTCATTGACACTCCCTGCTAGCGGCCGATTAGCCACGAATATGCAGGGGGCGGCATTGCAAAAGCAGTTCACAAGAACTGCTGGTGCAATGATAAATGTAGAGAGCGTATGCTGTCAGCATTTATCGATGTGCAACGGACATGATCCGCAATATCGGATCATGTCCGCTCGCACCTTCTTAAATATGCCCATCATCTCATTTGCTATTGCTCACATAAATCAAATGTTAAGAGAACCATCATAAATGTATGTACAATGTGAAAACAATCTGCAAAATAACAATATATGACTTATTTATTCATCAGAAAACCTGTATAACAATAAATTTGTCTTGCTCTGTCATGTAGAAATAAAGAATACATTCATTGTTACTAAATAGTTCAAATAAATATAACTTTTAAAGGATTACTTTCTGTTATAATTTTTAAGCTAAACAACTAACATATTAAAGTTAATAAACATTAATTAAAACCTACTGACCTATATTTTCTCCAAAACGAAGTTTCATTACGTTCTAAAAGTTATATATTTTATTCGCCGATGATATCACGTTATCCTGCCCAGTATTTTCAGCACTGCATGTTCAAAATACTTAAACCAATAACTTTGTGTTTAAAGCGCCATTTTGAAACCTAGGTATTGTAAATGGATTGGTAGAGAGCAAAGGATACCCATGGAGTGGGTTTGGAAAACAATTAAATTTGCAGACAAGATTTCTGATATACGGTAGAGATATGTTAATGAAATGCTATTGATAAAAAGTGTATTTGGGGTAGTTAGTTAATAACAGGCATAGAAAATATTTACTTACAGTGGCCCTTTAAGCAAATGCACAAATGTAAACAAAAAAATAAAATAATAATAATATATATATATATATATATATTTATATAAATATATAAAATCATAGATAGATAATATGAGACAGTGTGACACACCATCTGAGGTCTGTTCTCTAGATTAGTAACATCACACAGTGAGGTGAAAAATCTAATTGTTTGAATCTTTTCTTGTCTTATAACCCAGGTTCTAAAATTTGCAACACATTTATATTTATCACATCTAACAGTTGATGTGTTTTGTCACATTTAAAGCACTAAAATGTTATTAAACTATCTAAAAAGTAGATTACTTAACCCCTTCAATCTATTTTGCTGTGCTGATGATGACCACATGTTGTCATCCTCTGGGGTCCCCCTTATGATCTGGAACTTTGGGACCCTCCACATTGCAACTGGATAGGGAGACAACAGTCACCTGCCTCTTCCTGGAGAACATAGTAATATCACCATGGTTGCAGGACCTGTTTGCTAATGCAGGGAATTATAGAAAATAAGCCTGCGTCTGGGGGGCTTTGAAAACCCATATCTCACCCCCCTGGCCCACTTATAGGGACAAATGACCCCAAGTGAGGACCCTCTAAAAGTTAAACTGTGATATCCTAAGTTATTTGGACTACTGATAAGACCTTTAGCAATTTATATTTAAGAACAGCATCAGGAGACTGTGTGTCCATCATAGACACAGGTTAAATGTGTTAAGTAAACTGTTTGCGCAAATGATCTCCACTGCACATTTGTTTGTCTTTAGAACATTAAGGGCTACATTACAAGAGGAGCGCAAGCGATTTTGCGAGGGTTTTAACTATCATTTACACTCATTTTTAATTGCACTGATTTTAAAAGTTGAGCGGAATCATGATTTCGCTAGCGCAATCATAATTTACGCTAGAATCCTTATCGCGATCTCAGAGCTGTGGTTAACTTTTCGGCAAAATTAAAAAGTTGCACAAAACACTTAATTTTTTTTTACAAAGTACAGTGGAGGCTCCTCTATAGGAGCACTTGAGCATGTGAACCCCCTGTGAACCTGACCCCTGATGAACAAACAAAAATTAAAAAAAAGAGTGAGAAATAAAAAAAACTAATTACATTTTTAAACTTTATTTGTGGACTAAATAAAAAAAATCCCCAGGCTCCACTGCACTTTTGACTATAAAACATTAAAGTTGCAGTTTTAGGCTGAAGTGTGGAATGGGCTTTTGCCTAATACTTCTATCTATCGCACATGCTGTGCAGTGCGATAGATAGAAGTATAGGCAAAAGCCCTTTCCACTTTAAAACTGCATTGCCTTCAGCGCCACCTACAGGCCAGCCCATAGCCTTCCTAACCACACAGTTCTTAGTGTGCGAGAGCCAGCTGTCACGTGACACTCGCACACTAAGACCTGTGTGTGTGGGACTTGGGAGGAGGAGCATTGTGGGCTTCATCAGCATTGGCCATCACTGAGAGTCTGAGACACAGTTCGCAAGCAGAGGTGCTGATGGCTGCTGGAGTCTTATTGCTGATTGCTGGCAGTAACAGCGGGGGCTAGCCACAGAAGGAGCAGCAGCTATGGCTTGACTGGGGTGCATCAGTTATGAGTATAAGTATAGAATTCTGTTAGGTCTTTGCTAATGTTATACTACTATTAGTGACACCTTTAGGATGCTTGCTGCCTGTCTATTAACTTTTTTCAGACATTAGTGGTTTGTTGTGCTGGATGAAATAAGTGTGAATCAATGACTGATTCTTCCCTTACTGTTACATATCTAATACCTACTACTACCCCCACATGTTGATGCCGAAGAGCTGTGGAATGGTGTTATGGTTACGATATATGCAAAGGTATGATTGGTTGGCTTGAATGTGACACTGAAGGATGCGATAGTAGGTACTAATACTGGCTACGCCCATTAAGCCATGCCGTCTCTGCTGTGCTGATCTTTGGCCGATATATATGTCAGATCCTTGAACAGATGATGGTGCAAATACTGACCTTACAGATTATGTCGGTGTTGGGTCTGGGGTTGCGATAGCAACACTTGATACAATGGGTCGATTTACTATTTCCAGTATGACACGTACTGTGTTTGCCCATATGTTTAATGTTGCTGTGGCAACGTCCGACACAATTGATCTGATTGGCAGATTCTTGTGTGACACTGAAGGGGGCGGCATGAATTATTAGCACGGACCACGCCCTCAAGCCCATGCTGGTCTCGGCGTGCTGTGTAATGGTGGATACAAGCCGGAGTTTTAGGCTAGTGCTATCTATAAGGTATTAAATTTATGATTACCTGCTAGGTCCTTATGTTCAAATAGACTAATGATGATTGCTTACTTTGCTTATGTAGTTATACCAGTGTATATACGGTGTTTAAATCCAGTGAGTGCATATTATTGGATGGTATTGAGGCCTGCAGCAAATTTCTCTCATCCCACCAAACAACACACAAATATGATAGTGCAACTATTGCCCAGCTTATAGAATTCATACTCACACACAACTATTTCAGTTTTGACAACAATTACTACCTACAAATGACAGGGACAGCGATGGGCACAAAAATGTCAACCCAATACGCCAATCTTTTCATGGCGTACCTAGAATACAGATTCTTATGTACTCAGCCCCACAAACCGTATACATATTATCGTTACATCGATGATATTTTCATAATATGGACAGAAGGAGAAGAAAGCCTCTTAGATTTCCACAAATCATTTCATTTATTTCACCCGTCAATAAACCTTAAAATGGACTTTTCAAATCATAGTGTGAACTTCTTGGACTGCACAATAACTGTCACCAATGGCATCCTTCATTCATCTATATACAGAAAACCCACAGACAGGTACAGCTACCTCCACAAATCCATCTTCCATCCCAATCACACCAAACAAGGTATCATCTACAGCCAAGCTATCAGATATCACCGCATTTGCTCTGACACAAAAGACAGAGATCACCACCTGAGTACACTGTCAGAGTCATTTAGGCAAAAGGGCTACAAGGAAAGGACAATATCTAAAAAAATCAAATCTGCCCTAAAAACACCACGGGAAAGACTCCTACAATACAAAGAAAAGGAAAACAAAACAAGAACCCCTCTAGTAGTCACAACCCTACTCTGGAAGGAGTGCGCAAAATTATTAAAGAGCTACAACCACTAATTTCAGAGGACCCCACACTCAAAAAAATATTTCCTGAACCCCCCATACTAGCATTCAAACAACTGCCTAACCTGAGACAGAGATTGGTCCGCAGCAAATTAACCACAGAACAGAAGCGTACACAGAATGGCACTGCACGATGCAACAAATCACTCTGCAAACTGTGTCAACATATATGTGACAACAACACAGCCAGACACAACAACACGTCATACAATATTAAGGGATCCTATTCGTGCTCATCTGCTAATGTGGTGTACATGATACAGTGTACAGCGTGTGACAGAGGTTGCTACATTGGAGATCTGGCCTAAAGCTGCATCTCAGAATGAATCTACACAGACACTCGATCAAAAACCACAAGGAAAATGAATATTGTACCCCTGTTGGTCATCACTTCACCCAGACTGGTCACTCCATCCTTAACCTCAGGATTAAAATTCTTAAAGGGAATTTCAAAGACTCTCATGAACGAAAGACATTTGAGATGAAAATGATCACACATTTCAATACCAGAAATGAAGGACTTAATGTAGACTCTGGCTTTCTCACACACTACCATAACTTTCTATAATCTCTCATCTTATTGTCCTATATTGGTTTCTTTTTCCTTTTTGTTTTCCCTCTCATCTGGCCTATTTACTCTCCTCTGTTTATTTATTCTTTCTGGCTATTCTCAGCTATTTTCTCCTTCAGACACATTCTCTGCTTTTATGATACCCCTCTCACCCCCTTCACTTTGCTGTATGTGATGTGTATCTATATCAGAATGATCAGTATTGCTTTAGACCTGAGGAAGAGAGGAAAACTCTCGAAAGCTTGTCTTTTAAATATTATGTTAGTCCAATGTCCAATAAAAAAGGTATCACTGCATACTGCAATACTTTGTTTTTTGAGCACATATATATATATATATATATATATATATATATATATATATATAAACTATTTTACATAACTGGTGAACCCCCATTTGAATAACCCACGAGCCGCTACTGGTTACACTCATATTAACACTGTCTAATAAAAATTATTATCAAAACATATTGCACACAAAAGTTATAAGGGCTCAAAGATATGAGATCTTGGGTGTGAGAAGAAAAAAAAAACGGCCGAAGGGATTTAACATTGAGATACATACAAATACATATCTAAAGATGTATATGTATGTATATATATATATATATATATATATATATATATGTGTGTGTGTGTTTGTGTACACATATATAAATGTATTTATATGTGTATATATGTATTTACAAACATATATACACATAAATATATATGTATGTACACACATATAGAAAAAAGACAGATATAGGATCCAGAGTAGAAAAATATATAAAACTGTAATTTATTGGCAAAATCAGATTAAAAAGCCAAAATTTAGGCTGGAAACAGTGCAAGAAATGATGACAAACGGTGTATAAGCGTGACACCAACGGTTGGTGTCACGCTTATACACCGTTTGTCATCGTTTCTTGCACTGTCTCCAGCCTAAACTTTGGCTTTTTAATCTGATTTGCCAATAAATTACAGTTTTATATATTTTTCTACTCTGGATCCTATCTCTGTCTATTTTCTACTGAATTTCACAAGCCGTGGATCCGGCTTTCCCTATCCGGTTGTATTCCCTTTACGGTTGTCTGCAATACGTCACGGCTGACGTCAACGCCCACAAACCAAGCAGAGCGGAGTTTGGAGCCGAGGGCTGCTCCATTACATCTGGTACACAGCTACTCCGGAAGATAGGAGAGATACGCTCACCGAGTAAGTCCTCGGTCTGTCCTGATACAGGTACCCAGAAGCTGAGAGGATTTCCCCAGATGGCGTGCAAGTAAGCCACGGCATCCATAAGCAGTATCAACAACGGGGTGAGTGTGGGTTACTGGTGTAAGTCCCGGGAACAACTGTTTGGTAGCTGTTACGCTATATATGTACCTCTGCAAAAACACAGGAGTTTCAACTAACTTTTTTCCTTTTTGCTGTACACACATATAGACTTACATATTTAAGTGCATTACAGCCTTTTGCCGTAAATTAGATAAAAACATTTAAAAGCATACAAATGTAATATTCATTTTTAATAAAGGTTTAAACTATGTATTTACTGTAAATATTTCACATTCCAGTGTTCTGCATATAGCAGAATATGTTCTATGCATTTATAAAGCGCTATTCCTATATATAATCATCTAATTTTTGCATTTCCTATTTTAAAGAAACATAATGTATGCTTACCTGATAAATTCCTTGCTTTCTTGGTGGTAAGAGACCACAAAATCCTTACTCATGGGAATTTACTTCCTGGCCATCAGGAGGGTGCAAAGGCACCTCCTAACAAAGCTTTAATTATCTCTCCCACTTCCCTCTCTCTCTCCCAGTAGTACGCATAGCCAAGGAAAAGGAAGATGAAGTAAGAAAGTTAGGGCCATCGATCCACTTTGTAATACCAGCATCCGATAATGTGTGCTTCTATTACAAGTAAATTGCAAGAGAGCGCGCTTCCATTCCACAATCAGCAGTGTTAAGATCGTACTAGTTATTCTATTGCTGTTTTGATGGTGTACTTATTAAGAATCTATATTGTTATCTGAATATTAGTGCAATAATATAACTGCATATAATCCCTAATTCAAATTCAGGGATTTTGTAAATAAAATATTTTATAAAACAAATAAGTATAACATCAGAGACAAAACAGCAATAGAATAACCAGTATGATCTTAACACTAACGGCTAGATTTGGAGTTTGGCGTTAGCCGTGAAAACCAGCGTTAGAGGCTCCTAACGCTGGTTTTAGGCTACCGCCGGTATTTGGAGTCACTCAAAATAGGGTCTAACGCTCACTTTTCAGCCGCGACTTTTCCATACCGCAGATCCCCTTACGTCAATTGCGTATCCTATCTTTTCAATGGGATTTTTCTAACTCCGGTATTTAGAGTCGTTTCTGAAGTGAGCGTTAGACATCTAACGACAAAACTCCAGCCGCAGGAAAAAGTCAGTAGTTAAGAGCTTTCTGGGCTAACGCCGGTTTATAAAGCTCTTAACTACTGTGCTCTAAAGTACACTAACACCCATAAACTACCTATGTACCCCTAAACCGAGGTCCCCCCACATCGCCGACACTCGAATAATTTTTTTTAACCCCTAATCTGCCGACCGCCACCTACGTTATCCTTATGTACCCCTAATCTGCTCCCCCTAACACCGCCGACCCCTATATTATATTTATTAACCCCTAATCTGCCCCCCACAACGTCGCCTCCACCTGCCTACACTTATTAACCCCTAATCTGCCGACCGCAAAGCGCAGCCACCTACGTTATCCTTATGTACCCCTAATCTGCTGCCCCTAACACCGCCGACCCCTATATTATATTTATTAACCCCTAATCTGCCCCCCACAACGTCGCCTCCACCTGCCTACACTTATTAACCCCTAATCTGCCGACCGCAAAGCGCCGCCACCTACGTTATCCTTATGTACCCCTAATCTGCTGCCCCTAACACCGCCGACCCCCTATATTATATTTATTAACCCCTAATCTGCCCCCCACAACGTCGCCTCCACCTGCCTACACTTATTAACCCCTAATCCGCCTCACTAACCCTATAATAAATAGTATTAACCCCTAATCTGCCCTCCCTAACATCGCCGACACCTAACTTCAATTATTAACCCCTAATCTGCCGACCGGAGCTCACCGCTATTCTAATAAATGTATTAACCCCTAAAGCTAAGTCTAACCCTAACACTAACACCCCCCTAAATTAAATATAATTTACATCTAACGAAATTAATTAACTCTTATTAAATAAATTATTCCTATTTAAAGATAAATACTTACCTGTAAAATAAATCCTAATATAGCTACAATATAAATTATAATTATATTATAGCTATTTTAGGATTAATATTTATTTTACAGGTAACTTTGTATTTATTTTAACCAGGTACAATAGCTATTAAATAGTTAAGAACTATTTAATAGCTAAAATAGTTAAAATAATTACAAAATTACCTGTAAAATAAATACTAACCTAAGTTACAATTAAACCTAACACTACACTATCAATAAATTAATTAAATAAACTACCTACAATTACCTACAATTAACCTAACACTACACTATCAATAAATTAATTAAATACAATTCCTACAAATAAATACAATTAAATAAACTAGCTAAAGTACAAAAAATAAAAAAGAACTAAGTTACAAAAAATAAAAAAATATTTACAAACATAAGAAAAATATTACAACAATTTTAAACTAATTACACCTACTCTAAGCCCCCTAATAAAACAACAAAGCCCCCCAAAATAAAAAATGCCCTACCCTATTCTAAATTAATAAAGTTAAAAGCTCTTTTACCTTACCAGCCCTGAACAGGGCCCTTTGCGGGGCATGCCCCAAGAAGTTCAGCTCTTTTGCCTGTAAAAAAAACATACAATACCCCCCCCCAACATTACAACCCACCACCCACATACCCCTAATCTAACCCAAACCCCCCTTAAATAAACCTAACACTAAGCCCCTGAAGATCATCCTACCTTGTCTTCACCTCACCAGGTATCACCGATCCGTCCTGGCTCCAAAATCTTCATCCAACCCAAGCGGGGGTTGGCGATCCATCATCCGGTGGCTGAAGAGGTCCAGAAGAGGCTCCAAAGTCTTCATCCTATCCGGGAAGAAGAGGCGATCCGGACCGGCAACCATCTTGATCCAAGCGTCATCTTCTATCTTCATCCGATGACGACCGGCTCCATCCTGAAGACCTCCACCGCGGACCCATCTTCTTCCGGCGACGTCCAACTGCAGAATGACGGTTCCTTTAAGGGACGTCATCCAAGATGGCGTCCCTCGAATTCCGATTGGCTGATAGGATTCTATCAGCCAATCGGAATTAAGGTAGGAATATTCTGATTGGCTGATGGAATCAGCCAATCAGAATCAAGTTCAATCCGATTGGCTGATCCAATCAGCCAATCAGATTGAGCTCGCATTCTATTGGCTGCACCTCACTGTAACTGCACCTCACTGACGAGGCCCATATAAGGCCGAAACGATCGTTTGGGGTTGTTGCTTCCCTTGTTCAGAGAAGAATTGCCTGGTATTTCGGCGCTGGACTGTCAT